>NC_136500.1:25966350-26171350 GCF_053919585.1 Euprymna scolopes
ATTATAAGGGAATCATTTTAGTCTTAATTTATACGTACAACTCAAGCCACTCCAAATTCTACAATAATATTTTTTTCCTTTTCGGTGTATTCACACATAATCGCCTAAAAAAGTAAAATCTCATTGAGGAAGTGACTTTAAAAATCTTTTTTTTTAATTTGTTAAATTTCTAAACGTGTAACCTTTTAATTACCTTATCCCTAGTTTTAATTAACTCATTATGAGACTTCTATGTTTTTTCATGTGTGGCAAAAAACGACAAATAAATAAGTAAATAAATAAATGTAATAAAACATAGGTTTATTTCAAAGATAACCACTCTATACGACACAAGACCAGGTCGGCGCAAGAAAAAAAAAATAAAGTGTAAAAAAATAAAGGTTTAAGCTCGGCGTGTATTTGTTTACGAATAGGAAATTTAAGCACTATAAAGTGGTGGCGGGTGTCTATTTAAATAGAGTTATTTATGGGCGTCGATTCCATGGTCGAGTGGGAAAACTGCCGACTGTCAACTCGACAGTTCTAGGTTCAATCCTTGGCTTGGGAGAAATGCTAGTCTAGCGGCACTGATGAGTTGTGATACAACGAAACAGGACTGTGTGTCAATGACTACAAATATATTTTAAGCCCCCTCTTTGGGTAGAGCACTGTCGTAAATAATCTCACTTGCTACTTAATTGGCTGAAAATGCGAAGCTCGTTGTTTGTTTGTTTACGAACAGGCGATTTGAGCACTATAAAAGTGGTGGCGTGCGTCTATTTAAATAGACATTCCGACGAGTTATTTACGGGCGTCGATTCCATGGTCGAGTAAGAGAACTGTCGACTGTGAACACGACGGTTCTAGGTTCAATCCTTGGCTTGGGAGAGATGCTAGTCTAGCAGCACTGATGAGTTGTGATACAACGAAACAGGAATGTATGTCGATGGCTATATATATATATATATATATATATATATATATATATATATATATATAGGGAGTAGTTGAAAAGCTAGTGTTTATTAAGAATTACACTTGATGTTAAAAATACAGAAAACATTTATGCTATACTTACTTTTCATTGAACGGAGATTTCCAGTTCGATCCCACCTCTCTCCCACTGTTTTTTTTTTTAATTTCGTCTTTGTGCCAATATCCTCCAGCTGGGAAAAAGTTAATTATCAGCCCTTTTGTCCCTCCTTCCCTTTACAGGTTCGAGCCTCCCTGCCAACTACCACTTTTTACTGCTCAACACACACCTCCAAACATCCGTGAAGGGGCAGACATCCTCGCTAGTTCTAAATAAGAACCAGGTTCTTTAATCTCTAATATGAATCTCACCTGTCTTAAAATGTATGGTTGCATGTATTTTTGTATATCTATCGTAAAACTTCGACATATGCAAAGGATTTTAACGAGATTGATATCATTTTTAAGTTCGACCCTTCGGACGACAAATATCTAAGAATTGGCCAAAAACATTAATCCCTTCACCGTCAACAAGGCTTGTTTTCTACAGAGAGGGATCGCTGATTCGCCAATATTTTTCGAAAGTCGTCCTGTCTCCCCGATTGGCTATCCTTAATTTAAACCTACATCGCCTAAGAGTTGGCTATGGGTGCAACCGCAAGGACGTCAGGTTTTATGTTACGTTCTTTGTCTTCTTCCCGGTATGGGTTCGAGCCTGCCGCCCCCCCCCATGGAGTTTAGTATCGCAGGTTTTCGACCACATAGGCTTCATGCAAATTGAATACAGCTTGATTTATAGTCACGTATTTATATAGTATTATAAAACAATTTAACACCGATAACCTGCTCATATATATATATATATATATATATATATATATATATATATATATATAGCATGTTCTTTCAAATTTTCACTTCATAATACTAAAGCATCTATACCCAAGGTCCATCGATTCCGATTGGCTCAGACCTGACAATTCTTATATTTCTTGAAATAGTCATTGCTTTAATAGTGAATGCTCCCGAACCTTAAATAGGGCATCACAAAGAAATATATTATTTTCCATGCCGGCAAGTTAGTTTTATTATTAGGTTATTTCAGAACACCCAAATATTTTAGTATTTTATATTAAGATTTCCTCTAAAAAATTAAAAATGCCCAAATCCAGTTAACAATCTCCGTGCTTGTATTTCTTTTTAGTGTTTTATCATGATGAGGACGTAAACGACTGGATTATAAACACACTAAGAGTTTCTCGAATTTACTTTCTACGACGCCGACGGCACTCTCAATGCATTCTTAGTCGAACGATAAACAATCTTACAGTATCTTCAGTTTTTTACCAGTAGACAAATTACGTGCACAGCGTTGATGTTTTGAACCGTCTCTGAAATATTTGCGTCTTTGGTTTCAAGATTTATCATTGAAAATAGAAACAAATCCAAATTAGCCACAGTGTGTGAACATTTATGATTTTTCAAATAGTCGCATCGCATACATATTTATATATTCGCATGTTTATCTCTCTCATATTTTCGTCGTTCATATTATAATTTTTACTAAGAAAACACAAAATACATACAAAAACAAAACAAAAAAAACAATTAACAATATACGGATATATATTTGTAATTTCTTATAAGGACGACGTCAAAACGTAAACAAGCTTACAGATTTTCGGTTTTTTAACATGAAACACACTACAAAATACAAAACACAGTTGGAGTTTGTTATTATTATGCTGAAAGACAAAAAGTACGAAAGTTTGCCATGGCTATATTGAAGATGTTAATCCGTGAATAAATGAAAACTAGATTAGATCCTTAATATATGCGTTTTCGTTTTATACTTTTGATAAATGTAACATATACAAAAGTCTATTTAACGAAATTAAGCAGAACTTTTTCCAAAAATCTTATTTCCCGAATTCTTTTGTTTTGTTTTTATTTTCAGAAAAAAAATCATTATAAAAAACCCTACTATTTTAAAGCTATAATATACAGATATATGTGAAATGTGTCGGTACTTCGCCACGGTACATTCATTTTGGCCATGACCGCCAATGCCGGCTATTTTTCTGTACGGCAATGGCTCCCACTAACAACGGCAGTTAATTTTTTTCAGGTGGACTGGACGGCATGCTTCCAGCAGCTATTATAGAAGACGGATTTTGCAAGAAGAAAATAAGAAGAATAATTAAAAATAAATACATTATATATAGTTTAAAATACTATTAAACTAGTATGCACTGTATATGTTGAGCGTCACATAACATTATGTTGTTTTGATATGTAGTGTTCTTATTTCCAAGCAGGAAAAACGGGGAAAAAGGGGAAAAAGATATAACACAATGAACAAAAAAAAATGGAAGAGATAAAAAATGTGTAGATGTACTTACAGATGCAAGTGAGGACACTTAATGAATTTGCAATTATCCAAATCCTAATTGTCTATTTAGAAATTACATTTATTGAATTATTCTTGATTAAGCCACCAGTAGTTAATTAATAAAAATAAAGATTAAACTTGATTTACTTGTTGCCAGTTTAATTTGAATAAATACATATTTTAGTAACATTTTCAGGTTTAGCAATTCATGAATTCATCAAACCTTTTAAATTGATCACTTACTAAAATTCGTCTCTTTCCAGGTTAAACGAGCATATCTATTTAACTAGCTTAATATGTAAGCCTTGCAGCTGTTCTATGCAGCTATGTTTCGAATGACGTAAATTTACAATATAAATGTAAGCAAATTAAGTCTAATTGATTTTAAGTTAATAATATCATCATTATTATTATCAGTATTATTATTATTAGTGTTGTTGTTATTATTGCCATTATTATTATTATTATCATTAATAATAATAATAATAATAATTATTATTATTATTATTATAATAATAATAATAATAATAATAATAATAATAATAAAAATAGTAATAATAATCTTGAACCCATCCTATATTTGATTAATAATTTATAGATTTATCACGTCAATATATTTTTAATCTAAATAGGAATACCCAGAAATATTTTTTAGATAGTTGTTGGTATATTTTTTTAACATATTATAGCGTTATTACCTCCTGGACTTTGTGAGATTATATTTATGAACGCTGTGGATGGGAACTGACGAATCAAATTAGATCGGGTTCTGTTATTAACCATTCAGAAACCAGAATTGCCCCACGAAAATTCAATAATTTAGCATTTCAACACATAATTTTCTCGTGTAAACACGAGAAGGATTTTTTTCTTTTTACATGCAAAATTATAAAGTCCAGAAAGTGTGCAAAACCGCGATCTACTGAAAATTCTTCACAGTCAGGACTTGTTTAGAATAGCTACTCACCGTTAACTTTTCTGACATTAAATTTGGCTTCCAATTCAAGAATAGTAACGAATGCAAATCTTGCTATATATGAATAACAGGTCTCCTTGTAAGCACTGTGTATTAACGTGCATTTACTTACGACTGGTTCCAACTGTTTCTATCAAAATTACGGTTTTACGGATTTCATTTCAACAATTATTATGATTAAAGACAATAAAAAATTCCGACTCTGCCTTTTCTTCCGAATGAAATATATTTGTCTCTGATCTGTTGTTATGGTAAAGAATCACTGTATAATGCGATACACCTAAAGCGTATTATAATACTAATAAAATAAGATGAACGTGATAGAAATGCACCTCTGCTATGTTATTCTTTATTTCGAGACTATATATATATATATATATATATATATATATATATATATATATATATATATATATATATATAAGAGTTTTACAGTCAAGTTTACCAAAATAATCCAAGATTGCAAAACTAAAGTATATTACAAATATTGAAGAGTTAATATTTATAATGTAATCTCAACCAGATGCAAAAGCTCGATAAAAGCTCGATAAAACATTTGTTAACATGTTTTATTAACTACTGGTTCTTATATACATACACACACGCACCCCCCACACACATATACATATATATATATATATATATATATATATATTTATATATATATATATATATATAATATAAGAATAGAGGTAAAAAATATTTTACGGATCAATTTTAACATTCAAAATATTTTAAAATATTTGTTGTGTATTTGTCTTTTGTAGGCTGTATCTATTTCAAGACATTTTATCCATGTTTATTCGTAGATTACACTTCTATTTATTAAAGATTTAAATCTTATTCTGGCGTATATTCTTCCTGTTTTAAATGAGTTCGACAGAGAGATTCTCGGGTCTGACAATTTTCATCTGAAGTTGCAGTTATTTCTTTAAATGTGGCAATATATCAATGCCTGTTTAAACATAAGATATTACTATCAAAATTCTGATTTTTTTGTATTGTATAATATTATCTAGTTGTTGCATTTAAAAAAAATGCCTCGGAGTGATGCTATTCCGAGAAGCTACCTTGTTAGAAATTAATCCAATGCTCAGAGGGAAATAAAGAATTAATGAACGATAAAACTTGCCACTATTAACGAATCTTCATGTTTCTAAGCTGTTTTTCTAAGAAGATATGAAAAATTTAATAAACTAATAATTATAGATGATATTAAAGGAATATTTTTTTCATATTCTAACGATGCTAATTACAAAAACATGTAGAAGTGTACGATAATGTGTTTTACGTGAGTTATCACTCTCTCATATATATATATATATATATATATATATATGTATATATATATATACATTATATATATGCGTGTGTGTGTGTGGGTGTGTGTAGTGCATAATGCATCTAGTAGAAAACTAATATCATTAAGGTTCATAATTAGAAAAACCGTTGTAATCTTATGTATATATATATATATATATATATATATATATATATATATGTGGGTTTTTTCGTAACCATAAGCAAGGTAAATGTTTCTCGCATGCTTTTTCCCGTTAGGAATCCCCCCTTCTTATTTTTCTTTCTATTAAAACAATGCTACATTTCCAAAAGTGTATTTATCCATAAAGAAGACATTTTCAAACGATATAATGCTTGAAACTATCGAACTGGACATTGAAACAATTGTAACGTAAAATGAAATACACTTTTTGTTGCTACCAACACTTTGTCTTGAAGTCGTCTTGATTTTTCCCACACAGTGTATATATATATATATATATATATATATATATATATATATATATATATATATATATATATACATATATATATATATATATATATGTATATGTGTAATTATATATAACACTAGAAAGTGTGTAATTGATGAATGCACTGCATTAATTGAGAATAAAACTGGTTTGCATATCGAACATATCTGCTAACATTGACACAAGTAACCAAAGCCTGTTTCCCAATATAAAAAAACAACTAATAACTCTACAACAAAAAAAACATACTATAAAGGAAAAGAGGACATCAACATGTAGGCCATTGCATATCAATAAACTGCAATCTGTAATAATGTAACATAGATGCATGCAGAAACAAAAAGTGAAAAATTAATTTCTGTCAAATATACTCGGACATTATTGCAAACACTAATGGGCTTATATTTAACAGGACAAAACCTCCCTTTACGACATTTCATAGATATAAATTGAAAATATTATACGCTTATAGATAAAATTTTCATTTTAATATTTGATTTGGGTTTTAGGAGTAAAGGTTTAATTTATATTGTCATATATTTAGTCACGTATTCTGTCCCCCTCTTAGTGCGCGTAAAGAGAGTCTCTGCATTTTGACTCGCATACTACTTTTATATGACGTCACTAGTCTTACATTATCTTAAGTTTTACTTACTTTTATCGTTATTCTCGTATTACTTCGTAAAACACAACATTAGTCGCGAAACGTAAACAGTAAGCAAAAACACCCACTGATTCCGGACCCGTTGGAATGGGTTATGCTTTTAGCTGGATTATCATCTTACTAGAAACGGCAGCTTGTATATTTTTTACTACATAGCCTGAAAAAGGGAACCGCAAGTTGTTACTGCATATTATTACGTAAACAATGAAAACAACGTGATTTTTATATCAGTCTCTCAAAATCCTTACAATTGATTAATATTGTTCATTTCCTACAGACTTATGTTGAAAGTTGAACTATGTATAAACTAAAACTGTAATAAAGCAATATATAAAAATATTATCATATTTGTTCCAACGATCTCATCAGAGGTTTGTGGAGAATGGATTCATATCTAAGTTTTCTTTACATAGTAAAATATATTGGGATGAAATAAAATATATTTAATTTCCGATTTATAGAATTTTTGGAAAATGTTGGGCAATATATTAAAATTACTTAAGTTTTACGAAATAAAAAAAAAAAATATTTATCCTTATGAATAAAAATATGATTGCAGAAATTCCCCTCAGGACCAATATACTAAAATTACTTAATTTTACGAAAGAAAATTATCCTTATGAATAATAATTTGATTGCAGAAATCCCCCCAGGACCAACATAACGTAGGTTTACAACAACATTTATTATGTCTAAAATATTAGCAAATGTTTTATGCATTTATCGAACGACATTTTTGACACATTCATTCGTTATAATAAAACCCTAGTTTAATCCTAGGAGTTACATCACCACGATCGCAAAGATATATAATGGTTTATTTTTCTCTTCTAATTAAAAAAAGAGTACTCCTCTTACTTCAAGTCGACACCGGGGGGAGGAGGCTGCATTGGAACCGTATATGGGGATTCGCCGTAATTTTCTGGCTCATGTACTTAGACGCATACCATAATCTTTTATTTTCTCTATCTCCAGAAATGATGATTTCTCACTCCTAACATTTCACAAAATTTCATTGGCGGACCACTAAATATTCCGTCATCCTTGAATGAACGAAACCGCATTCAACAAAGAAGACTCAGAGATTAAAAAAACATGGTTTCCCCGACTAGATTAGGCAATCATTTCATATTAAATACCTCGACTGCAAACTTCAGAAAAATATTGAATCGAAGTTTATGTTTATTATTACCAAAAACGATGTACTTTCTTTGCAATTATTATAGTAAGAACGAATTTATATTCCCTTAATTTCTTAATGAATATTTCATTATCCTTTCTATTCTTTCATTTTTTTCCATTCGTATTTTCTAATTATGTTAACTTCTTTTACTTTATAAAAATACAATGTTGCTTTTACTACGAAATTGTTTTATTAAAATTATATATTCCTTACACAGACTTTTAAATAAATATTTTTATGATTATATGTTGATACATTTGGATACAATACACGTTTTGGTTTTCAAAGTTTTTGTCAAAACAAACAGTTTGGTTTATTCCTTATTAATCATGCTATTTAAACAAGACGACATTGGAGTATTTTTAATTATACTTTCCGTATTTTTTTCCTGTACGAGTAAAAAAAAATAATTGAAAAAATTAATACTTATGTTTTATTTAAGTAAGAAAGATAACGAAATAGTAATTTGTTTTTAATAAATATCAATAGGGACGCATAAGAAAAAAAAATAAGTTCTTTTCGTTTTCGAATTTTCGATTCGATTTTTAAGTTTGGAAACTTGTTTATATTTAAAATGTTATGCTACTGGACCTTTGAGCCAGGATCAAAGTGTAATATCTGTTCTTTAGACGATACACTTCAATTTATGGTTCCTGTCAATTTTAAAGTTTTGAAGTTTGTTTATATCAGAGATATTTCGCTGTTTGGCGTTCAGGCCAAGATCAACGCGTAGTATCTGTTATTTAGATGATACACTTCAACTTCGGGTTTTCTGTCGAATTATAATATTTAAAGTTTATTTTATACGAGAAATGTTTCACAAACTTTAAATGGGTAAAATTTAATCACACTATTATTTACCATGTGAAAGTGTGATAAAAAGAAATAATGCAAAATGAAGTTTTAAAATGTGCAAATGTGTTTTATTTTTTAAATAATAATTAAAAGCGTCGAACAATACCAAGTAGAATTTTAAGTGCTTTTGTATTTTTGTAGCGTGTTGAAATAATGTTTTGTCTTGTTTTTTCCAAGGCATTTTCAGCTTGGGGAGGCGACAGTATTTTGTAACTATTCTTCCACCTTACGGTTTGATAAAAACATAATTTAAGCTGAATACAATATTTACAAATAGCACGGTACAAAAAAGAGCACACCGAATTTTAAAGTGGATATTGATCTCGGATGCACAAGATGGCGGAGCATAATAACATCTGCCACCATATGCATCTGAGTGCTATATGACATGTAATATTAAACCGAAACTTGGTGATTTTGCCTTTTGTGGTACCGCGCACTCTTTAAATGTTTTTTACAGGTTAAATTCAAGTTTTACTTACATTTTTAGGTTGAAGCACGGATTAGTAACAAAACACGTCATTTTCTAAAAGTTTGGTTTATCATTATTATACACTTATTAAAAATATATCAATTGTTTAGGCTATTTTTGCAGTACAGTCACATTTCTTTTCCCCGATTTTAGTACATTTAATATTTAACACATTGATTATTAAAAATAACATGTGCTTTTACTTTTAATGTAGATATTGGTATCGAAACAAATATTACAGACGATCTCTATTATAATTTAATTTTATAAACATTGTCCTACAAAACTAAGCTGTTGGGTTAATTATAAAGTAGATAAACTTCAGTGATTGTTTATTTAAATATGTCATTTCGAGGGCTGTAATGTTGTACGTTAGTCGTGAAGCAGTGGGTAAAGCATTTCTATTCTTCGCTACTCCTATTACAACTTTCGCAGCAGGTTCGATCCTTACTTCTACGCATGGTTATTTTATTTTTTCATTTTTTTCTCATAAAGGCTTAGAGTACATTTTTTCCATTTCTTTCATGGTAAACTCAAATAGATCTAAAACAAAAATATATTTTTCTTCCTATTCCACCATTGTGTGTTATTTTAATAATTCGTTCTGTTATAATATTAGCTTTTACCGCTTACGTAAAACGGCCATTTTCTTAAATACCGTTTACATTTATAGTTGGTAACGTACAGGTGACTACAGTAATTGAGTTCCCTTTAAGGGGCATACGGTTCGATACTTGTTGCCACCAGAGTTCTAGTCTTGTCAAAAAAATGCATTGACCTTAACTTTATCCTAAATCATACCTGAAAACTAACCTGACCTTTTCAGCAATTTTTTTGTAAACTCCGACCCTAGGCACAAAATCGGGGTGTTTATTCAGAAACCCATTGTTAACATCAGGAGGTTTGGAGTGGCCAGCATCCAAAACAAAAACAACAACCACGTTTTCAATTTTTATGCAAGCAAGATGCGTGCTACCACCGGGCAACTACAAGAAATTTATATTAGAAGTTTCAACTTGCGTATTTTCAAAAGATTTTCGAAATTATTATTTTTTTTTTATTGACTAATTTTTTAAGGTACCTGAAAAAATGTGGAAGATCAGGTCTTAAAACATATTATGCATAAACAGAAAACTTAACTGCTGTATATATTTTAATTGGTGCTGTTTTTAATAGGGAATAATTAAAAAAAATGTATTTCAAAGTCGAAGATGAAGGCCGATGAAGCAGTCATTTGTTAGCACTTCGCTGATAAAAATCATCACTAGTTCTATTTCAGAATCAAAATATAATTTCTAAATGAAGTAATTAAAACAATCATGATTTAAGAGTTTATTTATTTTATTTATGAATCTTTCACAATCTGTTAATATTAAAGAAAAATCTGACTTTTAGTTTCTATGTAAACAATTTGTATGAAAAATAAGTTTCTGATCAAGCTAATTTAACGATATCGTTAAGATAAAAAACAGGTTTAGGAAGTTATGGGACCGCTCAACAAGAACCTGTTTGAATTGTATTTGACGGGGGTCAAGACACTAGAACAGTGTTACACATACAAGTAATTCTCTGGCATAAGTTTTGTTTATGAAATCTACGTATATATTAAGCCAACGATAAAGAAAGGGGTCGTTCATAGCAGATGAAATATGTATTATGTATCCAATATAATTGTCTCAGTTTATTAAGAATATCTAATAATATGTGCGAAATATACTAAATATATTAATACGATACATTAAACAATGTTTAAATTGTACTTAGAATAAACAAGAGAGGATTTAACACATTTCATATAAGTACTTAATATGCAGCAAAATATAATGCAGAATATATTTATAAGTTATTTACTAGATTAATGTATTTAAAATCATAGTCCTATATAGATTCATATAAGTAGCCTGTGACTACAAATTACAGTAACATAAAATATTTAAAATAGACATTCGTACAAAACGTATTTGAGTTATAGGAAAAATACATATGGATTGATTGAACATCAAATATATATGGATACATATAAAATAAGAAACAGCAGGCAATCACAATGTGCAGTTGTTCAAATAAAATGATGCGTCAATTTAAGTTTTTCCTTGTATTGCATTATTAAACTCCAGATTATGATACATACCTTAAATTTAGGTGCGTAACTATCTTCATTTGTTCGCTGAAAAATAGATATAGTTTTTAAGTCTATATATTAATGTTAACTACTTCCATCAGTCCCTTTTCCTTATCGCTACCCATCTTTTTCTTTCAGTTTATTGACGGCCTTTATAGTTTATATCTAAATTCAGTTCTTCTATTCTATTTCCTTTCTTTTTATTTCTTCCGTATTCTCTTCTTCT
This sequence comes from Euprymna scolopes, assembly GCF_053919585.1. Lineage (NCBI taxonomy): Eukaryota > Metazoa > Mollusca > Cephalopoda > Sepiida > Sepiolidae > Euprymna > Euprymna scolopes. Next base: position 25,977,967 of record NC_136500.1, read on the forward strand.
TTGCTTCTGTAGTCGTTTAATATACAATAAGCATATTTCCTTTATATGCTGATATCGGCCTTGCTTCGGGTATCGTATGAGAATAATTACATTCCTTTCAATATGCAAATGAAAAACAAAGATCTATAGACAGAATTGTCGGTGACTTTCTTTATCCTTCAATGATCACTACCGCAGAATGTGTGAACCAAAGCCCTGGAGTATGCATCTGCAAAATGCCATCGGATACACCGCGGCGGGTAGGGGTAATAGAGAGGTTTTATTACCTATCTATTGATAGAGAAAATTAATAGATTGTTATCAGAATATCTGTATATAATCAGTAATAATGGAATCAATATGTGTCCATAGGTGACGGAAATTGTCTAGAATAATGTGTGAAAATGCACTGACATAAATATGTAACATGTCTTTCAGAGAAATTATTTTGATTTTCACTAAGTTCTCTTTAATAATTAAATCTTTTTATTAACTATTTTATTTATAAAAAAATCACTCTACACACACACACACCACCCCCCCACACACATATATATATATATATATATATATATATATATATATATATATATATATATATAAAGCTGAAAGTTTGTGTGTGTGTTTTTGTGTGAGTGAGTGTGTGCGTGTGTGGGGGTGTTTGGTCAGGGATAGGCTCCTATATGGTTGACTATTAAAAAAAAACTGATTACATATAATGATAGAAGATGTATCAAGGATGAGGAATGTGTATGTTTGATCTGGCAGAACGGTGGTTCAGACAAATTGCGGGGTCTGCGTTCGCGCCTGTCACCCAAATAATGGGGAAAAATTAAAAATAAACGTTTACAAGGGTTTTTGATATAGATTTACATGAGAATACTTTGATGAATATGTTTCAACTTAAATAGGGATACTATAATAAAATTGTGGTGTGTGCGTTCGCGCCTGTACTCCATGGAAGCATGGCAACCACTTTAACAAATAATGTTCATATCTATTTGAGTAAGTATACTTTAATAATTATGTTTCAGTTTGGAGAAATATGGTATAAAAAAATTATTGGGTGTTCGTTCGATCCTAACCTCAATAGAATGTAAATATTTCACAAAGATTAACAAGGTTTTATAAAAGTGGTGAGGGTCCACAATAACACCTTAACTTTAATCTTAATTCACGTTGGGTTTTATTAATTTTTTCGAGTTGAATCATATTGTGTCGAATAAATTCACCTCATAAATTCACGTTCTTATTAAAGTGAAAGCCACCCCCCCAAAAAAAAGTCGGAACTTTAGACAATTCTTGACACAAATTTTGCATAACTCTGTTTGTTTTCCTTCTCCACTTGCACGTGATACTCTTTCGAAAATAGATAAATAGATAAATAATAAAATATAAGAACGTTACTTCTTATCGGGTCAAAAGAAGAAAACATCCTGGTCACGTGATTGAATGTATTTTTAAAAACATTTGCATAACCTTTTTATTTTTATTTATATATCTGGTTAACCTTTTTTTGTCAGTATACTAGAAGGAATTCAGTTGATTACAACCCTTTCTGCGTGTTCTTTACATTACGATAGTATCACCCTGAATTCGACGGCGCAATACTACAGCGTTCAATACTGTAAAACTGAAACGAAGCTGTTCTGCTTGAAAAGGGCGCTATTTTCTTCTTATTCATATTTATATCGATTATTTGCTTTAAAAGACTAAATAATTACGTGTTTACTTTTTTTAATATCCCGTTTTGCTGTTTCGGATTATTTTACTAAAGTGAGTAAAGCTTCATTATTTTTCCAAACTGTTTTTGTTTCTTTATTTTTCGATATTTCGTCGATATTATTTAGTAAGAGTGTTTAACAGAAAAGCCAACAAACGACTACCCGAAAAATAAATATAAAGAAATAAATGTTAGCATAGTCAATTAAAGTTCAGTTCTTGTTTTTTGTTTTGAAATAGTTTTTAATGCTCTTTACTTGAAATAATTTCAGCGAACCAAAATTAAAACGAAATTTGAGGCGATAACGACTTAAATGAATTTTTATATAAACTACACATGCCATAATCAAATATTCCTCAAGCACAAAATAACGGAAATCATGGAAATATGTTTATAGATATTTCTTACGTTGACCGAAACTCTCTAAAATTGTTAACACATGATGCTCAGGTGCCCCTCCTTCAAATTGAAAACTGGGCTCTCCATTTCAAAGTCGCTGCCATTTTGATTTACAAACTACTTTACAATACAAACCAATGAACTTTTCTATCATAAAAGTAACTTTTTATTGACTATAGGCACATTTACTTCTTGTATATTCATACTATCATATATATAACATTTTCTATTTGTAAGGAAACATCATTTTGTTGGTCACTCTTGGCTACGAATGGAAACAAAGTTGATGTAAAATATATTTCCGCGAAAATTATCTTTACTTTCATCATATTTTGCTTAGGTTAACATTTTTGAGTATCAAAACCTATCTCTTTATATTCCTTACGTTGACCGAAACTCTCTGAAATTGTTAACACATGATGCTCAGGTGCCCCTCCTTCAAATTGAAAACTGGGCTCTCCATTTCAAAGTCGCTGCCATTTTGATTTACAAACTACTTTACAATACAAACCAATGAACTTTTCTATCATAAAAGTAACTTTTTATTGACTATAGGCACATTTACTTCTTGTATATTCATACTATCATATATATAACATTTTCTATTTGTAAGGAAACATCATTTTGTTGGTCACTCTTGGCTACAAATGGAAACAAAGTTGATGTAAAAATATATTTCCGCGAAAATTATCTTTACTTTCATCATATTTTGCTTAGGTTAACATTTTTGAGTATCAAAACCTATCTCTTGATATTCCTTACGTTGACCGAAACTCTCTGAAATTGTTAACAAATGAGGCTCAGGTGCCCCTTCTTCAAATTGAAAACTGGGCTCTCCATTTCAAAGTCGCTGCCATTTTGATTTACAAACTACTTTAAAATACAAACCAATGAACTGTTCTATCATAAAAGTAACTTTTATTGACTATAGACACATTTACTTCTTGTATATTCATACTATCATATATATAACATTTTCTATTTGTAAGGAAACATCATTTTGTTGGTCACTCTTGGCTACGAATGGAAACAAAGTTGATGTAAAAATATATTTCCGCGAAAATTATCTTTACTTTCATCATATTTTGCTTAGGTTAAAATTTTTGAGTATCAAAACCTATCTCTTTACAACTCCCTCCTTTTCATAACCTATCATATTTCATCAATCACAGTCCATTTTCTGTAGACTGTTTTTGAACCCAGTCAACGACGGGTACTTCTGCTAGTATATATATATATATATATATATATATATATATATATATATATATATATATATATAATGCAAGCATGAAGAGAAGATGAAAATTCATGATTGCATTATACACACACACACACATATATATATATATATATATATATATATATATATATATATATATATAAATATATATATAACTTAGTTATCGTCCTTAAGCTAAAAAGTGAGATCATTGCACACTCATAAGTGTTTGCTAGTTTTTTCATGCAAAATCTGAATTTTCCTTACAGTAGAACTTAGGCTGTTTCGTTAAATAGTGGAAAACGACTTAACAATTCTGCAGAGACAATATCGTTGCACAAAATATAAAACAGACTAAATCGGTTTTGCTAACTAGAACTAAACTTTTGTTTAATTAAATGTCATAGTCAACTTACATGTTAGGTAAGAGTGTATTTTTGGATTGTTTGGGTACAAATAAAATAACAGTTTGGGTACAAATAAAATAACAGTTTGGTTTGTATTTGTGTAGATTTTCGGTTAAGTTTCTTAACGTTTAGAAGCTACGGTATCCAAGCTTCTAATTGAACCAAGAATGGTATTTTTTACAGCGCTCGAGTTTTTGTCATTTGCTTGCAACTTTCAGAAATTGAAAACATACTTTTTTCTAGAAATGTACATTAATTTAAAGAACAAATGCCCCATGTTTAACACAGACATAAATATTTTGTTTAAAAAATGTACCAACACGAATTCTATCTCATAATCGATAAAACGCCAATTTATAAGTTTCAATTTTACATTAATTTAGGAGAACGTGAATGTACAGTATGCATTATAATCAAGTGAAGTGGTCTTATCTGACAATTTGATATATATATATATATATATATATATATATATATATATATATATATATATATATATATATATATATACGTATGTGTGTGTGTGCCATGCTGTTTAGAACTCTGGTTTAGATTTATTGAAGCTGATGACTATGTGGGATTGTTAAGACTTAATAGCCATTAAACTCCTACTTTAGCAATATAAAATTTTCTATATTGGTTCCTTTATTTGTTTAATTGGTATTTTTCAGATACAATATTTTCAGATAAATATTTAAACCTGCAATCGTTCTTTTTTATTTCACTTTGGCAACGTCGGCGTCTAATCATGCCAGTTCTAAATAAAATAATATAAATTAAATAAAATAAATAAACTAATTAAATAAAAGTACATTTTTCGATTGACAGTATGCATACACATACGCATGGTATTATGCATACACACACGTCAGGCTTATTACCGTGGGGTCCCGATTTCGAATCTCGCTATATTCAGCAACTCTGATGAGGTGTAGATGGCGAAACACGTGTCATTGGAAAATTATATTTGAAAAACAATATATACGCCGCTTCCCATGATTGGGTACCAAATTGGTTAATGGGAACATTATTCCCAACTCACATGTAGGTAAAAATGTAATATCGTAAATAATTTAAATCATTCAAAACGTATCGCAAAAAAAAAACAAAAAAAAAACAAATTTTATATATATATATATATATACATGTATATATATATATATATATATATATATATATATATATATATATATATATATATATGAGGTAAGTCATAGATTAGATAATCACATGGATTATTATTTTATTAAATATTGCAGTGTGATAATATTTCAGAGACCAATTTGCCCAATACGTAAAGTACACCATATAAAAATACAGATAAATATAATTGCATTACGGGATCTTGATGCATCAATGATGTTATACCTAATTTGGATTATATTTCATAACTTACGAATTACTCTATCACCTCCAATTTTCCGTCGTGATTTTTATTCGTACGTCCTGGGATTAATATCCTGGAAATAATTTAACACATTTCAACGTTAGATTGCCCAGTCTGTATGATATCCTTTATCTGTGCCTTTTAAATACTTTTAAATATTTTTTTTTCAATATATCTGCTGATGAGCAAAATACATGTTTCTTCATAACTGATAATTTACTAATAGCATTATATTTCCTCTGATTATAGAGACCATTATTGAAACGCATGGATTAATGAAATAAATATAAATATTCTGCATATGTTCCTTGTTTGAAACAATACATTCTTAAGTTGAATATATTTTTATGTATTTTTTAATCTACAGACTTTTATTTTAATACTTACACATACGTACAGTGTATCACGAAAGTTAGTGTACGCCTCTCATTTCTTAAATATCTAAGTATATCTCTTCATGGGTGACCACTGAAAAATAATTTTTTGACACAATACAAAATAATCTGACTGCAACATATATAACAGAGTTAATTTATCCCCGCCTCCAAATAACTCAAAATATACCCATTAAAAGCTAACTCTCTGGCAACAAAAGTAAGCACACCCCTAAGAAAATACACACTTTAAAAGTGAGTACAATACTAAAATTTCTACACCCTTTACTGTCTAAACTGAGTACTGATTTTTCCCCTCCAAAATCCTATGTGACTCATGAATGTAATTATGTTGTGTTCATAAGGAGCAGGTGTATTCAAATTTGTAGTGCAGCTCTCACACACAGTCATTGAAAGTTCCAACATTGACCACATGTCAAAGACATCTATGAGAATATAAAACAAAAACACATATTATTGCGTTACATAAAGATGGCCAAAGCTACAAGAATATTTCTAACACCGGGAAACTAGGCTGCAGCACAGTGGCTAAGATCATCCAGAAATAAACAATAAACAGGGTTCACTTGACAGAAGTGTGTAAAAGGGAGAATAGCGATTGGTTTAATTTTTTACGTACGATCATATAGACATCATTCACAGTATTTGCAAAATATGAAGTAAAAGAGTGAATTTTTATAGAACCTTGTTTCATATGAAATTTTTAGGACACATCTGTGAAAATATTTCAAGTTCTGTATAAATTGTCTAATATCATGGATTCCTTTCTAGACAGTGAACGACAAGAAACCTGAAACTCCTATACCATTTTAAGATATACATTCGACAATTTAATGTGGTTATGTTAATCTTTCCCTGCCACAAGTTCATATGTTTTTGCTGATAACATACGCCACGTTTCGTCGAAATGTTTTCAATCGCGGACTGCATAAAAGACATGCTTTTATCCTCAACTGACGATTCGCAGACTCTGAGTATTCGTGCGAAAATCCAAGTTATATAAATATTTACTTACGTGGCATTTTCTAAAATGCAGTGACTTCCTTCATTTCCTTCTCGTAAATAGTTGAAAGCTTAGTCCTCTATTATGCCGACAAGTTGTCCATCATAAAGTTTATTATTATTTAAGGTCAAACCGCTGAATAAAGCCAAACATGGAATGAGTGACGTGTTTAGATATCTTTGCTGAGTAAATAAAAATAAAAAAAATATATTAAGTATTGCCAGTAACGAACGATTATGTTATCTCCTTTTATAATTAAACAAAATGCGTAGTAACATAAGAAGAATGTGGAATTGGATACTACGCTATATATCTTCTATTATACAACATGTGAGTAAATCTCTCTCTCTCTCTCTCTATATATATATATATACATATATATATATATATATATATATATATATATACAGAGAGAGAGAGATAGACAGAGAGAGAGAGAGCCTAACCTGAGCCCTAATTAATATTTTTCTATATAAATATATTTTAATATAAAAATATTCTGTATTTATCGTTACAGATTCAAATCAATATAATTACATTTTACATCATACACATATATGATTCTTTGTTTAAAAAAATTATCAGCTAGAAGGAAAACACAAGCATTAAATATTTCAGCGTTATTCGCCACAATCTAAGCTTCGACTATATGACTATGAGAGATTTAACAAATGAAATGACTAAAAAGTAGAAAAGCATATTTGCATTTATATATTTGCATTTAACATTAAGTCGACATACAGCTGTAACTTTCTAATCTTTCAGTTGCTACACTTTAGCAATTATTTTTTTACCGGCCAAATAAATCGAATTAATTCAACGGCTCTGAATTTGCTATATGCGAAGTTTCAAGTGCGTAGACACAAATGCTGAAAAGGAAGTTTGGTAGAGACCGTTCCTCACACATATGCACAAGCAATGCCTAATATATATATATATATATATATATATATGTATGTATATATATATATATATATATATATATATATATATATATATATATATATATATATATATATATATATATCCAAGCAAATATTATTAAATGCAACGGAGATACTTTGCTTTATGACTCTTTTTTTAATGTTTCGATTTTTCGTATAATCTTTCTTTATCAAAATCAAAAATATTAATACAAGTTCCATAATTGTTACTGTGACGAGCGCTTTCGATTTGTCAGGGAATCATCATCACGTGTTTAAGTAAAAAATGCAAAGGAGCGGAAATGAGAATTAAAAGTGTAAACTAAAATATAAAGTAAACGGTGATGAGTTAAAATATATAGATTTGATGAAAAGTTGATTAAAAATAAAGGTCGATTTAAAATTCGAGTAATAAAATCAGCAAGTTCGTGGACACCGTTAACTAAGTCAGCCCAATACGAACTACGCAATACATTTTAGAACATTACTGCTTTTTCGAATACGATATCATTTATAGTGGGTTGAAGCGTTCTAATATATGATGCTTCAAGAACTTTTATTTTTTAATTTTATTTTCATGCTGTATAATTCTTTTTTTTAGCTTTTTTATATTTCTTCATAGAGATGTTGTAACATTTGCGCTGTTTGTTGTTCTTTCTATACTTGTATGATTATTTCGAATCTCCATAACAGATTTAATGTGTTCTTTATGTCCTCGTCTAGCTAGGTCTTTGTTATAATGTTCTTTATATTTATTAAATACTCCTTCGTTTTGTAATATTTTAGATATTCTTTTTGAGATGCTAGGTATACGTGCTTTCCTCATACTATTCGGATGGTTGTACTTGTGTTCTATGTAGAATAACGTTTGGGAAGACTTATGGTAGGGTTCATATGTGTTGTTGTCTAGATTCGATTTATATCTAAGAAGTTTACACATTTATGGTTTGGGTCTAATGTTATATCTAGGTTCAGCTTACTGAAAAGTTGTTTAATGTGTTTTCATTTTTTTTAAATAACCTATTTGTGGAGTTCATATGAAACGATGCCTCATGCGGGTAGATTCCTCCTTTAAGTCCTGGAATTATTTTATGTAGTTCATTTATTATATAAAGGCCAACAAGGTAGTTACTCTTGCAGAGTCCGAGTCCCATTGTTGGCCCCAAATTGCGGTATCTGTTTTTGCTTGTCCATAGTTTGTTATATTTTATTAGAGTTCTTTTTGCTAATCTTATACTGTATAAATCTAATTTTATTATATTTGTTAGTTTTCTAGCTAGTTCTAGTGCTTCGTCAGAGAGATTGGGTGAAATGGAGGTGTAATAGAAATCTATATCAAACACAAGGAATTTTCTATTTTTGCCTTGGAGTAGTGTACTTGTGACCTTACACGTGACCTTACACGGCCTTAAACCTCTGATCGCGGCCCAGTTATGATCTGCAACCTGGTCGGTACAGTAATGATCTTAACCTTGGTCGATGCCCAATTATGACTATCCTAGTCACCGGGTAATTAATTATGTCGACTGGGCAACCAGGTCTGCCAACCGTTGGTACGTCGCGTCACCCAGTGAGTCCTCGTCAAGGCGTTGGAGGACTCTTCTCGGTTGCACGATCCTCAAGGCCTGTTCTTCTTGATCGTCTAGTTGGTCGTCCTTTTGACTGGGTGTTCGTTGACGGGAACGGGGTCACAAGTGGCATGTAAAAGAAATAAAGTTACATGGAACAACAGCACATCAGCAAACAAACTCCGGAAGTTGGTTGATACATAATGTATTTAGGAAATTCATAAATGATTATCTACAGACGTATGTACAATTGAAGATTAAATGGAAGCAAGCAATTAGATTTGTGAATGAGCTTCTTGTTGTTGAAATACTCGGTCGGAGTCGCGGACCGTTGTAATTATCGTTAAGGTGTTCTGGCTGGTCTCTTCCTATGTCCTCTGAATTCTATTAAGTTGCAAATTGAGCTCTCTGGCAACCAGCGAGGGGGAGAGAGAAGGTGGGTGGCTGGATTCCTCTACCGAGACCTTTATCTCTGTCGCTCCAAAGATCTCTCTCTGTCTTCTCTCCTCTTCTATCCGATTAAATCGAGTTTTACAGATCTTATATAGTAAAACCCTTGAATAATGACGACGCCTACGTTCGTCTTCGACCAATCAAATTGATTGATAACAATCCACCTGATTCCTTCTCATTGGTCAATTTGGCTTGTGGCAGGTATTATTTTTACGCCCCCAATTTCCAAAATCAAATTGACTCCTCCCCAACTTGCCTGACCCCGCCTTCTCGATAATGGTTCTTTTTTTTCATATTATCAACTGATAATCAGAGGAAATATTTTTTTTAGCTTGTAATAGATCACCAGATTTCATCTATTTAAAAATATCCGTTTGGTCTCCTTTCCTCTTTGAATTATTTGTTTTGTAAAAACTTCCGTGTGATTTAAAAAAAAAAATTCTTTACATGTCAGAATTCCCATTAGCGCCCAAAACAATTTGCCAAATGACATTTTTAGATAAGTCATAATTGGAAATAAACACTGGCTTGCTTTTGAAGTCCTTTGTGCATCGGCAGGTTGAGTATTTCCCCCAAATATTCTATTTACGCCCAAAACATATTATCATTCTGAAGTTTCTCAGAAATACATGTTAAAAAACAATTCATGTCGAACCTTGGGCTGACTTAATTAATTCTTTTATCTTGTCCGATATGTTTCGTGTGTGTGTGTGTGTTTCTCAGATCAAAAACGATCCGACATTTCACCTGTGAAACACCACATTTCAAGCCGACCGACATTTCAACTCTCTGTTTCGGAATATTATTGCGTTGGCTCGTTTAGTTCAAACGCGAGCGTATTTTGGTAAAAAAAAAATGTTTTAAGTAATCTTTCGCTTTGAAGTTTAGCATGCGATTTCTGTTTTTATCGCCCGGCCGTATGGTATTTCAACAACAAGATTTTGACACATAAAAATCGTTCGTCCGGGATTGGATATTACATTTAACACAAAAAACGTCACATCGACCCTACTGATCTGATGTGGCCCCTCTTTGGTGTTACAATCGCCCCCCCATGGGGCGGCGCACTCAACAGGAGGACGACGCCCCATGTCTTTAACACCAAAATAGATTCTCCCAACTAATAATAAAATTATGGCCTACTCTGAAAGCGAGAATTAATTGCAGAATTACATGCAAAACAAACAACAAAAAATTTGTCATGCAGAAGTGGAAAGTTCATAGTTTCGGATAAATGGCTACTGCCTTAACTCAGAGTGTTCAATAACACAGTTCGTGGTGGTGGTTTCATAAGCACAAAGTTTGTTTGTAAAAAAAAATGTTTTTTTTTTCTTTTTGGGGTATTAAGCATGCAAGTAAGTCCTACATTGAAATCACTAAATAGTGTTAAAAATATTCAGTAGGTTCAACTTCTTGACGTAAGGGTCGCTCGTCTGTAGCTTAGCCAGGTTAATGCGGACCCTTTGTGATTCCTTACCAGGGCTGCTCCCTTCAGGGCCATGGGCTACCAAGAGGCATCTTGAACACTCACTTCCACTCATCCACTTCTTCAAACAACACACCACTACCATCACTAATACTAATATAACCCCTACTCCACTCGTCAACCCCCACCATCACCCACTTAGGAGGGTCGCTCGTTGATTCTTGCTCAATTATGTGGCCCAACTGACGTTGTAAGCTATCTACATCGACGTCCTCAGTGGCTTTTAACAACTCGGGAAGTTTTACCCTTGTTTGTAATTTAGCCTTCCTAATTAGGGGGTCTCATAAACTGGTGAGATTAGTGAAATAGGTGTTCACCCTTTCTAGCCCTGGTATCTCGTTAAGGTACCTCTGTTCCGATTGATAGAAGGCAGGCAACACCACACACTTACCATAAGCTCCACACCCCTTCTCTAAATCCACCAATGTCATAGGGGAGACACGTTAACGGAGCCAGAGGGCGCATCCCATAACACCCTCGACATCTCGAATTCTCTCTGGGTGGCCACTGCCCAAGTGCCGTCTGTCACTCGTATGGCCAGGGGCAATAAGTTCTTAGTCGCGATTTCCACCCGGCACACCTGGTTGATTTTACTCTCTTCCCGCTGGTACAACGCCAGCACACACAACTCGTGATCTCCTGTTACATATATCGGGCTCGCTGATTGACAAGTGCCCAGCCCATTACTCTGGCATTTCTCAGCCTCCTCTTTATCCAATAGCATAAACCTGTCCCTAGCCATATTAAAAGCTATAATTTCTTACTATACACGATATTTGGCCACCACACTCAATTTAGGAGTGGATATCGGATAGGGAACAGGTAGGGGGATGGCTTGGTAGATTTCATATTTGCTATTTCTATCCCACAGAGGGAGAGAAACAAACACTAAGATCTTCTTATCTTCTAATCGCGCACTACAGCCGAGTGACTGATAGTATTTCAATAGTTCCGCCTCGGGGTCCATAGGCAGCCCCAGACGGCTGGGCAACTTCCGTTCTATGTCCTCCAACACTTCCTTCAAATGCTCTGGAGTTATAACGCTTGGAGCCAGATGTCCCAACGTCAGTGCATCCAACTGCACTCTGAGGTGTGCCGTCCACAAGGTTAATGCTGGCTCTGTCTGCTTTAGGTGACTCAAGAAATTTGATACCCGGAGATAGTATTGTAAAAACATCTCCCCCATATACACCTCAGACTCTATATTCCGGGAGACGTTAACCACTTCTTCCTCTAAGAGTTCAAATTGTTCGATAATGGTGTTCACTGCCACTCGATTTTCGGTTACTGCCCTTCTCGTTATGTTGAGTATGGAGAGCTCTTCTTTATTCACTTGGGCTTACGTCTTCTGCCCGTTTTCCACGGCTCTCAGTCTCTGTCGGATACTGTCAACATCTTCCTCAGCGACCACGCCGAACAGAGCTCCCAGGGCCTTACCTATGATGGGTATTACTGCCCGTCTATATCGCCCTCTAAGTCTACTTATTCTTCCTAGATAATTTCGGTGACTCATCCACCCGCGTTTTAAGTACCGTACTTCCTCTTCCAAAGGCTGAAGGATTCGGAGATACTCCTCCTGGTTCCCATAAGTAGCCACCAGGCGTTGTCTCGCCGAATCGAACTGATCAATCCCTCTCATGAATTCTTGGCCAACTCGCTCCCCAGGTCCTAAATCGCTAACTAGCGTCACTAACCACTTCGACTGAGAGATCATCACCTCGCTAGTCTTTTTGAAGATAACCCCTTTTCCTATTCTAAGGGCTCTTGCCGTCATCACCAGTATCATCATTGTCATCAGGTACGTCATCCCGAGTCGAGTCATACCTGAAAATAGAGGAAACAGATCCTCTTTAGGTTACAGTATTCTACCAGATTGATATGTTTAACATTAAAGTCAAGGGCGATTTCGGTAACTTCTTTTCTTTTTCCCTACCACTTCTCCATCACATTAACTCGCCCCCAACTCTATTCCCTACGCTGGCTTCGTGATACGTCTTTGAGGAAGATCCGTCTCACACAGATGCCCAACTTCACGGTGTCCGGCGCCGGAACGCCCCATCCATCGGCAGCGACCTAGCCAGACAGGGGCCTTGCCCAGCCACGCCGCCTCACCGACAAACGTAGACGGTCCAACCCCGAACAACCCCCGATGCCGATCGCCTTCCTTGTAGTTGCACCGCTAGCCAAGGGGCACCCCCCTCATCCTTAGGGGTTTACCTCACCCAACCTAGCCCTTCTCTTAGCGGTTGCTCCCCTTAGTCTCTCCTTCAGACACCAAAAACACACATCGACACACAAAAAACGTCACATCGACCCTACTGATCTGATGTGGCCCCTCTTTGGTGTTACATACTGAATCATCCAATTACGACTTCCGATAATGTCCATAGGTCATGGTGTATTTTGGACTTACAGTTAGGCAGGGTTTCATCTAATATTTCTTTGCCAATATTTCCCAAATTTGAAACCCATGGAGAAATAAGTCTAATGCTAGGATTATTATTGAATTCTGGTTTATGATCTTTTAGGGTAAAACGTGGGCATAGTAGTGTGTACCCGTCTATCTTATCCGATATGTTCATTTTTTCGCTTTTAAGGGATCGGGGTATACTGTTCAGTTTTCCATTACCTGCTACTCTGCAGTTTGTATTATGTTCATTCATAATTAGGTTGTTGTAGGTTTCAAAATCAATGCTGTATCCATTGATATATATAAAGAACGCCAGGCGTTGCCCGGTCGTTACATGTGTCTCAAGTAATATTTTTATTTATAAATATATTTTAATATTAAAAAATATTTCGTATTCATCGATAAATATATTAGCATATTTTGGTAGCAGTTTTTATTCAAGCACATCTTATTGAACACGATATAGGTATTCTGATGGCATGTTGAATATAATGGTGCCCAAAAGTGGTTGTTCAGCCATATTCTTCTCAAGCCGTTTCTATCGGTGCATCCGATCGTCATCAGGAGAGATTGTTAATGTCATCGTTTTCTTTTTTTAAATTTTTATTGAGGCTTGGTTTATTTATATTTTTTATTGATTATAAATGTGGGTGCATAATGGTTAGGGGCGAATTATTTTAATTTTAATTTTCTGACTTGATAATTTGTTTATTTAGTTTCTTTGTAATTGTTAAATACGTTTATATATTTGTTAAAAGAGATCCGTTTAAAATGTAGCCGTACTTTTTTTATAAGTATCGCTTCTAGTAATTTTACTCGCCCTGTGCAGTTGTTACGGTATCGAATTAAATGCTGTTAGACTATCACCCGCGTTGGTTATATATATACTAGCAGGTCAAATAAGTCAATAGGTCAAATGAAGCTGACAGTGTTTCTCTTTCTGACATTTTATTGTCACCGGAATCAGTGAATTGTCAGTTTTTTAATAAAAAATAGATTTATGCGCCTCCCCAAAGTGACTTAATACACAATGTATTGTATTTTCTTGCATTGTAGACACCGTATTGATTATTTTATAGCAAGTAGCTTTTTATGTAGGCTTGAATTGAAGTGTAAAATGCAAAGGTCGAGTATCAGTGATCAATTTTCCACCAAACAGAGACATCAAATTTTTTTAGACGCCCTCTCAAAGCGACTGTTTTTTACATAAGCTTTTATCGATACCGATATTAAGTGAAAGTGTCTGTCTACACAATAAATTTCTAGTCTACAGACTCGGAATTTTAGATACAGGGTACTGAGATTTGAAAATATCTTTTAATTGGTTTTCGGACAGAGGTAAAATTTAAACGATTTGATCTTTGAGAATTCTACTAAACTCCTCCACCAATTTTGGGTCGAAACACTTGAAATTTTAGATATAGATTCCTTTGACATGGATCTAACTTAATACATTCATTTAAGCCCAAAACAATAAATGTTAAGGTGTCATAATAGGGGTCAAAGTAAATAAAATTGACTCCTGCGGTCTCTACCAAATTACTCAGAAAATTTCATGTCAAAACATTTGAAATTGGACATAAAGGATATTCAGAGATAGGGCAAGCTTTTTAATCGGTTTAGGTCGAAATTTTTCGCTAAACATATATGAATCTATGTATGTATGTATGTTTGCATGTCTGCCTGAAACTTTCGACAGGGGCGACGGATATTTACAAGATCAGTATCGTTGTGAAGCACGACCCGTCCCGTGACAAATATCGAATAATTGGCTAAAAACATTAAATTTTCCACCCTCAACTTGGCACTTTTCTACAGGGGGGCCGTTTTTTTCGCTGGTATTTTCGGAAGTCATCTCCTCTTTTCGATTGGCAAACCGTAATTTAAGCCTACGTCGCTTCCGTTTTGGTGGTGGTAGTAACACCAAAAATATAAAGTTTTTGTCACGTGTTTTTCTCCTATGCAGTACGGGTTCGAGTCTGCCTTCCTACTACCATTTTTTTTTATCAGCACACACCTCCAAACACACGGGCAACACACACCTCCAAACACACGGGCAACAATGCTAATATATATATATATATATATATATATATATATATATATATATATATATATATACATATATATATACATATATATATGTATATATATATATATATATATATATATATATATATATATATATGACACAATACCTTTTTTATATCTCTGAGTGAATTTTACACTAAAAATATCAAGTCCCTTTCGTGTTTTGAGTTTACATTTTCATTAATTCCATAAGCATTATTTTTTACATAAATATGATTATGGTATTGTTTTTATAAATTGTCTGATATATTCTCTTCATCTTTTTTCCGGTTCATTGGAGCCGTTGATCTATTTGTCTCCAGCAAATTATTATTTTCATATTACATTTTAATACCACTTCCACTTCCACTAGCTTCTTTCAAAGAACTGTAAATAGGTGGAAGTCACTTCTTATAGATTGTCATAGCGTATTTATTACGTTCTCATAAAAAGACAAAGACTAATAAATATTTACTCAAATTAAAATATTCATATCTCCATCTTAGGTTATTATAGCATTCAGCTGCGCGTTCTCCCTGCGAACTCTTTATTAAATGTATATGAATGTTTACCGTATCGTCCAAAACTTTTCACAGTCCTTATACTAACAAATATTAGGTTTAAAAATGATAGGCCTTAATTTGGACCCCAATGTATTTTTTCTTGCGACGTTTTAACTCAGAGAAGATGTAATTTTTAACCTTGTGATTTTTCTGTTTATCAGGTAAGCTTTTTTTTTATATATATTCAGATTAGGGAAACTGTATTTAATTGAACAATGCCGTTTAAATGTTTAGTATTACGGTTACTTCATTTTGAGTGTGGCTAATATATTTTTCTTTGACATCGCTACTTTCCTAGGAGCTCTAACTGTTTAAAATATATTCAGAGTCTTCTGTTTTCGTTATGACACTTTTACGTTTTCGAAAGCTTATGAGCCTGATGCATAAACAGACATCTTGATTCTAATACAAAAAAAAATCTATACCACCTTTGCATAATGATTTCAGTGTTTTATGTATAGCTTAAAAATGTAGATACCGTCTAGACACTTACTGAACATATGACGCGTTCAATGGAAGAACGACATAAGTGCCACTTGATACTTTTTACACAAAAGGGTAAATGTTAGGGGAATAATAATACTTTTTTGAGTCTTTATATAGGCTTTAATAATCATGTAATGGCAGACGTTTATAAACTATTTAAATTTAATGACGATCTTAGAATAATATTCTATTTTAAAATACTAATTTAACCAGATATATTTATAAACCATATTGATATATGATATATCTATGCTAATTTAAATTACATAAACATACAAATAATATTTGCTGCGATAATATCTAATGTATTTATGGTACTTATAATACTAATGTTCCGTAGTCCTAAATGTCTTATTCGTCAGAGTATTTATTTGGATTGGCACTTTTACTTGGTTCTGTTTTTTCAAACACTTTTTTTTAATAATAACTAAAAATGTTTGACAATAATTCAGACGAAAGTTGTAAGTCTCTAATTTTATCACATGGTAAGGATAGGGTTGATAAATACGCAGGGATACCTGTTAGGGTAAACATAGTTGAGTCATAGGAGTTTTCAGTTTTGTAATCTGACATGGTGCCAAGTCCGAACACCTTCATTATGTATACTATGGATAACAATCCCTTCCTTGTAGTTGTGATTAAATGTTAATATACTGGGTTTATAAACTAAGCACAATGTGATTTTCTATTTACTACGCTCTTTTCCAATACTTCAAAATTCAAATAGACGCACAGTTGCATGGCTATTACTAAAAACAAACAAACAAATGCTGTGACACTTACATTTCTATTTGTCTTGATGGAATCATGTTTTGTATGAATTCTCTTACTGTAATGTATCATTATACTTTGCGCAATTTGTCCAAATTGATCATCACACTTGATAGTAGAAAGAGCAGCCACCACATAAACGTGAGCAATATTATTAAATACACCACTGTGAATCTGTTTAAGGAAAATTAATACAAGGTTAAGGTGTTTATTTTGTCCAAGGTAATGGTCGAAAAAAAAAAAAACGTATACTTGTTTCTTTTGTTTGTTTGTTTTTTTTTGTTTTTTTTTGTTGCTCGGTTTAAGTATTCATTTTTATCCAATTATTTAGACGAATTGCGATTTCTGGGATTCGCTGTAAATAAATCTCACACACATATAGTTTGATGCATATTTAAAAATGTAAATACTTTAATTATATGCCCACATTTTTCGTTTGTAATACACCATTTCTGAGGTAAGTCTCAGAGTTGGATGGCTTTGCTGCAGTTCTACACCGATTTCTAATACATTTAGATTGTCATTAATATTAAAATACTTCAATAGATGTCTTGGATCGTTAGCTATAATTGTATGCAATTTTAAAGATTCGCTAATCGTGATCATTCTTTGCGAATCGAGTCATGAAGGTCACATTCAATCTGCCACAGGTTGTTCAAGTGTCTTACTTTGAATATTTGAATACTCATCTTTTAAAATCAAGGGTCTTGAATGCTTCGTCGGAGTGATTCTCTAAACTCCAAATATTATAGGCTTAGAAAACACTTTTCACACAAGGAAAACTACCTGTACGTGAATGAACGTTGTTTGGAGAATGTTTTCAATAATATCCATTGAAAGTATTTATGTGCATTTTTAAGTCTGGCTCTTAGTCATTCATCAGCTTTGTTTTAAAGTGTATTCGTTCCCCTAAGATATTTCTGAAGAACTCCCTGCTTATTTTCGTAAGTTAAAGCATTTAAACATGTTTATACGAAATCGCACGAATGTTTAGTCTTTTCTACAAACTTTGAAGGCGTCCACTTCGGGATTCTCATGGTATACAATAGTTGCGTGCCTTCTTCTTTGTTCTTTTGTATCACATCTTGTGGCCTTTTTTTTTGTTAACAAGTCTCTGTATGTAGCAATTTTGCTCGTTATACTT
Source organism: Euprymna scolopes (assembly GCF_053919585.1). Classification (NCBI taxonomy): domain Eukaryota; kingdom Metazoa; phylum Mollusca; class Cephalopoda; order Sepiida; family Sepiolidae; genus Euprymna; species Euprymna scolopes. Next base: position 25,996,356 of record NC_136500.1, read on the forward strand.
TCTAATTTACCAGATTGATTTGTATATTAACGCAAGTTTTTTCCGAATCACCTATTTAAAGAATAAAAAACACTGCAAGAATATGCTTCTCCAAACACGTACATCAAATCTGTTGCCAAGGCCGCTGGAAAAATGGTGGGATCTTTCTATCGATCCGGTAGATATCTCACTGCTGATGCTATTCTCTATCTATATAAGAGCCAGGTACGTCCAAGGATGGAATACTGTTGCCACATCTGGGCAGGTGCTGCTAGAAAGGACTTGGCCTGCCTTGATAGAGTTCAAAATAGACTTCGTAGCCTCGTAGGAGATGTCCTTTTCTCTTCCTTGCAACCTTTATCTCACAGAAGAGATGTTGCGAGTTTGTCTCTGATGTATCGTTATTTTCATGGAAAGTGTTCGAATGAGCTTCAATCTATGGTCCCCCCTCGCCAAACTTTCACAAGAAACACTCGTCTAGCTGTAAACACTGTTAATAATTCCCCCCCACTCTTTATCTGTGCCTAAATCTAAACGTAGATTCGATGAACAAAGCTTTTTTCTTAGAACTGCACGCCTGTGGAATTGTCTTCCGTTTTCCTGCTTTCCGGCTGACGACAATATGGTTGTCTTCAAGTCTAACGTAAATAAGTTCTTGATGAGCCGTTCCATATAAGTTATCAACTTTACCAAATTTTCATTACTAATGATTACTATAATGTCCAATATCTACTGTACACTCTTTAACCCTTATCCTTGAGTGGCCTCTTGGCCTTGATAATGTGGTGATGCCTATGTAAAAAAAAAACCTGCGTTCTCTTACAATGAATTTTCACGAACAACTGAAATATACTTCTCAATAATTTCGATTCCGTTTTGCTTGTACTATTTCCTTCTTTCTTGTTCTCTCTCTTCAGTCATATTTGAAGAGACTTACAAAATGAAATTGTTTAGATGTTCGACTTCAAAAAGCATCAATAAAATTAATGCTTGTTTATTTAAAATTTTGGAAAAATTAAATCAAATAGCACATAATTAGATCGATAATTTAAGGAAACAAATTATGGTTTTAAGTATTTGAATTCATATTCCTGTCTGTTTGTTTGTTTATTCACAATTTGATTAATTTTTACAAAAGTGCTTTACTACGCTCTTTCATTTATTTCTATATATAGTATGATTCTTGCACATTATACAATTACGTGGTCATCTCCTTTGCATATTACTGTTATGGTGGAACACATTCATTTGCATATGTCGATAGTAATTACACATAAATAGGAAGACTCAGTTAGTCTGAGTGTGTGTTCACCAGAAGCCACCGAAGGCCGATGAGAGCAGATATGTTTCTCCAGCAAAGACTCTCTTATTTGACACCATTGTGTAACTATTTTGTAAATATACCTTTTCCTAATACACTTCTTATTTGATCTACCTTTGTTTGTTGAGTCGTCATTTGTATTTCTTCCTACGTTACTTGTTTCAACCTGCAAACTTAACAATTACTTTAAGAAATATCGATTTTAGTAAAGAGAGGTACCTTAGTTAATGCTAGATAATTGTTTTAAGTGCTCTATTAAAATTGCTATTTAATAAATTTAAAAAATTAATCTATTGAAAACATATTTAAATTAATTTATTTGGAAATGTTATGCCAATATCGATTTAAAAAAAATGTGTGTATATCCCCTAGAGACTTCGGACAAAAAACAAATTATTCACCAAATGAATTAAGTTTCTAGCTTGAAGAAAGGATTCCGTGTAGATAGATACATTTTGGTTTGATTGTTTTTTTTTAAATATCCAAACAAAAAACACGAAAAATTAAAAACATTTCATTTGTTTGCTTCTAGTATCCTTTAAACGGATTTATAGAAATCGGGATTTTTTTATCGATGTAACACAGCGTCGTTTATCACCTAAAATCAAATATCTACTGGCCACTCTGAATTCCACAATTTTCGGTCTTTGTTTTCTTTTTTTGACGTGTATCTCATCGATTTAAAACTTAATTTTTTAATAAAAAAAATGGTAATTTTTTACGACGTGACCTAGCATCGTTTAACCCCTAAAATAATGAAGATCTACTTTTTTGGAGCTAATACATTGAATCAGCCTTAATAACTAATAGGAAAAAAGAAATTTTGAACAAAAAACAAGAATTAACATTTTAGAGTGGTAGATTACTATTCTATAATGTTAACGTAAAATGATCCCCCACTTTGTGGCCACAAAACGTTCAACGAGACATGTTAGCTCTAGCATTTTTTCAAGTTTAACGATGAAGCGGGGGGGGGGCAGCCAAAATATTACAAATACAATTTTTTTCTTTTTGAGGTATATAGGAATTACATTTGAAGCATAAATAACGATAATTTGAATTTATTTTTATGAGACAATTCTGTATTTTACCTGACATTTTATAAACAAATCAAACCCCAAAATAGTACACACGTAATTTTGCGGGGATTGGGAGGGAAGGATTACAGTTAAAACCAAAAATTTTGACGGATTTCATTTAATTGGGTTTGGAATTAATTTTTGGTAGATCTCCATTTTTTTAGGCTATTTTTTTACGATCGCACGGGTATTGACTGCTATTTTTATTTAAACAAATGTTGTAATGATTTATTTTACATTATTTACCTTTACGGCGAGGGGGGCCTTTCTAGTACTTAATATTCGGAGAATAGTTTCTTCTCTTTGTATCCCTTTCACTTAAATAATACAAAAGGCATCATGTACTTCTTTATTTTCAGGGGAGGATTATATTTACATGTTTTTATCCGTTATTTCGTTTTTTAGATTTGTTGTGGGGGGCTGCCATAAGCGATCGTTAGGCATAAGTAAACAACTTTTGTAAACTTAATGTTTCTGTATTTACTCTTAATGCCCTATCTTACTAATTCCTATTTTAATTTTAAGAGCAGTTACTATTATTAAGGCTCGAAAGCCACTCGAGTATAATGGGTAATAAGTTTTAAGTGGTCGGTCTGACAACAGATAAGTGAAAGATTTTGGAATGGATTGAGCAAAATTTGACACATCAAGGGGGTTAAATACCAAGAAGTGGTTCACTTTGAACATGAAAATCAACTATGTTGAAGCAGGCTGGTAAACAGGTCAGTGGAAAAAAGGTCAACCAGCGGGCAGTTCTTCTAAAGAAGCATTTTCATAGATTTTTTGTATGGATGTTAATACTGATAGAGTAGTTGAATTTTGTCAGCAGTCGCAGTTTGACTAGTTTTTTTTTTTGTAAATGTTTGATGGGGTGCTATTGAATAAGACTCATATGAGCACTTTCCGCTTTCATAAAGATAAAAAAAGACATTCTCCCGACATGCCTTTCCGTCCGTACTCTTTTGGCTTTTCCATCTTTTTCAAACACGATGTATCACGTAAATGTGTTTTGTTAGTTGTCTGGAGCTTAGTGTTTTCTAACAACAGCCGTGTGATGTATTTTCGATTCCTAGTATGGAAAAGTATTCAACTATAAACTGTAAAACGATCCAAATTGTAATGCAATTCTGAACTTCTTAACTATTTGAATTGGAAGATTTTAACTCTAACAAAAGTAAAATAAATAACTGACGTATTTAAAATATTGAAGAACTACCACTATGTATCTCGCGCATTCGCCCACATATAGCAGCAGTAGTAAAAATGGTATTTTAAGAATAGTTGTTTAACTAATATTTAATACAGTATATGCTTATTAATATGAATGAAATAATCCTCATATGATCTTATTATTTAATTTTATTACAAAAATGCTTTATAAGCAGAGGCTATTTTCGGTCGTGAATAAATAGTTTTGCGGGCCAAATTAAAAACCCATACTAAACCGTGTGTCTTTACAGGATTAAAATGGCTGCTGATTGTTTTGAATCCAGTAGGATGTTCCGACTTCAACTGAGCCAGATTGATAAAACGGATTGAAAACAAAAATGCAAAATATCGTTTTCTTTGCCCGACTTAAGAAAGATTCCATTAAAATAAATCCTCATATAGCTGGAATTTAAGAAAAACGGTAAAAGAAGTACAGACAACAGTGAAAAAGCCCCACGTCTTGTTTATGCTGAAAAGTAGTGATCCTAAGTAGAATGAAAAAGAAATGTTATTCCTAAATAAAACCAGGAAAACGTGCACATAATTTTGCAAGGACGGACGTCCATATAACTGCAGAGCAATAGTAACCTCTAGGGCAAATATTGACGACTCTAGCATGGAAGAAGTGGCGCTTTGATTAGTCGAGGATTACGCGCTAAAACTGCCGCGTACGTTATTTGCCAGCTGATAACATTGGTTGGATCTAGGGGTTAAGCTGCTGCTGATGATGCAGGTTATATTCGATAATTAAAATATAAGATTCCGATTGGTAAATACTGACATCTTGATATTAGTGTGATAGTATAGAGCAACATACGCACCAAGACTTTCTTTTTAGAATATCATTTAACTTTTGAATACGGCTTTGAAATAAACAGTTCGTTTCTATTCCTGCCAACCACATTTATGTCCCAAAATAATTTGCATTTAAAAAATCAGAATAAAATTTAGGTCGATATTGTAATTTTTATTATGTTTGAACTTAAACACACGTTTCCTAACAGGAATTTAAATTTCCCGGTCAGCATTAGAGCGGCCGAAGCGTGTAAACTTTACAACTCCAAAAGAAAGTTCTATTAGTTATAGATTTGTTTTTTCTTGTATTAAATATTTGATGTGATTATCTTATAATTACTTGCTAACCAAACTTTCTCATTTAACAACATTGAGATTTTAATAAGGTCGTTCATTTATAAAGCCACGAATAGCTTTGATTATCATAATGCTATTATTTGTATCCGTACTCACTATAATTGCTCACACACGGCATCATCAGAGATTACTTAATCATATAACCAATGGTGTTTTTCCTGGAATCTCTCACCTACTCCTCTACCCTCTCTATCCATTACTCCAACTCTTGGTTTTTAATATAAGTTTGTAATAAAAAAAATCTTTTCTTATAACTTATTTTGGCTTAAATTGACTGATGATATAGGCTGGATAACTTTCTTATCCCGTCTATAAAAACTAATCTTGTAATGATTTAAGCAAATACTCCCACGGTTGAAATAAACACACACACATAATATATATATATATATATATATATATATATATATATATATATATATATATATATATATATATATATATATACACACCATTCCTTGGATTTTACTTGTGCAAATGGAAACTCAATTAACTTTCTTGAAGTTATATATTTGGATTTTACCGTCACTGGATTATTTATCTTCAACCACACTATCCATTCATGTGTAATAACTTTCTTCTCCACCGTATTCCCTCTGCTTAACTTTTTTGTTATCAAGTAAGATCTTTTACTTACTTTTTGTTTCATCAAATAATTTTGCATGCAAAATCCGATCCCGCATTTTGCTAATTCCTACCATCTGATGAGAAGGAAAGTATTTCTTCGAAACTCCGCGGATTAAGGACTATCCACTTATCTAGTGTTTCCCTTTCAGATTAAATATGTTTTTAATTCATTTCAAAGTGTTTATTTACATGTTTATTAACTGTTTGCTCGTATACATACACACACATACATATATATATATATATATATATATATATATATATATATATATATATGCACACACACACATATATTGGTTTAATATTGAGTATTGATAAACGAATCGGGATGCTGAATCGTCTAATCAGCAGTTAACATCAAGTGCATTACAAAGTGTGCATAAATGTTGTTTATTCGTGTTTTAACATTGAAAGATAAATAGATTAAGAGTGATTCAGGTGCGATATGGAGAAATGCATATAGAAAAGGGAATTGATCATATAGCCATAAAAGAAGTAAACCAAATAAAAACTATTTCTTAATACATATGCACACATTAAAATGTAAACATGATGGCACTGGCTAGATCATGAAGACCTAAAACATCTGTCTCAAGCGAACATATTTCCTGTCTATCCCCACACCGTCATACAAAAGTGTAACTTTTCTCCTCTATGATAGTATTAAGAAGTGAATATTTAAACATCATATAAATAAAACACGCTTCACGCTACTACTCATGCACTTTGCTTATCCCTGCATAGAAAGACTTTAATAAATATAAAGTTTCACCAAGTATTTTCTATAAATCCGGTGGTCTGCATTTGCGTGAGACGATCATGTTTTGTTTGTGCGTAACATACTAGAATACGAAAACACGTCCGTCCATGGGTGAATATATCAAATAAAAAGCGGGGAAAATTGCGCGTTTTAGTAAATAATATAAAGTCGTGCTTGAACAGAAAACGTAGCTTCTCGCAAATAATTCGGTTTGTTTGTTAATCACTTATAAACAAATTTAAATATTATAAATTATTCAACTTCGTTATATTTGTAAAAAAACATTACAATCGCAGGAAATTACATCGACCCATGTAGGTGTGTGAGCATGCTACTTCTGAACTAGGTAATGTATCACAGAAATATAGAAGGAATAAGTACATTTTCTGCTTCAGAACAATGAAATCTTAACTGAAATGGTCTTTCTTTGTAAATAAGTGATGAAAAGTTATATGTATAATATGATAAAGAATATCTATTTGATGTTTTTGCTGGAGAGTCATGATCATATTTTGCTGAAAACACTAAAACAGACTATTGTATTCCCTTTCTTATGATGCTTCATTTGAAGGAGCATGCGCTTTGGTATTCATCTATCTGTTTTGTGGCCATTGAGTCAATGAGAATTGGAGCATGTAAACAGACATGCAAGCCTCGACGTGTGAACTCCATCATCTTTACTCCAGTTAAAAATGATGATGATATTGGTCCAGGTGTTTTATATAGTTTAAACTTTATTAGTAGAATTGTACTTGTAGTAAAATATTAAAACTCATTTTTAAACCCAAACGCATAGTGAGCTATCATCGAAGACTTGGTTCTAAGTTTTAAATTATTATGAGGAAAATTATCAAGATAAAGCAAACTATCAATAAAATTACAGTATAAAACTTACAAAGTGTTTTTAAATAAATCTAAATGAAGGACACCGTTTTAGTGTTGTATAAACGTATAGGACGGTGTTGGATTAATGTTTTAAAGTGGGTGTAATCAAAACTATTTCATCGGGATGAAATTATTTTTAATCAATTTTCATTTTTGGCATATTTCTTGAATAACAAAACACACTAATAGATGGGTTCAGAGACGTGTTTGCGCTCGTACATGATCTTAATAAAACAGAATATGTTTAAATCACTTGACCTCCTAAAAGGAGGCAGACCAAACAGAGTAAACGCGAACAAAATGTGTACCACGCACAGTCCAGTCTATGAAAAGAGAAGTAATTTATTAATGCGTGTCATATGTGATTTGACCGTTAAACACTTTCCCACACTCCTCTGTTAATTTTGGGCCTAAAACATGAAATTTAAAATGTAGGTTACATGGACAGGTATCAACATTTTAATTTGATTTGAGATTATAACAATGACTGAAATTTGGGTCCATATTAAAAAAAAAATCCTATGCGGTCTCTATTTAATTAATAAGCCAATTTTTTATCTAAACATTTGAAGTTTTACAAAAAGTGTATTCAGATATAGGGCTACCTTTTTAATCGGTTTTAGCCAAAAATTTGGCTTCCAAGGGGTTAAAGATGTAATCTTTGCTGTGTCAAGCAAACTATTCTGGCAATCTCGGGTCTTAACATCTGATATTTTACATAAAGGGTATTCAGATATCCAGCCAACTTTTAAATCAGTTTTAGGAGGAGAATTTGGCTTCCAAATTTGTAAGTTAAAAGAGTTGACATTTGCAAACTCTGCTAAACTCCTTCGCCAATTTTGGATCTTAATACTTGCTATTTTAGATGTAGGAATCTTGGTACGAGTCCAAACTTTTAATAAATATATACATATGCACATGAAGTTATGAAACGTATACAGGGCCCGACCAGAGTCGAGCTAAACAGCTAGTATATATATATATATATATATATATATATATATATATATATATATATACATATATATATATATATATATATATATATATATATATATATATATATACCGTCTGTGTGTGTGCCTGGTTACGAATAGGCTCCTATATGGTTGACTATTATAGAAACTGATCACATATAATAATAGAAGATGTATCGAAACACAGGAATGGGTTAGTTTCATCTGCCATAATAATGATTCATAAAAATTGTGGGATCTGCGTGCGCGCCTCGTCCACAAAGTATGGAAATAAAAAAAAATAAAAAATGAAAAAAAAAACAACGTTTACAAGTGTTTTTTTTTATATTGATGTACATAATAATACTTTGATAAGTATGTTTTAACTTAAATAGGGATGGTATAATAAAATTGTGGTATCTGCGTTCGCGCCTGTTCTCCCTAGAATGGAAATAGGCGAACACATTAGAAATACTTTTAATATTTATCTGCGTAAGTATACTTTTATAATTATGTTTCAGTTTGAAGAAATATGGTATAATAAAATTATGGGGTGCTCGTTCGCGCCTGACTTCCATATAATGGTAATATGTACCAAAGTTTAACAAGGTTTTTTTTTATATAGATCAATATAATATTGTGATAATTGTTTCAGTGTGAATAGAGATGGTATAATAAATTATGAGGTTTATCTATTTTATTTTTATTTCATCATATATTGCTTTTGTTTTGAAGCCCCCAAAGTTGAAACGGTCTCTTTACGGCCCTTTTTTTTCATAACCTATTATACATTCATAAAGCAGAGTCCATTTTCTGTAGGCTGTTTTTGAACACAGGCAATGGCGGGTACTTTTTCTAGTATATATATATATATATATATATATATATATATATATATATATTTAGTAATGTGATTGATAATTTTAAAATCAAATTATAATTAAATTAAAAATCCGTTTCATTAGGAGAAACTACAACAAAATCAATTATTTGTACGATCGTTTCGGAAAACAATGTTTTATTGTGGTAGACATCAAGTTACGGACGATAATTATTGATATAGTTTTTTATTAAACAAGGTTTCCTTATCAGCAAATATTGGAAAAGTTTTTTTTTTTAAATGTAAAAGACACCATAAATAACCCTAGCATTAAAGTAAGGCAGATGTATCTGGAATAAATTGAAATAAAGGTATGGGTTTAAAACTTGATGCGAAAGTTAATATGAGTTAGGGATAGAAATAAAATAGAGTAAAATTTTAAATATAAATTTGGTTTACGTACAATATTATACATACATACATACATATACAAATGCATACACACATATATATGAAAAATATACAACATATATATACATATACATAGATATACATATATATACATAAACACGTACATACAAATATTTGCCTTTTAATTTTTCGCCTTTTGAAATCAGGAACTATGGTTAAAGTACTCATATAGATGCTTGCTATAGCTTTCCAGCTTATGAAATGACAAATTTTCAAAAAGGACGCTTGTGTAATAATTTATTTCCGTTAACGTACTTTTGATTAACGGACGCCAAAATTTAGAATTCGAAAAAAATATTAGGATAATAAGAGGAACTAATATTCACATGCAGTCATAAAAGTGGGTTTGAATTTAATAAATATAAACCACCTATAATCATTAAAAATTACTTATTAGTAAAAATATGTTGCAATCTTTTATTATTCTGTAGTAAATTAAGTTAGACTAATTATCTCCCTGACATTAAAGAAACATGCCTTATTATCCCCCTTACATTATTTAATTATACAAACAACATTATCCCAATATTTCTTTCGAATTCTAAATTTTGGCGTCCGTTAATGAAAAATACGTTAACGGAAATAAATTATTACACAAGCGTCCTTTTTGAAAATTTATCATTTCATAAGCTGGGAAGCTATAGCAAGCATCTATATGAGTACTTTAACCATAGTTCCTGATTTCAAAAGGCGAAAAATTAAAAGGTAAATATGTGTATGTATGTTTTTATGTATATATGTATATCTATGTATATGTATATATATGTTGTATATTTTTTCATATATATGCATGTATGTAGTTGTATATGTGTGTATGTATAATATTGTACGTAAACCAAATTTATATTTATAATTTTACTCTATTTTATTTATATCCCTAACTCATATTAACTTTCTTATGAAGTTTTAAACCCATACCTGTATTTCAATTTTTTCCAGATACATCTGCCTTACTTTAATGCTAGGTTTATTTATGGTGTTATTTACATTTAATAAAAACCCTTTCCAATATTTGCTGATGCGGAAACCTTGTTTAATAAAAAAAAAACTATATTAATAATTATTGTCCGTAACTTGATGTATACCACAATAAAACATTGTTTTCCGAAACGATCGTACAAATAATTGATTTTGTTGTTGTTGTTTTTTTTCGCTGGTATTTTCGGAAGTCATCTCCTCTTTTCGATTGGCAAACCCTAATTTAAGCCTACGTCGCTTCGGTTTTGGTGGTGGTAGTAACACCAAAGATATCACGTTTTTTTGTCACGTATTTTTCTCCTATGCAGTACGGGTTCGAGTCTGCCTTCCTACTACCATTGATTTTGCTCAACACACACCTCCAAACACACGGGAAACACACACCTCCAAACACACAGGAAACACACACCTCCAAACACACGGGCAACAATGTTAATATATATATATATATATATATATATATATATATATATATATATATATATATATATATATATGATACTATACATTTTTTTATATCTCTGAGTGGATTTTACACTAACAATAGCAAGTCCCTTTCGTGTTTTGAGCTTAAATTTTCATTAATTCCATAAGCATTTGTTTTTTTTACATAAATATGATTATGGTATTGTTTTTATAAATTGTCTGATATATTCTCCTCGTCTTTATTCCGGTCCAGCAAATTATTATTTTCATATTACATTTTAATACCACTTCCACTTCCACTAGCTTCTTTCCAAGAACTTTAAGTAGGTGGGAGTCACTTCTTATAGATTGCCATAGCCTATTTATTACGTTCTTATAAAAAGACTAATAAATATTTACTCAAATTACAATATTCATATCTCCGTCTTAGCTTATTATATCATTCAGCTGCGCGTTCTCCCTGCGAACTCTTTATTAAATGTATATAAATGTTTACCGTATTGTCCAAAACTTTTCACAGTCCTTATACTAACAAATATTATGTTTAAAAATGATGTGCCTTAATTTTGGACCCCAATGTATTTTTTCTTGCGACGTTTTAACTCAGAGAAGATGTAATTTTGAACTTTGTGATTTTTTCTGTTCATCAGGTACGCGTTTCTGTATATATATTCAGATTAGGGAAACTGTATTTAATTGAACAATACTGTTTAAATTTTTAGTATTACGGTTACTTCATTTTGAGTGTGGCAAATATATTTTTCTTTGACATCGCTTCTTTCCTAGGAGCTCTAACTGTTTAAAATATATTCAGAGTCTTCTGTTTTCGTTATGACACTTTTACGTTTTCGAAAGCTTATGAGCTTGATGCATAAACAGACATCTTGATTCTAATACAAAAAAAAATCAATACCACCTTTGCATAATGATTTCAGTGTTTTATGTACAGCTTAACAATGTAGATTCCGTCTAGACACTTACTGAACATATGACGCGTTCAATGGAAGAACGACGTAAGTGCCACTTGATACTTTTTACACAAAAGGGTAAATGTTAGGGGAATAATAATACTTTTTTGAGTCTTTATATAGGCTTTAATAATCATGTAATGGCAGACGTTTATGATCCTTCTGAGATAAGAGAAAAATCCAGGTAGTCCTCGACGGTCGCACATCTAAACAATATGATATAAATGCGGGAGTGCCCCAGGGTTCTATCCTTGGACCTCTATTGTTCCTGATATTCATAAATGACCTCCCCGACAACATTGCCTCTGAGATGGGTATATATGCTGATGACACTACACTCTATGGCAGACATGACAGGAAGACGAATGAACACATTTCTAAAGAAATGGCAGAAACACTAGAGGAAGACCTCCAATCTGTAGTGGAATGGGGACAAAAGTGGTTGTTCGCGTTCAATGCTGCCAAGACTAAACTAGTTTCATTCAATAATTACAAGAAACCCTCTCTACCACCAATAGCAATGGCCAACGACCCTTTATCTGAGAGTCCATCTTTCAAACTCCTTGGCTTAACGTTCACAGGAAACATGAGTTGGAACAATTACATTGAAGGCATTGACAGGGCCGCTGCAAGAAAGGTAGGCTCTCTCTACCGTGCTAGAAAACTACTAACACCCGAAAGTATCCTGTACCTCTATAAGGCCACCATTCGCCCATGTGTGGAGTATTGCTGCCACATCTGGGCTGGTGCATCTGCTACTAGTCTCTCGCTCCTTGACAAGGTTCAAAAGAGAGTCGCAAATCTAATAGGCCCTGAACTGGCATCTAAGCTTCAGCCTCTGTCCCATCGACGAAATGTTGCATCCCTCTGCCTGTTCTACAAGTATTTTAGTGGTGAATGCTCTGATGAACTGCAATCACTTGTGCCCCCACGACGCGAGCACCCTCGACAAACCCGACAGGCTACTAGATCCCACCCCCACACTGTAGAGGTCCCTAGATGTAAAAGATCTTTTTACTCCAATAGTTTCTTCCCCAGAACCGCAAGACTCTGGAATTCCATTCCAGGTCCCTGCTTCCCCAACAGTACTGACGTGCAGAAGTTCAAGTGTAACGTGAACCGACATCTTGCTGCCCAAATCCCTACATAGTACTCCAGTAGTTGTTGCCCCTGATAGTAGCCCCCTACACCAAAGTGGCAATTTGCCTTGTTTGGGGTGAAAATGTAAAAAAAAAAAAAAAAAAAAATTAATGACGATCTTAGAAATATATTCTATTATAAAATACTTATTTAACCATATAGATTTATAAACCATATAGATTTATAAACCATATAGATTTATAAACCATATAGATTTATAAACCATATAGATTTATAAACCATATAGATTTATAAACCATATAGAGCTCAGTTCATAAAAACTATAGAACATAAAAACATTTTATATTGAACAGATTGATATATCTATGCTAATTTAAATTACATAAACATACAAATAATAGTTGCTGCGATAATATCTAATGTATTTATGGTACTTATAATACTAATGTTCCGTAGTCCTAAATGTCATATTCGTCAGAGTATTTATTTGCATTGGCACATTTTACTTGGTTCTGTTTTTTCAAACACTTTGTTTTAATAATAACTAAAAATGGTTGACAATAATTCAGACGAAAGTTGTAAGTCTCTAATTTTATCACATGGTAAGGATAGGATTGATAAATACGCAGGGATACCTGTTAGGGTAAACACAGTTGAGTCATAGGAGTTTTCAGTTTTGTAATCTGACATGGTGCCAAGTCCGAACATCTTTATTATGTATACTATGGATAACAATCCCTTCCTTGTAGTTGTGATTAAATGTTAATATACTGGGTTTATAAACTAAGCACAATGTGATTTTCTATTTACTACGCTCTTTTCCAATACTTCAAAATTAAAATAGACGCACAGTTGCATGGCTATTACTAAAAAACAAACAAACAAATGCTGTGACACTTACAATTCTATTTGTCTTGATGGAATCATGTTTTGTATGAATTCTCTTACTGTAATGTATCATTATACTTTGCGCAATTTGTCCAAATTGATCATCACACTTGATAGTAGAAAGAGCAGCCACCACATAAACGTGAGCAATATTATTAAATACACCACTGTGAATCTGTTTAAGGAAAATTAATACAAGATTAAGGTGTTTATTTTGTCCAAGGTAATGGTCGAAAAAAAACGTATACTTGTTTCTTTTGTTTGTTTGTTTGTTTTTTTTTTTTTTTTTGTTGCTCGGTTTAAGTATTCATTTTTATCCAATTATTTAGACGACTTGCGATTTCTGGGATTCGCTGTAAATAAATCTCACACACATATAGTTTGATGCATATTTAAAAATGTAAATACTTTAATTATATGCCCACATTTATCGTTTGTAATACACTATTTCTGAGGTAAGTCTCAGAGTTGGATGGCTTTGCTGCAGATCTACACCGATGACTAATACATTTAGATTGTCATTAATATTAAAATACTTCAATAGATGTCTTGGGTCGTTAGCTATAATTGTATGCAATTTTAAAGATTCGCTAATCGTGATCATTCTTTGCGAATCGAGTCATGAAGGTCACATTCAATCTGCCACAGGTTGTTCAAGTGTCTTACTTTGAATATTTGAATACTCATCTTTTAAAATCAAGGGTACTGAATGCTTCGTCGGAGTGATTCTCTAAACTCCAAATATTATAGGCTTAGAAAACACTTTTCACACAAGGAAAACTACCTGTACGTGAATGAACGTTGTTTGGAGAATGTTTTCAATAATATCCATTGAAAGTATTCAAGTGCATTTTTAAGTCTGGCTCTTAGTCATTCATCAGCTTTGTTTTAAAGTGTATTCGTTCCCCTAAGATATTTCTGAAGAACTACCTGCTTATTTTCGTAAGTTAAAGCATTTAAACATGTTTATACGAAATCGCACGAATGTTTAGTCTTTTCTACAAACTTTGAAGGCGTCCCCTTCGGGATTCTCATGGTATACAATAGTTGCGTGCCTTCTTCTTTGTTCTTTTGTATCACGTCTTGTGGTCTTTTCTCTGTTAACAAGTCTCTCTATGTAGCAATTTTGCTCGTTATAATTTCTAATTTACCAGAATGATTTGTATATTAACGCAAGTTTTTTCCGAATCACCTATTTGAAGAATAAAAAATACTGCAAGAATATGCTTCTCCAAACACGTACATCAAATCTGTTGCCAAGGCCGCTGGAAAAATGGTGGGATCTTTCTATCGATCCGATAGATATCTCACTGCTGATGCTGTTCTCTATCTATATAAGAGCCAGGTACGTCCAAGGATGGAATTCTGTTGCCACATCTGGGCAGGTGCTGCTAGAAAGGACTTGTCCTGCCTTGATAGAGTTCAAAATAGACTTCGTAGCCGCGTAGGCGATGCCATTTTCTATTCCTTGCAACCTTTATCTCACAGAAGAGATGTTGCGAGTTTGTCTCTGATGTATCGTTATTTTATGGAAAGTGTTCGAATGAGCTTCAATCTATGGTGCCCCCTCGCCAAACGTTCACAAGAAACACTCGTCTAACTGTAAACACTATCAATAATTCCCCCCACTCTTTATCTGTGCCTAAACCTAAACGTAGATTCGATGAACAAAGCTTTTTTTCTTATAACTGCACGCCTGTGGAATTGTCCTCCGTTTTCCTGCTTTCCGGCTGACTACAATATGGTTGTCTTCAAGTCTAACGTAAATAAGTTCTTGATGAGCCGTTCCATATAAGTTATCAACTTTACCAAATTTTCATTACTAATGATTATTATAATGTCCAATTTCTACTGTACACTCTTTAACCCTTATCCTTGAGTGACCTCTTGGCCTTGATAATGTGGTGATGCCTATGTGAAAAAAAACTGCGTTCTCTTACAATGAATTTTCACGAACAACTGAAATATACTTTTCAATAATTTCGCTTCCGTTTTGCTTGTACTATTTCCTTCGTACTTGTTCTCTCTCTTTCAGTCATATTTGAAGAGACTTACAAAATGAAATTGTTTAGATGTTCGACTTCAAAAAACATCAATAAAATTAATGCTTGTTTATTAAAAATTTTGGAAAAATTAAATCAAATAGCACATAATTAGATCGATAATTTAAGGAAACAAATTATGGTGTTAAGTATTTGAATTCATATTCCTGTCTGTTTGTTTGTTTATTCACAATTTGATTAATTTTTACAAAAGTGCTTTACTACGCTCTTTCATTTATTTCTCTACATAGTATGATTCTTGCACATTATACAATTACGTGGTCATCTCCTTTGCATATTACTGTTATGGTGGCACACATTCATTTGCATATGTCAATAGTAATTACACATAAATAGGAATACTCAGTTAGTCTGAGTGTGTGTTCACCAGAAGCCACCGAAGGCCGCCGAGAGCAGATATGTTTCTCCAGCCAAGACGCTCTTATTTGACACCATTGTTTAACTATTTTGTAAATATACCTTTTCCTAATACACTTCTTATTTGATCTACCTTTGTTTGTTTAGTCGTTATTTGTATTTCTTCCTACGTTACTTGTTTCAACCTGCAAACTTAGCAATTACTTTAAGAAATATCGATTTTAGTAAAGAGAGGTACCTTAGTTAATGCTAGATAATTGTTTTAAGTGCTCTATTGAAATTGCTATTTAATAAATTTAAAAAATTAATCTAGTGAAAACATATTTAATTTAATTTATTTGGAAATGTTATGCCAATATCGATTTAAAAAAAAATGTTTGTATATCCCCTAGAGACTGCGGACAAAAAACAAATTATTCACCAAATGAATTAAGTTTCTAGCTTGAAGAAAGGATTCCGTGTAGATAGATACATTTTGGTTTTATTGTTTTTTTTTAAATATCCAAACAAAAAACACGAAAAATTAAAAACATTTCATTTGTTTGCTTCTAGTATCCTTTAAACGGATTTATAGAAATCGGGATTTTTTTATCGATGTAACACAGCGTCGTTTATCACCTAAAATCAAATATCTACTGGCCACTCTGAATTCCACAATTTTCGGTCTTTGTTTTCTTTTTTTGACGTGTATCTCATCGATTTAAAACTTAATTTTTTAATTAAAAAAATGGTAATTTTTTACGACGTGACCTAGCATCGTTTAACCTCTAAAATAATGAAGATCTACTTTTTTGGAGCCAATGCATTGAATCAGCCTTAATAACTAATAGGAAAGAAGAAATTTTGAACAAAAAACAAGAATTAACATTTTAGAGTGGTAGATTACTATTCTATAATGTTAACGTAAAATAAGCCCCCACTTTGTGGCCACAAAACGTTCAACGAGACATGTTAGCTCTAGCATCTTTTCAAGTTTGACGATGAAGCGGGGGGGGCAGCCAAAATATTACAAATACAATTTTTTTCTTTTTGAGGTATATAGGAATTACATTTGAAGCATAAATAACGATAATTTGAATTTATTTTTATGAGACAATTCTGTATTTTACCTGACATTTTATAAACAAATCAAACCCCAAAATAGTACACACGTAATTTTGCGGGGATTGGGAGGGGAGGATTACAGTTAAAACCAAAAATTTCGACGGATTTCATTTGATTGTGTTTGGAATTCATTTTTGGTAGATCTCCATTTTTTTAGGGATTCTCCTTACTTGGCTATTTTTTTACGATCGCACGGGTATTGACTGCTATTTTTATTTAAACAAATGTTGTAATGATTTATTTTACATTATTTACCTTTACGGCGAGGGGGTCCTTTCTAGTACTTAATATTCGGAGAATAGTTTCTTCTCTTTGTATCCCTTTCACTTAAATAATACAAAAGGCATCATGTACTTCTTTATTTGCGGGGGAGGATTATATTTACATGTTTTTATCCGTTATTTCGTTTTTAGATTTGTTGTGGGGGGGCTGCCATAAGCGATCGTTAGGCATAAGTAAACAACTTTTGTAAACTTAATGTTTCTGTATTTACTCGTAATGCAATATCTTACTAATTCCCATTTTAATTTTAAGAGCAGTTACTATTATTAAGGCTCGAAAGCCACTCGAGTATAATGGGTAATAAGTGTTAAGTGGTCGGTCTGACAACAGATAAGTGACAGATTTTGGAATGGATTGAGCAAAATCTGACACATTAAGGGGGTTAAATACCAAGAAGTGGTTCACTTTGAACATGAAAATCAACTATGTTGAAGCAGGCTGGTAAACAGGTCAGTGGAAAAAAGGTCAACCAGCGGGCAGTTCTTCTAAAGAAGCATTTTCATAGATTTTTTGTATGGATGTTAATACTGATAGAGTAGTTGATTTTGTCAGCAGTCGCAGTTTGACTAGGTTTTTTTTTGTAAATGTTTGATGGGGTGCTATTGAATAAGACTCATATGAGCACTTTCCGTTTTCATAAAGATAAAAAAAGACATTCTCCCGACATGCCTTTCCGTCCGTACTCTTTTGGCTTTTCCATCTTTTTTCAAACACGATGTATCACGTAAATGTGTTTTGTTAGTTGTCTGGAGCTTAGTGTTTTCAAACAACAGCGGTGTGATGTATTTTCGATTCCTAGTATGGAAAAGTATTCAACTATAAACTGTAAAACGATCCAAATTGTAATGCAATTCTGAACTTCTTAATTATTTGAATTGGAACATTTTAACTCTAACAAAAGTAAAATAAATAACTGACGTATTTAAAATATTGAAGAACTACCACTATGTATATCGCGCATTCGCCCACATATAGCAGCAGTAGTACAAATGGTATTTTAAGAATAATTGTTTAACTCATATTTAATACAGTATATGCTTATTAATATGAATGAAATAATCCTCATATGATCTTATTATTTCATTTTTATTACAAAAATGCTTTATAAGCAGAGGCTATTTTCGGTCGTGAATAAATAGTTTTGCGGGCCAAATTAAAAACCAATACTTAACCGTGTGTCTTTACAGGATTAAAATGGCTGCTGATTGTTTTGAATCCAGTAGGATGTTCCGACTTCAACAGAGCCAGATTGATAAAACGGATTGAAAACAAAAATGCAAAATATCATTTTCCTTGCCCGACTTAAGAAAGATTCCATTAAAATAAATCCTCATATAGCTGGAATTTAAGAAAAACGGTAAAAGAAGTACAGACAACAGTGAAAAAGCCCCACGTCTTGTTTATGCTGAAAAGTAGTGATCCTAGGTAGAATGAAAAAGAAATGTTATTCCTAAATAAAACCAGGAAAACGTGCACATAATTTTGCAAGGACGGACGTCCATATAACTGCAGAGCAATAGTAACCTCTAGGTCAAACATTGACAACTCTAGCATGGAAGAAGTGGCGCTTTGATTAGTCGAGGATTACGCGCTAAAACTGCCGCGTACGTTATTTGCCAGCTGATAACATTGGCTGGATCTAGGGGTTAAGCTGCTGCTGATGATGCAGGTTATATTCGATAATTAAAATATAAGATTCCGATTGGTAAATACTGACATCTTGATATTAGTGTGATAGTATAGAGCAACATACGCACCAAGACTTTCTTTTTAGAATATCATTTAACTTTTGAATACGGCTTTGAAATAAACAGTTCGTTTCTATTCCTGCCAACCACATTTATGTCCCAAAATAATTTGCATTTAAAAAATCAGAATAAAATTTAGGTCGATATTGTAATTTTATTATGTTTGAACTTAAACACAAGTTTCCTAACAGGAATTTAAATTTCCCGGTCAGCATTAGAGCGGCCGAAGCGTGTAAACTTTACAACTCCAAAAGAAAGTTCTATTAGTTATAGATTTGTTTTTTCTTGTATTAAATATTTGATGTGATTATCTTATAATTACTTGCTAACCAAACTTTCTCATTTAACAACATTGAGATTTTAATAAGGTCGTTCATTTATAAAGCCACGAATAGCTTTGATTATCATAATGCTATTATTTGTATCCGTTCTCACTATAATTGCTCACACACGGCATCATCAGAGATTACTTAATCATATAACCAATGGTGTTTTTCCTGGAATCTCTCACCTACTCCTCTACCCTCTCTATCCATTACTCCAACTCTTGGTTTTTAATATAAGTTTGTAATAAAAAATTTTTTCTTATAACTGATTTTGGCTTAAATTGACTGATGATATAGGCTGGATAACTTTCTTATCCCGTCTATAAAAACTAATCTTGTAATGATTTAAGCAAATACTCCCACGGTTGAAATAAACACACACATAATATATATATATATATATATATATATATATATATATATATATATATATATATATATATATATACACCATTCCTTCGATTTTACTTGTGCAAATGGAAACTCAATTAACTTTCTTGAAGTTATATATTGGGATTTTACCGTCACTGGATTATTTATCTTCAACCACACTATCCATTCATGTGTAATAACTTTTTTCTCCACCGTATTCCCTCTGCTTCACTTTTTTGTTATCAAGTAAGATTTTTTACTTACTTTTTGTTTCATCAAATAATTTTGCATGCAAAATCCGATCCCGCATTTTGCTAATTCTTACCATCTGATGAGAAGGAAAGTATTTCTTCGAAACTCCGCGGATTAAGGACTATCCACTTATCTAGGGTTTCCCTTTCAGATTAAATATGTTTTTAATTCATTTCAAAGTGTTTATTAACATGTTTATTTATGTTTGCTCGTATACATACACACACATACATATATATATATATATATATATATATATATATATATGCACACACACATATATTGGTTTAATATTGAGTATTGATAAACAGATCGGGATGCTGAATCGTCTCATCAGTAGTTGACATCAAGTGCATTTCAAAGTGTGCATAAATGTAGCTTATTCGTTTTTTAACATTGAAAGATAAATAGATTAAGAGTGATTCAGGTGCGATATGGAGAAATGCATATAGAAAAGGGAATTGATCATATAGCCATTAAAGAAGTAAACCAAATAAAAACTATTTCTTAATACATATACACACATTAAAATGTAAACATGATGTCACTGGCGAGATCATGAAGACCTAAAACATCTGTCTCAAGCGAACATATTTCCTGTCTATCCCCACACCGTCATACAAAAGTGTAACTTTTCTCCTCTATGATAGTATTAAGAAGTGAATATTTAAACATCATATAAATAAAACACGCTTCACGCTACTACTCATGCACTTTGCTTATCCCTGCATAGAAAGACTTTAATAAATATAAAGTTTCACCAAGTATTTTCTATAAATCCGGTGGTCTGCATTTGCGTGAGACGATCATGTTGTGTTTGTGCGTAACATACTAGAATACGAAAACACGTCCGTCCATGGGTGAATATATCAAATAAAAGGCGGGGAAAATTGCGCGTTTTAGTAAATAATATAAAGTCGTGCTTGAACAGAAAACGTAGCTTCTCGCAAATAATTCGGTTTGTTTGTTAATCACTTATAAACAAATTTAAATATTATAAATTATTCAACTTCGTTATATTTGTAAAAAAACATCACAATCGCAGGAAATTACATCGACCCATGTTGGTGTGTGAGCATGCTACTTCTGAACTAGGTAATGTATCACAGAAATATAGAAGGAATAAGTACATTTTCTGCTTCAGAACAATGAAATCATAACTGAAATGATCTTTCTTTGTTAATAAGTGATGAAAAGTTATATGTATAATATGATAAAGAATATCTATTTGATGTTTTTGCTGGAGAGTCATGATCATATTTTGCTGAAAACACTAAAACAGACTATTGTATTCCCTTTCTGATGATGCTTTATTTGAAAGAGCATGCGCTTTGGTATTCATCTATCTGTTTTGTGGCCATTGAGTCAATGAGAATTAGAGCATGTAAACAGACATGCAAGCCTCGATGTGTGAACTCCATCATCTTTACTCCAGTTAAAAATGATGATGATATTGGTTCAGGTGTTTTATATAGTTGAAACTTTATTAGTAGAATTGTACTTGTAGTAAAATATTAAAACTCATTTTTAAACACAAACGCATAGTGAGCTATCATCGAAGACTTGGTTCTAAGTTTTAAATTATTATGAGGAAAATTATCAAGATAAAGCAAACTATCAATAAAATTACAGTATAAAACTTACAAAGTGTTTTTAAATAAATCTAAATGAAGGACACCGTTTTAGTGTTGTATAAACGTATAGGACGGCGTTGGATTAATGTTTTAAAGTGGGTGTAATCAAAACTATTTCATCGGGATGAAATTATTTTTAATCAATTTTCATTTTTGGCATATTTCTTGAATAACAAAACACACTAATAGATGGGTTCAGAGACGTGTTTGCGCTCGTACATGATCTTAATAAAACAGAATATGTTTAAATCACTTGACCTCCTAAAAGGAGGCAGACCAAACAGAGTAAACGCGAACAAAATGTGTACCACGCACAGTCCAGTCTATGAAAAGAGAAGTAATTTATTAATGCGTGTCATATGTGATTTGACCGTTAAAAACTTTCCCACACTCCTCTGTTAATTTTGGGCCTAAAACATGAAATTTAAAATGTAGGTTACATAGACAGGTATCAACATTTTAATTTGATTTGAGATTATAACAATGACTGAAATTTGGGTCCATATTAAAAAAATCCTATGCGGTCTCTATTTAATTAATAAGCCAATTTTTTATCTAAACATTTGAAGTTTTACAAAAAGTGTATTCAGATATAGGGCTACCTTTTTAATCGGTTTTAGCCAAAAATTTGGCTTCCAAGGGGTTAAAGATTTAATCTTTGCTGTGTCAAGCAAACTATTCTGGCAATCTCGGGTCTTAACATCTGATATTTTACATAAAGGATATTCAGATATCCAGCCCGCTTTTAAATCAGTTTTAGGAGGAGAATTTGGCTTCCAAATTTGTAAGTTAAAAGAGTTGACATTTGCAAACTCTGCTAAACTCCTTCGCCAATTTTGGATCTAAATACTTGATATTTTAGATGTAGGAATCTTGATACGAGTCAAAACTTTTAATAAATATATACATATGCACATGAAGTTATTAAACGTATACAGGGCCCGACCAGAGCCGAGCTAAACAGCTAGTATATATATATATATATATATATATATATATATATATATATATATATATATATATATATATATATATACCGTCTGTGTGTGTGCCTGGTTAGGAATAGGCTCCTATATGGTTGACTATTATAGAAACTGATCACATATAATGATAGAAGATGTATCGAAACACAGGGATGGGTTAGTTTCATCTGCCATAATAATGATTCATTAAAATTGTGGGATCTGCGTGCGCGCCTCGTCCACAAAGTATGGAAATAAAAAAAAATAAAAAATGAAAAAAAAAACAACGTTTACAAGTGTTTTTTTTTTTATATTGATGTACATAATAATACTCTGATAAGTATGTTTTAACTTAAATAGGGATGGTATAATAAAATTGTGGGATCTGCGTTCGCGCCTGTTCTCCCTAGAATGGAAATAGGCGAACACATTAGAAATACTTTTAATATCTATCTGCGTAAGTATACTTTTATAATTATGTTTCAGTTTGAAGAAATATGGTATAATAAAATTATGGGGTGCTCGTTCGCGCCTGACTTCCATATAATGGTAATATGTACCAAAGTTTAACAAGGTTTTTTTTATATAGATCAATATAATATTGTGATAATTGTTTCAGTGTGAGTAGAGACGGTATAATAAATTATGAGGTTTATCTATTTTATTTTTATTTCATCATATATTGCTTTTGTTTTGAAGCCCCCAAAGTTGAAACTATCTCTTTACGGCCCTTTTTTTTTCATAACCTATTATACATTCATAAAGCAGAGTCCATTTTCTGTAGGCTGTTTTTGAACAGAGGCAATGACGGGTACTTTTTCTAGTATATATATATATATATATATATATATATATATATATATATATATATATATATATATTTAGTAATGTGATTGATAATTTTAAAATCAAATTATAATTAAATTAAAAATCCGTTTCATTAGGAGAAACTACAACAAAATCAATTATTTGTACGATCGTTTCGGAAAACAATGTTTTATTGTGGTAGACATCAAGTTACGGACGATAATTATTGATATAGTTTTTTTATTAAACAAGGTTTCCTTATCAGCAAATATTGGAATTTTTTTTTTTAAATGTAAAAGACACCATAAATAACCCTAGCATTAAAGTAAGGCAGATGTATCTGGAATAAATTGAAATAAAGGTATGGGTTTAAAACTTGATAAGAAAGTTAATATGAGTTAGGGATAGAAATAAAATAGAGTAAAATTTTAAATATAAATTTGATTTACGTACAATATTATACATACATACATATACAAATGCATACATACATATATATGAAAAATATACAACATATATATACATATACATAGATATACATATATATACATAAACACGTACACACAAATATTTGCCTTTTAATTTTTCGCCTTTTGAAATCAGGAACTATGGTTAAAGTACTCATATAGATGCTTGCTATAGCTTTCCAGCTTATGAAATGACAAATTTTCAAAAAGGACGCTTGTGTAATAATTTATTTCCGTTAACGTACTTTTGATTAACGGACGCCAAAATTTAGAATTCGAAAAAAATATTAGGATAATAAGAGGAACTAATATTCACATGCAGTCATAAAAGTGGGTTTGAATTTAATAAATATAAACCACCTATAATCATTAAAAATTATTTATTAGTAAAAATATGTTGCAATCTTTTATTATTCTGTAGTAAATTAAGTTAGACTAATTATCTCCCTGACATTAAAGAAATATACCTTATTATCCCCCTTACATTATTTAATTATACAAACAACATTATCCTAATATTTCATTCGAATTCTAAATTTTGGCGTCCGTTAATGAAAAATACGTTAACGGAAATAAATTATTACACAAGCGTCCTTTTTGAAAATTTATCATTTCATAAGCTGGAAAGCTATAGCAAGCATCTATATGAGTCCTTTAACCATAGTTCCTGATTTCAAAAGGCGAAAAATTAAAAGGTAAATATGTGTATGTATGTTTTTATGTATATATGTATATCTATGTATATGTATATATATGTTGTATATTTTTTCATATATATGCATGTATGTAGTTGTATATGTATGTATGTATAATATTGTACGTAAACCAAATTTATATTTATAATTTTACTCTATTTTATTTATATCCCTAACTCATATTAACTTTCTTATCAAGTTTTAAACCTATACCTTTATTTCAATTTTTTCCAGATACATCTGCCTTACTTTAATGCTAGGTTTATTTATGGTGTTTTTTACATTAAATAAAAACCCTTTCCAATATTTGCTGATGCGGAAACCTTGTTTAATAAAAAAAACTATATTAATAATTATTGTCCGTAACTTGATGTATACCACAATAAAACATTGTTTTCCGAAACGATCGTACAAATAATTGATTTTGTTGTTGTTGTTTTTTTTCGCTGGTATTTTCGGAAGTCATCTCCTCTTTTCGATTGGCAAACCCTAATTTAAGCCTACGTCGCTTCGGTTTTGGTGGTGGTAGTAACACCAAAGATATCACGTTTTTTGTCACGTATTTTTCTCCTATGCAGTACGGGTTCGAGTCTGCCTTCCTACTACCATTTTTTTTGCTCAACACACACCTCCAAACACACGGGAAACACACACCTCCAAACACATAGGAAACACACACCTCCAAACACACGGGCAACAAGGTTAATATATATATATATATATATATATATATATATATATATATATATATGATACAATACATTTTTTTTATATCTCTGAGTGGATTTTACACTAACAATAGCAAGTCCCTTTCGTGTTTTGAGCTTACATTTTCATTAATTCCATAAGCATTTGTTTTTTTTACATAAATATGATTATGGTATTGTTTTTATAAATTGTCTGATATATTCTCCTCGTCTTTATTCCGGTCCAGCAAATTATTATTTTCATATTACATTTTAATACCACTTCCACTTCCACTAGCTTCTTTCCAAGAACTTTAAGTAGGTGGGAGTCACTTCTTATAGATTGCCATAGCCTATTTATTAGGTTCTTATAAAAAGACTAATAAATATTTACTCAAATTACAATATTCATATCTCCATCTTAGCTTATTATATCATTCAGCTGCGCGTTCTCCCTGCGAACTCTTTATTAAATGTATATAAATGTTTACCGTATTGTCCAAAACTTTTCACAGTCCTTATACTAACAAATATTAGGTTTAAAAATGATGTGCCTTAATTTTGGACCCCAATGTATTTTTTCTTGCGACGTTTTAACTCAGAGAAGATGTAATTTTGAACTTTGTGATTTTTTCTGTTCATCAGGTACGCGTTTCTTTATATATATTCAGGTTAGGGAAACTGTATTTAATTGAACAATACTGTTTAAATTTTTAGTATTACGGTTACTTCATTTTGAGTGTGGCAAATATATTTTTCTTTGACATCGCTTCTTTCCTAGGAGCTCTAACTGTTTAAAATATATTCAGAGTCTTCTGTTTTCGTTATGACACTTTTACGTTTTCGAAAGCTTATGAGCTTGATGCATAAACAGACATCTTGATTCTAATACAAAAAAAATCTATACCACCTTTGCATAATGATTTCAGTGTTTTATGTACAGCTTAACAATGTAGATTCCGTCTAGACACTTACTGAACATATGACGCGTTCAATGGAAGAACGACGTAAGTGCAACTTGATACTTTTTACACAAAAGGGTAAATGTTAGGGGAATAATAATACTTTTTTGAGTCTTTATATAGGCTTTAATAATCATGTAATGGCAGACGTTTATGAACTATTGAAATTTAATGACGATCTTAGAATAATATTCTATTATAACATACTAATTTAACCAGATACATTCATAAACCATATAGAGCTCAGTTCAGTAAAAACTATAGAACATAAAAAAACAGTTTAAATTGAACAGATTGATATATCTATGCTAATTTAAATTACATAAACATACAAATAATATTTGCTGCGATAATATCTAATGTACTTATGGTACTTATAATACTAATGTTCCGTAGTCCTAAATGTCATATTCGTCAGAGTATTTATTTGGATTGGCACTTTTACTTTGTTCTGTTTTTTCAAACACTTTTTTTTAATAATAACTAAAAATGTTTGACAATAATTCAGACGAAAGTTGTAAGTCTCTAATTTTATCACATGGTAAGGATAGGGTTGATAAATACGCAGGGATACCTGTTAGGGTAAACACAGTTGAGTCATAGGAGTTTTCAGTTTTGTAATCTGACATGGTGCCAAGTCCGAACATCTTTATTATGTATACTATGGATAACAATCCCTTCCTTGTAGTTGTGATTAAATGTTAATATACTGGGTTTATAAACTAAGCACAATGTGATTTTCTATTTACTACGCTCTTTTCCAATACTTCAAAATTCAAATAGACGCACAGTTGCATGGCTATTACTAAAAACAACAAACAAATGCTGTGACACTCACATTTCTATTTGTCTTGATGGAATCATGTTTTGTATGAATTCTCTTACTGTAATGTATCATTATACTTTGCGCAATTTGTCCAAATTGATCATCACACTTGATAGTAGAAAGAGCAGCCACCACATAAACGTGAGCAATATTATTAAATACACCACTGTAAATCTGTTTAAGGAAAATTAATACAAGGTTAAGGTGTTTATTTTGTCCAAGGCAATGGTCGAAAAAAAACGTATACTTGTTTCTTTTGTTTGTTTTTTTTTTGTTTTTTTTTTGTTGCTCGGTTTAAGTATTCATTTTTATCCAATTATTTAGACGACTTGCGATTTCTGGGATTCGCTGTAAATAAATCTCACACACATATAGTTTGATGCATATTTAAAAATGTAAATACTTTAATTATATGCCCACAGTTTTCGTTTGTAATACACCATTTCTGAGGTAAGTCTCAGAGTTGGATGGCTTTGCTGCAGATCTACACCGATTTCTAATACATTTAGATTGTCATTAATATTAAAATACTCCAATAGATGTCTTGGATCGTTAGCTATAATTGTATGCAATTTTAAAGATTCGCTAATCGTGATCATTCTTTGCGAATCGAGTCATGAAGGTCACATTCAATCTGCCACAGGTTGTTCAAGTGTCTTACTTTGAATATTTGAATACTCATCTTTTAAAATCAAGGGTCTTGAATGCTTCGTCGGAGTGATTCTCTAAACTCCAAATATTATAGGCTTAGAAAACACTTTTCACACAAGGAAAACTACCTGTACGTGAATGAACGTTGTTTGGAGAATGTTTTCAATAATATCCATTGAAAGTATTTAAGTGCATTTTTAAGGCTGCCTCTTAGTCATTCAACAGCTTTGTTTTAAAGTGTATTCGTTCCCCTAAGATATTTCTGAAGAACTCCCTGCTTATTTTCGTAAGTTAAAGCATTTAAACATGTTTATACGAAATCGCACGAATGTTTAGTCTTTTCTACAAACTTTGAAGGCGTCCCCTTCGGGATTCTCATGGTATACAATAGTTGCGTGCCTTCTTCTTTGTTCTTTTGTATCACATCTTGTGGTCTTTTTTTTTGTTAACAAGTCTCTGTATGTAGCAATTTTGCTCGTTATACTTTCTAATTTACCAGAATGATTTGTATATTAACGCAAGTTTTTTCCGAATCACCTATTTAAAGAATAAAAAACACTGCAAGAATATGCTTCTCCAAACACGTACATCAAATCTGTTGCCAAGGCCGCTGGAAAAATGGTGGGATCTTTCTATCGATCCGGTAGATATCTCACTGCTGATGCTATTCTCTATCTATATAAGAGCCAGGTACGTCCAAGGATGGAATACTGTTGCCACATCTGGGCAGGTGCTGCTAGAAAGGACTTGGCCTGCCTTGATAGAGTTCAAAATAGACTTCGTAGCCTCGTAGGAGATGTCCTTTTCTCTTCCTTGCAACCTTTATCTCACAGAAGAGATGTTGCGAGTTTGTCTCTGATGTATCGTTATTTTCATGGAAAGTGTTCGAATGAGCTTCAATCTATGGTCCCCCCTCGCCAAACTTTCACAAGAAACACTCGTCTAGCTGTAAACACTGTTAATAATTCCCCCCCACTCTTTATCTGTGCCTAAATCTAAACGTAGATTCGATGAACAAAGCTTTTTTCTTAGAACTGCACGCCTGTGGAATTGTCTTCCGTTTTCCTGCTTTCCGGCTGACGACAATATGGTTGTCTTCAAGTCTAACGTAAATAAGTTCTTGATGAGCCGTTCCATATAAGTTATCAACTTTACCAAATTTTCATTACTAATGATTACTATAATGTCCAATATCTACTGTACACTCTTTAACCCTTATCCTTGAGTGGCCTCTTGGCCTTGATAATGTGGTGATGCCTATGTAAAAAAAAAACCTGCGTTCTCTTACAATGAATTTTCACGAACAACTGAAATATACTTCTCAATAATTTCGATTCCGTTTTGCTTGTACTATTTCCTTCTTTCTTGTTCTCTCTCTTCAGTCATATTGGAAGATACTTACAAAATGAAATTGTTTAGATGTTCGACTTCAAAAAGCATCAATAAAATTAATGCTTGTTTATTTAAAATTTTGGAAAAATTAAATCAAATAGCACATAATTAGATCGATAATTTAAGGAAACAAATTATGGTTTTAAGTATTTGAATTCATATTCCTGTCTGTTTGTTTGTTTATTCACAATTTGATTAATTTTTACAAAAGTGCTTTACTACGCTCTTTCATTTATTTCTATATATAGTATGATTCTTGCACATTATACAATTACGTGGTCATCTCCTTTGCATATTACTGTTATGGTGGAACACATTCATTTGCATATGTCGATAGTAATTACACATAAATAGGAAGACTCAGTTAGTCTGAGTGTGTGTTCACCAGAAGCCACCGAAGGCCGATGAGAGCAGATATGTTTCTCCAGCAAAGACTCTCTTATTTGACACCATTGTGTAACTATTTTGTAAATATACCTTTTCCTAATACACTTCTTATTTGATCTACCTTTGTTTGTTGAGTCGTCATTTGTATTTCTTCCTACGTTACTTGTTTCAACCTGCAAACTTAACAATTACTTTAAGAAATATCGATTTTAGTAAAGAGAGGTACCTTAGTTAATGCTAGATAATTGTTTTAAGTGCTCTATTAAAATTGCTATTTAATAAATTTAAAAAATTAATCTATTGAAAACATATTTAAATTAATTTATTTGGAAATGTTATGCCAATATCGATTTAAAAAAAATGTGTGTATATCCCCTAGAGACTGCGGACAAAAAACAAATTATTCACCAAATGAATTAAGTTTCTAGCTTGAAGAAAGGATTCCGTGTAGATAGATACATTTTGGTTTGATTGTTTTTTTTTAAATATCCAAACAAAAAACACGAAAAATTAAAAACATTTCATTTGTTTGCTTCTAGTATCCTTTAAACGGATTTATAGAAATCGGGATTTTTTTATCGATGTAACACAGCGTCGTTTATCACCTAAAATCAAATATCTACTGGCCACTCTGAATTCCACAATTTTCGGTCTTTGTTTTCTTTTTTTGACGTGTATCTCATCGATTTAAAACTTAATTTTTTAATAAAAAAAATGGTAATTTTTTACGACGTGACCTAGCATCGTTTAACCCCTAAAATAATGAAGATCTACTTTTTTGGAGCTAATACATTGAATCAGCCTTAATAACTAATAGGAAAAAAGAAATTTTGAACAAAAAACAAGAATTAACATTTTAGAGTGGTAGATTACTATTCTATAATGTTAACGTAAAATGATCCCCCACTTTGTGGCCACAAAACGTTCAACGAGACATGTTAGCTCTAGCATTTTTTCAAGTTTAACGATGAAGCGGGGGGGGCAGCCAAAATATTACAAATACAATTTTTTTCTTTTTGAGGTATATAGGAATTACATTTGAAGCATAAATAACGATAATTTGAATTTATTTTTATGAGACAATTCTGTATTTTACCTGACATTTTATAAACAAATCAAACCCCAAAATAGTACACACGTAATTTTGCGGGGATTGGGAGGGAAGGATTACAGTTAAAACCAAAAATTTTGACGGATTTCATTTAATTGGGTTTGGAATTAATTTTTGGTAGATCTCCATTTTTTTAGGCTATTTTTTTACGATCGCACGGGTATTGACTGCTATTTTTATTTAAACAAATGTTGTAATGATTTATTTTACATTATTTACCTTTACGGCGAGGGGGGCCTTTCTAGTACTTAATATTCGGAGAATAGTTTCTTCTCTTTGTATCCCTTTCACTTAAATAATACAAAAGGCATCATGTACTTCTTTATTTTCAGGGGAGGATTATATTTACATGTTTTTATCCGTTATTTCGTTTTTTAGATTTGTTGTGGGGGGCTGCCATAAGCGATCGTTAGGCATAAGTAAACAACTTTTGTAAACTTAATGTTTCTGTATTTACTCTTAATGCCCTATCTTACTAATTCCTATTTTAATTTTAAGAGCAGTTACTATTATTAAGGCTCGAAAGCCACTCGAGTATAATGGGTAATAAGTTTTAAGTGGTCGGTCTGACAACAGATAAGTGAAAGATTTTGGAATGGATTGAGCAAAATTTGACACATCAAGGGGGTTAAATACCAAGAAGTGGTTCACTTTGAACATGAAAATCAACTATGTTGAAGCAGGCTGGTAAACAGGTCAGTGGAAAAAAGGTCAACCAGCGGGCAGTTCTTCTAAAGAAGCATTTTCATAGATTTTTTGTATGGATGTTAATACTGATAGAGTAGTTGAATTTTGTCAGCAGTCGCAGTTTGACTAGTTTTTTTTTTTTGTAAATGTTTGATGGGGTGCTATTGAATAAGACTCATATGAGCACTTTCCGCTTTCATAAAGATAAAAAAAGACATTCTCCCGACATGCCTTTCCGTCCGTACTCTTTTGGCTTTTCCATCTTTTTCAAACACGATGTATCACGTAAATGTGTTTTGTTAGTTGTCTGGAGCTTAGTGTTTTCTAACAACAGCCGTGTGATGTATTTTCGATTCCTAGTATGGAAAAGTATTCAACTATAAACTGTAAAACGATCCAAATTGTAATGCAATTCTGAACTTCTTAACTATTTGAATTGGAAGATTTTAACTCTAACAAAAGTAAAATAAATAACTGACGTATTTAAAATATTGAAGAACTACCACTATGTATCTCGCGCATTCGCCCACATATAGCAGCAGTAGTAAAAATGGTATTTTAAGAATAGTTGTTTAACTAATATTTAATACAGTATATGCTTATTAATATGAATGAAATAATCCTCATATGATCTTATTATTTAATTTTATTACAAAAATGCTTTATAAGCAGAGGCTATTTTCGGTCGTGAATAAATAGTTTTGCGGGCCAAATTAAAAACCCATACTAAACCGTGTGTCTTTACAGGATTAAAATGGCTGCTGATTGTTTTGAATCCAGTAGGATGTTCCGACTTCAACTGAGCCAGATTGATAAAACGGATTGAAAACAAAAATGCAAAATATCGTTTTCTTTGCCCGACTTAAGAAAGATTCCATTAAAATAAATCCTCATATAGCTGGAATTTAAGAAAAACGGTAAAAGAAGTACAGACAACAGTGAAAAAGCCCCACGTCTTGTTTATGCTGAAAAGTAGTGATCCTAAGTAGAATGAAAAAGAAATGTTATTCCTAAATAAAACCAGGAAAACGTGCACATAA
Source organism: Euprymna scolopes (assembly GCF_053919585.1). Taxonomy (NCBI): domain Eukaryota; kingdom Metazoa; phylum Mollusca; class Cephalopoda; order Sepiida; family Sepiolidae; genus Euprymna; species Euprymna scolopes. Next base: position 26,028,787 of record NC_136500.1, read on the forward strand.
TTTTGCAAGGACGGACGTCCATATAACTGCAGAGCAATAGTAACCTCTAGGGCAAATATTGACGACTCTAGCATGGAAGAAGTGGCGCTTTGATTAGTCGAGGATTACGCGCTAAAACTGCCGCGTACGTTATTTGCCAGCTGATAACATTGGTTGGATCTAGGGGTTAAGCTGCTGCTGATGATGCAGGTTATATTCGATAATTAAAATATAAGATTCCGATTGGTAAATACTGACATCTTGATATTAGTGTGATAGTATAGAGCAACATACGCACCAAGACTTTCTTTTTAGAATATCATTTAACTTTTGAATACGGCTTTGAAATAAACAGTTCGTTTCTATTCCTGCCAACCACATTTATGTCCCAAAATAATTTGCATTTAAAAAATCAGAATAAAATTTAGGTCGATATTGTAATTTTTATTATGTTTGAACTTAAACACACGTTTCCTAACAGGAATTTAAATTTCCCGGTCAGCATTAGAGCGGCCGAAGCGTGTAAACTTTACAACTCCAAAAGAAAGTTCTATTAGTTATAGATTTGTTTTTTCTTGTATTAAATATTTGATGTGATTATCTTATAATTACTTGCTAACCAAACTTTCTCATTTAACAACATTGAGATTTTAATAAGGTCGTTCATTTATAAAGCCACGAATAGCTTTGATTATCATAATGCTATTATTTGTATCCGTACTCACTATAATTGCTCACACACGGCATCATCAGAGATTACTTAATCATATAACCAATGGTGTTTTTCCTGGAATCTCTCACCTACTCCTCTACCCTCTCTATCCATTACTCCAACTCTTGGTTTTTAATATAAGTTTGTAATAAAAAAAATCTTTTCTTATAACTTATTTTGGCTTAAATTGACTGATGATATAGGCTGGATAACTTTCTTATCCCGTCTATAAAAACTAATCTTGTAATGATTTAAGCAAATACTCCCACGGTTGAAATAAACACACACACATAATATATATATATATATATATATATATATATATATATATATATATATATATATATATATATATATATATATATATATATATATATATATATATACACACCATTCCTTGGATTTTACTTGTGCAAATGGAAACTCAATTAACTTTCTTGAAGTTATATATTTGGATTTTACCGTCACTGGATTATTTATCTTCAACCACACTATCCATTCATGTGTAATAACTTTCTTCTCCACCGTATTCCCTCTGCTTAACTTTTTTGTTATCAAGTAAGATCTTTTACTTACTTTTTGTTTCATCAAATAATTTTGCATGCAAAATCCGATCCCGCATTTTGCTAATTCCTACCATCTGATGAGAAGGAAAGTATTTCTTCGAAACTCCGCGGATTAAGGACTATCCACTTATCTAGTGTTTCCCTTTCAGATTAAATATGTTTTTAATTCATTTCAAAGTGTTTATTTACATGTTTATTAACTGTTTGCTCGTATACATACACACACATACATATATATATATATATATATATATATATATATATATATATATATATGCACACACACACATATATTGGTTTAATATTGAGTATTGATAAACGAATCGGGATGCTGAATCGTCTAATCAGCAGTTAACATCAAGTGCATTACAAAGTGTGCATAAATGTTGTTTATTCGTGTTTTAACATTGAAAGATAAATAGATTAAGAGTGATTCAGGTGCGATATGGAGAAATGCATATAGAAAAGGGAATTGATCATATAGCCATAAAAGAAGTAAACCAAATAAAAACTATTTCTTAATACATATGCACACATTAAAATGTAAACATGATGGCACTGGCTAGATCATGAAGACCTAAAACATCTGTCTCAAGCGAACATATTTCCTGTCTATCCCCACACCGTCATACAAAAGTGTAACTTTTCTCCTCTATGATAGTATTAAGAAGTGAATATTTAAACATCATATAAATAAAACACGCTTCACGCTACTACTCATGCACTTTGCTTATCCCTGCATAGAAAGACTTTAATAAATATAAAGTTTCACCAAGTATTTTCTATAAATCCGGTGGTCTGCATTTGCGTGAGACGATCATGTTTTGTTTGTGCGTAACATACTAGAATACGAAAACACGTCCGTCCATGGGTGAATATATCAAATAAAAAGCGGGGAAAATTGCGCGTTTTAGTAAATAATATAAAGTCGTGCTTGAACAGAAAACGTAGCTTCTCGCAAATAATTCGGTTTGTTTGTTAATCACTTATAAACAAATTTAAATATTATAAATTATTCAACTTCGTTATATTTGTAAAAAAACATTACAATCGCAGGAAATTACATCGACCCATGTAGGTGTGTGAGCATGCTACTTCTGAACTAGGTAATGTATCACAGAAATATAGAAGGAATAAGTACATTTTCTGCTTCAGAACAATGAAATCTTAACTGAAATGGTCTTTCTTTGTAAATAAGTGATGAAAAGTTATATGTATAATATGATAAAGAATATCTATTTGATGTTTTTGCTGGAGAGTCATGATCATATTTTGCTGAAAACACTAAAACAGACTATTGTATTCCCTTTCTTATGATGCTTCATTTGAAGGAGCATGCGCTTTGGTATTCATCTATCTGTTTTGTGGCCATTGAGTCAATGAGAATTGGAGCATGTAAACAGACATGCAAGCCTCGACGTGTGAACTCCATCATCTTTACTCCAGTTAAAAATGATGATGATATTGGTCCAGGTGTTTTATATAGTTTAAACTTTATTAGTAGAATTGTACTTGTAGTAAAATATTAAAACTCATTTTTAAACCCAAACGCATAGTGAGCTATCATCGAAGACTTGGTTCTAAGTTTTAAATTATTATGAGGAAAATTATCAAGATAAAGCAAACTATCAATAAAATTACAGTATAAAACTTACAAAGTGTTTTTAAATAAATCTAAATGAAGGACACCGTTTTAGTGTTGTATAAACGTATAGGACGGTGTTGGATTAATGTTTTAAAGTGGGTGTAATCAAAACTATTTCATCGGGATGAAATTATTTTTAATCAATTTTCATTTTTGGCATATTTCTTGAATAACAAAACACACTAATAGATGGGTTCAGAGACGTGTTTGCGCTCGTACATGATCTTATAAAAACAGAATATGTTTAAATCACTTGACCTCCTAAAAGGAGGCAGACCAAACAGAGTAAACGCGAACAAAATGTGTACCACGCACAGTCCAGTCTATGAAAAGAGAAGTAATTTATTAATGCGTGTCATATGTGATTTGACCGTTAAACACTTTCCCACACTCCTCTGTTAATTTTGGGCCTAAAACATGAAATTTAAAATGTAGGTTACATGGACAGGTATCAACATTTTAATTTGATTTGAGATTATAACAATGACTGAAATTTGGGTCCATATTAAAAAAAAAAATCCTATGCGGTCTCTATTTAATTAATAAGCCAATTTTTTATCTAAACATTTGAAGTTTTACAAAAAGTGTATTCAGATATAGGGCTACCTTTTTAATCGGTTTTAGCCAAAAATTTGGCTTCCAAGGGGTTAAAGATGTAATCTTTGCTGTGTCAAGCAAACTATTCTGGCAATCTCGGGTCTTAACATCTGATATTTTACATAAAGGGTATTCAGATATCCAGCCAACTTTTAAATCAGTTTTAGGAGGAGAATTTGGCTTCCAAATTTGTAAGTTAAAAGAGTTGACATTTGCAAACTCTGCTAAACTCCTTCGCCAATTTTGGATCTTAATACTTGCTATTTTAGATGTAGGAATCTTGGTACGAGTCCAAACTTTTAATAAATATATACATATGCACATGAAGTTATGAAACGTATACAGGGCCCGACCAGAGTCGAGCTAAACAGCTAGTATATATATATATATATATATATATATATATATATATATATATATATATATATATATATATATATACCGTCTGTGTGTGTGCCTGGTTACGAATAGGCTCCTATATGGTTGACTATTATAGAAACTGATCACATATAATAATAGAAGATGTATCGAAACACAGGAATGGGTTAGTTTCATCTGCCATAATAATGATTCATAAAAATTGTGGGATCTGCGTGCGCGCCTCGTCCACAAAGTATGGAAATAAAAAAAAATAAAAAATGAAAAAAAAAACAACGTTTACAAGTGTTTTTTTTTATATTGATGTACATAATAATACTTTGATAAGTATGTTTTAACTTAAATAGGGATGGTATAATAAAATTGTGGTATCTGCGTTCGCGCCTGTTCTCCCTAGAATGGAAATAGGCGAACACATTAGAAATACTTTTAATATTTATCTGCGTAAGTATACTTTTATAATTATGTTTCAGTTTGAAGAAATATGGTATAATAAAATTATGGGGTGCTCGTTCGCGCCTGACTTCCATATAATGGTAATATGTACCAAAGTTTAACAAGGTTTTTTTTTATATAGATCAATATAATATTGTGATAATTGTTTCAGTGTGAATAGAGATGGCATAATAAATTATGAGGTTTATCTATTTTATTTTTATTTCATCATATATTGCTTTTGTTTTGAAGCCCCCAAAGTTGAAACGGTCTCTTTACGGCCCTTTTTTTTCATAACCTATTATACATTCATAAAGCAGAGTCCATTTTCTGTAGGCTGTTTTTGAACACAGGCAATGGCGGGTACTTTTTCTAGTATATATATATATATATATATATATATATATATATATATATATATATATATATATATATATATATATATTTAGTAATGTGATTGATAATTTTAAAATCAAATTATAATTAAATTAAAAATCCGTTTCATTAGGAGAAACTACAACAAAATCAATTATTTGTACGATCGTTTCGGAAAACAATGTTTTATTGTGGTAGACATCAAGTTACGGACGATAATTATTGATATAGTTTTTTATTAAACAAGGTTTCCTTATCAGCAAATATTGGAAAAGTTTTTTTTTTAAATGTAAAAGACACCATAAATAACCCTAGCATTAAAGTAAGGCAGATGTATCTGGAATAAATTGAAATAAAGGTATGGGTTTAAAACTTGATGCGAAAGTTAATATGAGTTAGGGATAGAAATAAAATAGAGTAAAATTTTAAATATAAATTTGGTTTACGTACAATATTATACATACATACATACATATACAAATGCATACACACATATATATGAAAAATATACAACATATATATACATATACATAGATATACATATATATACATAAACACGTACATACAAATATTTGCCTTTTAATTTTTCGCCTTTTGAAATCAGGAACTATGGTTAAAGTACTCATATAGATGCTTGCTATAGCTTTCCAGCTTATGAAATGACAAATTTTCAAAAAGGACGCTTGTGTAATAATTTATTTCCGTTAACGTACTTTTGATTAACGGACGCCAAAATTTAGAATTCGAAAAAAATATTAGGATAATAAGAGGAACTAATATTCACATGCAGTCATAAAAGTGGGTTTGAATTTAATAAATATAAACCACCTATAATCATTAAAAATTACTTATTAGTAAAAATATGTTGCAATCTTTTATTATTCTGTAGTAAATTAAGTTAGACTAATTATCTCCCTGACATTAAAGAAACATGCCTTATTATCCCCCTTACATTATTTAATTATACAAACAACATTATCCTAATATTTCTTTCGAATTCTAAATTTTGGCGTCCGTTAATGAAAAATACGTTAACGGAAATAAATTATTACACAAGCGTCCTTTTTGAAAATTTATCATTTCATAAGCTGGGAAGCTATAGCAAGCATCTATATGAGTACTTTAACCATAGTTCCTGATTTCAAAAGGCGAAAAATTAAAAGGTAAATATGTGTATGTATGTTTTTATGTATATATGTATATCTATGTATATGTATATATATGTTGTATATTTTTTCATATATATGCATGTATGTATTTGTATATGTGTGTATGTATAATATTGTACGTAAACCAAATTTATATTTATAATTTTACTCTATTTTATTTATATCCCTAACTCATATTAACTTTCTTATGAAGTTTTAAACCCATACCTGTATTTCAATTTTTTCCAGATACATCTGCCTTACTTTAATGCTAGGTTTATTTATGGTGTTATTTACATTTAATAAAAACCCTTTCCAATATTTGCTGATGCGGAAACCTTGTTTAATAAAAAAAAACTATATTAATAATTATTGTCCGTAACTTGATGTATACCACAATAAAACATTGTTTTCCGAAACGATCGTACAAATAATTGATTTTGTTGTTGTTGTTTTTTTTCGCTGGTATTTTCGGAAGTCATCTCCTCTTTTCGATTGGCAAACCCTAATTTAAGCCTACGTCGCTTCGGTTTTGGTGGTGGTAGTAACACCAAAGATATCACGTTTTTTTGTCACGTATTTTTCTCCTATGCAGTACGGGTTCGAGTCTGCCTTCCTACTACCATTGATTTTGCTCAACACACACCTCCAAACACACGGGAAACACACACCTCCAAACACACAGGAAACACACACCTCCAAACACACGGGCAACAATGTTAATATATATATATATATATATATATATATATATATATATATATATATATATATATATATATATATATATGATACTATACATTTTTTTATATCTCTGAGTGGATTTTACACTAACAATAGCAAGTCCCTTTCGTGTTTTGAGCTTAAATTTTCATTAATTCCATAAGCATTTGTTTTTTTTACATAAATATGATTATGGTATTGTTTTTATAAATTGTCTGATATATTCTCCTCGTCTTTATTCCGGTCCAGCAAATTATTATTTTCATATTACATTTTAATACCACTTCCACTTCCACTAGCTTCTTTCAAAGAACTTTAAGTAGGTGGGAGTCACTTCTTATAGATTGCCATAGCCTATTTATTACGTTCTTATAAAAAGACTAATAAATATTTACTCAAATTACAATATTCATATCTCCGTCTTAGCTTATTATATCATTCAGCTGCGCGTTCTCCCTGCGAACTCTTTATTAAATGTATATAAATGTTTACCGTATTGTCCAAAACTTTTCACAGTCCTTATACTAACAAATATTATGTTTAAAAATGATGTGCCTTAATTTTGGACCCCAATGTATTTTTTCTTGCGACGTTTTAACTCAGAGAAGATGTAATTTTGAACTTTGTGATTTTTTCTGTTCATCAGGTACGCGTTTCTGTATATATATTCAGATTAGGGAAACTGTATTTAATTGAACAATACTGTTTAAATTTTTAGTATTACGGTTACTTCATTTTGAGTGTGGCAAATATATTTTTCTTTGACATCGCTTCTTTCCTAGGAGCTCTAACTGTTTAAAATATATTCAGAGTCTTCTGTTTTCGTTATGACACTTTTACGTTTTCGAAAGCTTATGAGCTTGATGCATAAACAGACATCTTGATTCTAATACAAAAAAAAATCAATACCACCTTTGCATAATGATTTCAGTGTTTTATGTACAGCTTAACAATGTAGATTCCGTCTAGACACTTACTGAACATATGACGCGTTCAATGGAAGAACGACGTAAGTGCCACTTGATACTTTTTACACAAAAGGGTAAATGTTAGGGGAATAATAATACTTTTTTGAGTCTTTATATAGGCTTTAATAATCATGTAATGGCAGACGTTTATGATCCTTCTGAGATAAGAGAAAAATCCAGGTAGTCTTCGACGGTCGCACATCTAAACAATATGATATAAATGCGGGAGTGCCCCAGGGTTCTATCCTTGGACCTCTATTGTTCCTGATATTCATAAATGACCTCCCCGACAACATTGCCTCTGAGATGGGTATATATGCTGATGACACTACACTCTATGGCAGACATGACAGGAAGACGAATGAACACATTTCTAAAGAAATGGCAGAAACACTAGAGGAAGACCTCCAATCTGTAGTGGAATGGGGACAAAAGTGGTTGTTCGCGTTCAATGCTGCCAAGACTAAACTAGTTTCATTCAATAATTACAAGAAACCCTCTCTACCACCAATAGCAATGGCCAACGACCCTTTATCTGAGAGTCCATCTTTCAAACTCCTTGGCTTAACGTTCACAGGAAACATGAGTTGGAACAATTACATTGAAGGCATTGACAGGGCCGCTGCAAGAAAGGTAGGCTCTCTCTACCGTGCTAGAAAACTACTAACACCCGAAAGTATCCTGTACCTCTATAAGGCCACCATTCGCCCATGTGTGGAGTATTGCTGCCACATCTGGGCTGGTGCATCTGCTACTAGTCTCTCGCTCCTTGACAAGGTTCAAAAGAGAGTCGCAAATCTAATAGGCCCTGAACTGGCATCTAAGCTTCAGCCTCTGTCCCATCGACGAAATGTTGCATCCCTCTGCCTGTTCTACAAGTATTTTAGTGGTGAATGCTCTGATGAACTGCAATCACTTGTGCCCCCACGACGCGAGCACCCTCGACAAACCCGACAGGCTACTAGATCCCACCCCCACACTGTAGAGGTCCCTAGATGTAAAAGATCTTTTTACTCCAATAGTTTCTTCCCCAGAACCGCAAGACTCTGGAATTCCATTCCAGGTCCCTGCTTCCCCAACAGTACTGACGTGCAGAAGTTCAAGTGTAACGTGAACCGACATCTTGCTGCCCAAATCCCTACATAGTACTCCAGTAGTTGTTGCCCCTGATAGTAGCCCCCTACACCAAAGTGGCAATTTGCCTTGTTTGGGGTGAAAATGTAAAAAAAAAAAAAAAAAAAAATTAATGACGATCTTAGAAATATATTCTATTATAAAATACTAATTTAACCATATAGATTTATAAACCATATAGATTTATAAACCATATAGATTTATAAACCATATAGATTTATAAACCATATAGATTTATAAACCATATAGATTTATAAACCATATAGAGCTCAGTTCATAAAAACTATAGAACATAAAAACATTTTATATTGAACAGATTGATATATCTATGCTAATTTAAATTACATAAACATACAAATAATAGTTGCTGCGATAATATCTAATGTATTTATGGTACTTATAATACTAATGTTCCGTAGTCCTAAATGTCATATTCGTCAGAGTATTTATTTGCATTGGCACTTTTACTTGGTTCTGTTTTTTCAAACACTTTGTTTTAATAATAACTAAAAATGGTTGACAATAATTCAGACGAAAGTTGTAAGTCTCTAATTTTATCACATGGTAAGGATAGGATTGATAAATACGCAGGGATACCTGTTAGGGTAAACACAGTTGAGTCATAGGAGTTTTCAGTTTTGTAATCTGACATGGTGCCAAGTCCGAACATCTTTATTATGTATACTATGGATAACAATCCCTTCCTTGTAGTTGTGATTAAATGTTAATATACTGGGTTTATAAACTAAGCACAATGTGATTTTCTATTTACTACGCTCTTTTCCAATACTTCAAAATTAAAATAGACGCACAGTTGCATGGCTATTACTAAAAAACAAACAAACAAATGCTGTGACACTTACAATTCTATTTGTCTTGATGGAATCATGTTTTGTATGAATTCTCTTACTGTAATGTATCATTATACTTTGCGCAATTTGTCCAAATTGATCATCACACTTGATAGTAGAAAGAGCAGCCACCACATAAACGTGAGCAATATTATTAAATACACCACTGTGAATCTGTTTAAGGAAAATTAATACAAGATTAAGGTGTTTATTTTGTCCAAGGTAATGGTCGAAAAAAAACGTATACTTGTTTCTTTTGTTTGTTTGTTTGTTTTTTGTTTTTTTTTTGTTGCTCGGTTTAAGTATTCATTTTTATCCAATTATTTAGACGACTTGCGATTTCTGGGATTCGCTGTAAATAAATCTCACACACATATAGTTTGATGCATATTTAAAAATGTAAATACTTTAATTATATGCCCACATTTATCGTTTGTAATACACTATTTCTGAGGTAAGTCTCAGAGTTGGATGGCTTTGCTGCAGATCTACACCGATGACTAATACATTTAGATTGTCATTAATATTAAAATACTTCAATAGATGTCTTGGGTCGTTAGCTATAATTGTATGCAATTTTAAAGATTCGCTAATCGTGATCATTCTTTGCGAATCGAGTCATGAAGGTCACATTCAATCTGCCACAGGTTGTTCAAGTGTCTTACTTTGAATATTTGAATACTCATCTTTTAAAATCAAGGGTATTGAATGCTTCGTCGGAGTGATTCTCTAAACTCCAAATATTATAGGCTTAGAAAACACTTTTCACACAAGGAAAACTACCTGTACGTGAATGAACGTTGTTTGGAGAATGTTTTCAATAATATCCATTGAAAGTATTCAAGTGCATTTTTAAGTCTGGCTCTTAGTCATTCATCAGCTTTGTTTTAAAGTGTATTCGTTCCCCTAAGATATTTCTGAAGAACTACCTGCTTATTTTCGTAAGTTAAAGCATTTAAACATGTTTATACGAAATCGCACGAATGTTTAGTCTTTTCTACAAACTTTGAAGGCGTCCCCTTCGGGATTCTCATGGTATACAATAGTTGCGTGCCTTCTTCTTTGTTCTTTTGTATCACATCTTGTGGTCTTTTTTCTGTTAACAAGTCTCTCTATGTAGCAATTTTGCTCGTTATAATTTCTAATTTACCAGAATGATTTGTATATTAACGCAAGTTTTTTCCGAATCACCTATTTGAAGAATAAAAAATACTGCAAGAATATGCTTCTCCAAACACGTACATCAAATCTGTTGCCAAGGCCGCTGGAAAAATGGTGGGATCTTTCTATCGATCCGATAGATATCTCACTGCTGATGCTGTTCTCTATCTATATAAGAGCCAGGTACGTCCAAGGATGGAATTCTGTTGCCACATCTGGGCAGGTGCTGCTAGAAAGGACTTGTCCTGCCTTGATAGAGTTCAAAATAGACTTCGTAGCCGCGTAGGCGATGCCATTTTCTATTCCTTGCAACCTTTATCTCACAGAAGAGATGTTGCGAGTTTGTCTCTGATGTATCGTTATTTTATGGAAAGTGTTCGAATGAGCTTCAATCTATGGTGCCCCCTCGCCAAACGTTCACAAGAAACACTCGTCTAACTGTAAACACTATCAATAATTCCCCCCACTCTTTATCTGTGCCTAAACCTAAACGTAGATTCGATGAACAAAGCTTTTTTTCTTATAACTGCACGCCTGTGGAATTGTCCTCCGTTTTCCTGCTTTCCGGCTGACTACAATATGGTTGTCTTCAAGTCTAACGTAAATAAGTTCTTGATGAGCCGTTCCATATAAGTTATCAACTTTACCAAATTTTCATTACTAATGATTATTATAATGTCCAATTTCTACTGTACACTCTTTAACCCTTATCCTTGAGTGACCTCTTGGCCTTGATAATGTGGTGATGCCTATGTGAAAAAAAACTGCGTTCTCTTACAATGAATTTTCACGAACAACTGAAATATACTTTTCAATAATTTCGCTTCCGTTTTGCTTGTACTATTTCCTTCGTACTTGTTCTCTCTCTTTCAGTCATATTTGAAGAGACTTACAAAATGAAATTGTTTAGATGTTCGACTTCAAAAAACATCAATAAAATTAATGCTTGTTTATTAAAAATTTTGGAAAAATTAAATCAAATAGCACATAATTAGATCGATAATTTAAGGAAACAAATTATGGTGTTAAGTATTTGAATTCATATTCCTGTCTGTTTGTTTGTTTATTCACAATTTGATTAATTTTTACAAAAGTGCTTTACTACGCTCTTTCATTTATTTCTCTACATAGTATGATTCTTGCACATTATACAATTACGTGGTCATCTCCTTTGCATATTACTGTTATGGTGGTACACATTCATTTGCATATGTCAATAGTAATTACACATAAATAGGAATACTCAGTTAGTCTGAGTGTGTGTTCACCAGAAGCCACCGAAGGCCGCCGAGAGCAGATATGTTTCTCCAGCCAAGACGCTCTTATTTGACACCATTGTTTAACTATTTTGTAAATATACCTTTTCCTAATACACTTCTTATTTGATCTACCTTTGTTTGTTTAGTCGTTATTTGTATTTCTTCCTACGTTACTTGTTTCAACCTGCAAACTTAGCAATTACTTTAAGAAATATCGATTTTAGTAAAGAGAGGTACCTTAGTTAATGCTAGATAATTGTTTTAAGTGCTCTATTGAAATTGCTATTTAATAAATTTAAAAAATTAATCTAGTGAAAACATATTTAATTTAATTTATTTGGAAATGTTATGCCAATATCGATTTAAAAAAAAATGTTTGTATATCCCCTAGAGACTGCGGACAAAAAACAAATTATTCACCAAATGAATTAAGTTTCTAGCTTGAAGAAAGGATTCCGTGTAGATAGATACATTTTGGTTTTATTGTTTTTTTTTAAATATCCAAACAAAAAACACGAAAAATTAAAAACATTTCATTTGTTTGCTTCTAGTATCCTTTAAACGGATTTATAGAAATCGGGATTTTTTTATCGATGTAACACAGCGTCGTTTATCACCTAAAATCAAATATCTACTGGCCACTCTGAATTCCACAATTTTCGGTCTTTGTTTTCTTTTTTTGACGTGTATCTCATCGATTTAAAACTTAATTTTTTAATTAAAAAAATGGTAATTTTTTACGACGTGACCTAGCATCGTTTAACCCCTAAAATAATGAAGATCTACTTTTTTGGAGCCAATGCATTGAATCAGCCTTAATAACTAATAGGAAAGAAGAAATTTTGAACAAAAAACAAGAATTAACATTTTAGAGTGGTAGATTACTATTCTATAATGTTAACGTAAAATAAGCCCCCACTTTGTGGCCACAAAACGTTCAACGAGACATGTTAGCTCTAGCATTTTTTCAAGTTTGACGATGAAGCGGGGGGGGGCAGCCAAAATATTACAAATACAATTTTTTTCTTTTTGAGGTATATAGGAATTACATTTGAAGCATAAATAACGATAATTTGAATTTATTTTTATGAGACAATTCTGTATTTTACCTGACATTTTATAAACAAATCAAACCCCAAAATAGTACACACGTAATTTTGCGGGGATTGGGAGGGGAGGATTACAGTTAAAACCAAAAATTTCGACGGATTTCATTTGATTGTGTTTGGAATTCATTTTTGGTAGATCTCCATTTTTTTAGGGATTCTCCTTACTTGGCTATTTTTTTACGATCGCACGGGTATTGACTGCTATTTTTATTTAAACAAATGTTGTAATGATTTATTTTACATTATTTACCTTTACGGCGAGGGGGTCCTTTCTAGTACTTAATATTCGGAGAATAGTTTCTTCTCTTTGTATCCCTTTCACTTAAATAATACAAAAGGCATCATGTACTTCTTTATTTGCGGGGGAGGATTATATTTACATGTTTTTATCCGTTATTTCGTTTTTAGATTTGTTGTGGGGGGGCTGCCATAAGCGATCGTTAGGCATAAGTAAACAACTTTTGTAAACTTAATGTTTCTGTATTTACTCGTAATGCAATATCTTACTAATTCCCATTTTAATTTTAAGAGCAGTTACTATTATTAAGGCTCGAAAGCCACTCGAGTATAATGGGTAATAAGTGTTAAGTGGTCGGTCTGACAACAGATAAGTGACAGATTTTGGAATGGATTGAGCAAAATCTGACACATTAAGGGGGTTAAATACCAAGAAGTGGTTCACTTTGAACATGAAAATCAACTATGTTGAAGCAGGCTGGTAAACAGGTCAGTGGAAAAAAGGTCAACCAGCGGGCAGTTCTTCTAAAGAAGCATTTTCATAGATTTTTTGTATGGATGTTAATACTGATAGAGTAGTTGATTTTGTCAGCAGTCGCAGTTTGACTAGGTTTTTTTTTGTAAATGTTTGATGGGGTGCTATTGAATAAGACTCATATGAGCACTTTCCGTTTTCATAAAGATAAAAAAACAGACATTCTCCCGACATGCCTTTCCGTCCGTACTCTTTTGGCTTTTCCATCTTTTTTCAAACACGATGTATCACGTAAATGTGTTTTGTTAGTTGTCTGGAGCTTAGTGTTTTCAAACAACAGCGGTGTGATGTATTTTCGATTCCTAGTATGGAAAAGTATTCAACTATAAACTGTAAAACGATCCAAATTGTAATGCAATTCTGAACTTCTTAATTATTTGAATTGGAACATTTTAACTCTAACAAAAGTAAAATAAATAACTGACGTATTTAAAATATTGAAGAACTACCACTATGTATATCGCGCATTCGCCCACATATAGCAGCAGTAGTACAAATGGTATTTTAAGAATAATTGTTTAACTCATATTTAATACAGTATATGCTTATTAATATGAATGAAATAATCCTCATATGATCTTATTATTTCATTTTTATTACAAAAATGCTTTATAAGCAGAGGCTATTTTCGGTCGTGAATAAATAGTTTTGCGGGCCAAATTAAAAACCAATACTTAACCGTGTGTCTTTACAGGATTAAAATGGCTGCTGATTGTTTTGAATCCAGTAGGATGTTCCGACTTCAACAGAGCCAGATTGATAAAACGGATTGAAAACAAAAATGCAAAATATCATTTTCCTTGCCCGACTTAAGAAAGATTCCATTAAAATAAATCCTCATATAGCTGGAATTTAAGAAAAACGGTAAAAGAAGTACAGACAACAGTGAAAAAGCCCCACGTCTTGTTTATGCTGAAAAGTAGTGATCCTAGGTAGAATGAAAAAGAAATGTTATTCCTAAATAAAACCAGGAAAACGTGCACATAATTTTGCAAGGACGGACGTCCATATAACTGCAGAGCAATAGTAACCTCTAGGTCAAACATTGACAACTCTAGCATGGAAGAAGTGGCGCTTTGATTAGTCGAGGATTACGCGCTAAAACTGCCGCGTACGTTATTTGCCAGCTGATAACATTGGCTGGATCTAGGGGTTAAGCTGCTGCTGATGATGCAGGTTATATTCGATAATTAAAATATAAGATTCCGATTGGTAAATACTGACATCTTGATATTAGTGTGATAGTATAGAGCAACATACGCACCAAGACTTTCTTTTTAGAATATCATTTAACTTTTGAATACGGCTTTGAAATAAACAGTTCGTTTCTATTCCTGCCAACCACATTTATGTCCCAAAATAATTTGCATTTAAAAAATCAGAATAAAATTTAGGTCGATATTGTAATTTTATTATGTTTGAACTTAAACACAAGTTTCCTAACAGGAATTTAAATTTCCCGGTCAGCATTAGAGCGGCCGAAGCGTGTAAACTTTACAACTCCAAAAGAAAGTTCTATTAGTTATAGATTTGTTTTTTCTTGTATTAAATATTTGATGTGATTATCTTATAATTACTTGCTAACCAAACTTTCTCATTTAACAACATTGAGATTTTAATAAGGTCGTTCATTTATAAAGCCACGAATAGCTTTGATTATCATAATGCTATTATTTGTATCCGTTCTCACTATAATTGCTCACACACGGCATCATCAGAGATTACTTAATCATATAACCAATGGTGTTTTTCCTGGAATCTCTCACCTACTCCTCTACCCTCTCTATCCATTACTCCAACTCTTGGTTTTTAATATAAGTTTGTAATAAAAAATTTTTTCTTATAACTGATTTTGGCTTAAATTGACTGATGATATAGGCTGGATAACTTTCTTATCCCGTCTATAAAAACTAATCTTGTAATGATTTAAGCAAATACTCCCACGGTTGAAATAAACACACACATAATATATATATATATATATATATATATATATATATATATATATATATATATATATATATATATATACACCATTCCTTGGATTTTACTTGTGCAAATGGAAACTCAATTAACTTTCTTGAAGTTATATATTGGGATTTTACCGTCACTGGATTATTTATCTTCAACCACACTATCCATTCATGTGTAATAACTTTTTTCTCCACCGTATTCCCTCTGCTTCACTTTTTTGTTATCAAGTAAGATTTTTTACTTACTTTTTGTTTCATCAAATAATTTTGCATGCAAAATCCGATCCCGCATTTTGCTAATTCTTACCATCTGATGAGAAGGAAAGTATTTCTTCGAAACTCCGCGGATTAAGGACTATCCACTTATCTAGGGTTTCCCTTTCAGATTAAATATGTTTTTAATTCATTTCAAAGTGTTTATTAACATGTTTATTTATGTTTGCTCGTATACATACACACACATACATATATATATATATATATATATATATCTATGCACACACACATATATTGGTTTAATATTGAGTATTGATAAACAGATCGGGATGCTGAATCGTCTCATCAGTAGTTGACATCAAGTGCATTTCAAAGTGTGCATAAATGTAGCTTATTCGTTTTTTAACATTGAAAGATAAATAGATTAAGAGTGATTCAGGTGCGATATGGAGAAATGCATATAGAAAAGGGAATTGATCATATAGCCATTAAAGAAGTAAACCAAATAAAAACTATTTCTTAATACATATACACACATTAAAATGTAAACATGATGTCACTGGCGAGATCATGAAGACCTAAAACATCTGTCTCAAGCGAACATATTTCCTGTCTATCCCCACACCGTCATACAAAAGTGTAACTTTTCTCCTCTATGATAGTATTAAGAAGTGAATATTTAAACATCATATAAATAAAACACGCTTCACGCTACTACTCATGCACTTTGCTTATCCCTGCATAGAAAGACTTTAATAAATATAAAGTTTCACCAAGTATTTTCTATAAATCCGGTGGTCTGCATTTGCGTGAGACGATCATGTTGTGTTTGTGCGTAACATACTAGAATACGAAAACACGTCCGTCCATGGGTGAATATATCAAATAAAAGGCGGGGAAAATTGCGCGTTTTAGTAAATAATATAAAGTCGTGCTTGAACAGAAAACGTAGCTTCTCGCAAATAATTCGGTTTGTTTGTTAATCACTTATAAACAAATTTAAATATTATAAATTATTCAACTTCGTTATATTTGTAAAAAAACATCACAATCGCAGGAAATTACATCGACCCATGTTGGTGTGTGAGCATGCTACTTCTGAACTAGGTAATGTATCACAGAAATATAGAAGGAATAAGTACATTTTCTGCTTCAGAACAATGAAATCATAACTGAAATGATCTTTCTTTGTTAATAAGTGATGAAAAGTTATATGTATAATATGATAAAGAATATCTATTTGATGTTTTTGCTGGAGAGTCATGATCATATTTTGCTGAAAACACTAAAACAGACTATTGTATTCCCTTTCTGATGATGCTTTATTTGAAAGAGCATGCGCTTTGGTATTCATCTATCTGTTTTGTGGCCATTGAGTCAATGAGAATTAGAGCATGTAAACAGACATGCAAGCCTCGATGTGTGAACTCCATCATCTTTACTCCAGTTAAAAATGATGATGATATTGGTTCAGGTGTTTTATATAGTTGAAACTTTATTAGTAGAATTGTACTTGTAGTAAAATATTAAAACTCATTTTTAAACACAAACGCATAGTGAGCTATCATCGAAGACTTGGTTCTAAGTTTTAAATTATTATGAGGAAAATTATCAAGATAAAGCAAACTATCAATAAAATTACAGTATAAAACTTACAAAGTGTTTTTAAATAAATCTAAATGAAGGACACCGTTTTAGTGTTGTATAAACGTATAGGACGGTGTTGGATTAATGTTTTAAAGTGGGTGTAATCAAAACTATTTCATCGGGATGAAATTATTTTTAATCAATTTTCATTTTTGGCATATTTCTTGAATAACAAAACACACTAATAGATGGGTTCAGAGACGTGTTTGCGCTCGTACATGATCTTAATAAAACAGAATATGTTTAAATCACTTGACCTCCTAAAAGGAGGCAGACCAAACAGAGTAAACGCGAACAAAATGTGTACCACGCACAGTCCAGTCTATGAAAAGAGAAGTAATTTATTAATGCGTGTCATATGTGATTTGACCGTTAAAAACTTTCCCACACTCCTCTGTTAATTTTGGGCCTAAAACATGAAATTTAAAATGTAGGTTACATAGACAGGTATCAACATTTTAATTTGATTTGAGATTATAACAATGACTGAAATTTGGGTCCATATTAAAAAAATCCTATGCGGTCTCTATTTAATTAATAAGCCAATTTTTTATCTAAACATTTGAAGTTTTACAAAAAGTGTATTCAGATATAGGGCTACCTTTTTAATCGGTTTTAGCCAAAAATTTGGCTTCCAAGGGGTTAAAGATTTAATCTTTGCTGTGTCAAGCAAACTATTCTGGCAATCTCGGGTCTTAACATCTGATATTTTACATAAAGGATATTCAGATATCCAGCCCGCTTTTAAATCAGTTTTAGGAGGAGAATTTGGCTTCCAAATTTGTAAGTTAAAAGAGTTGACATTTGCAAACTCTGCTAAACTCCTTCGCCAATTTTGGATCTAAATACTTGATATTTTAGATGTAGGAATCTTGATACGAGTCAAAACTTTTAATAAATATATACATATGCACATGAAGTTATTAAACGTATACAGGGCCCGACCAGAGCCGAGCTAAACAGCTAGTATATATATATATATATATATATATATATATATATATATATATATATATATATATATATATATATACCGTCTGTGTGTGTGCCTGGTTAGGAATAGGCTCCTATATGGTTGACTATTATAGAAACTGATCACATATAATGATAGAAGATGTATCGAAACACAGGGATGGGTTAGTTTCATCTGCCATAATAATGATTCATTAAAATTGTGGGATCTGCGTGCGCGCCTCGTCCACAAAGTATGGAAATAAAAAAAAATAAAAAATGAAAAAAAAAACAACGTTTACAAGTGTTTTTTTTTTATATTGATGTACATAATAATACTCTGATAAGTATGTTTTAACTTAAATAGGGATGGTATAATAAAATTGTGGGATCTGCGTTCGCGCCTGTTCTCCCTAGAATGGAAATAGGCGAACACATTAGAAATACTTTTAATATCTATCTGCGTAAGTATACTTTTATAATTATGTTTCAGTTTGAAGAAATATGGTATAATAAAATTATGGGGTGCTCGTTCGCGCCTGACTTCCATATAATGGTAATATGTACCAAAGTTTAACAAGGTTTTTTTTATATAGATCAATATAATATTGTGATAATTGTTTCAGTGTGAGTAGAGACGGTATAATAAATTATGAGGTTTATCTATTTTATTTTTATTTCATCATATATTGCTTTTGTTTTGAAGCCCCCAAAGTTGAAACTATCTCTTTACGGCCCTTTTTTTTTCATAACCTATTATACATTCATAAAGCAGAGTCCATTTTCTGTAGGCTGTTTTTGAACACAGGCAATGACGGGTACTTTTTCTAGTATATATATATATATATATATATATATATATATATATATATATATATATATATTTAGTAATGTGATTGATAATTTTAAAATCAAATTATAATTAAATTAAAAATCCGTTTCATTAGGAGAAACTACAACAAAATCAATTATTTGTACGATCGTTTCGGAAAACAATGTTTTATTGTGGTAGACATCAAGTTACGGACGATAATTATTGATATAGTTTTTTTATTAAACAAGGTTTCCTTATCAGCAAATATTGGAATTTTTTTTTTTAAATGTAAAAGACACCATAAATAACCCTAGCATTAAAGTAAGGCAGATGTATCTGGAATAAATTGAAATAAAGGTATGGGTTTAAAACTTGATAAGAAAGTTAATATGAGTTAGGGATAGAAATAAAATAGAGTAAAATTTTAAATATAAATTTGATTTACGTACAATATTATACATACATACATATACAAATGCATACATACATATATATGAAAAATATACAACATATATATACATATACATAGATATACATATATATACATAAACACGTACACACAAATATTTGCCTTTTAATTTTTCGCCTTTTGAAATCAGGAACTATGGTTAAAGTACTCATATAGTTGCTTGCTATAGCTTTCCAGCTTATGAAATGACAAATTTTCAAAAAGGACGCTTGTGTAATAATTTATTTCCGTTAACGTACTTTTGATTAACGGACGCCAAAATTTAGAATTCGAAAAAAATATTAGGATAATAAGAGGAACTAATATTCACATGCAGTCATAAAAGTGGGTTTGAATTTAATAAATATAAACCACCTATAATCATTAAAAATTATTTATTAGTAAAAATATGTTGCAATCTTTTATTATTCTGTAGTAAATTAAGTTAGACTAATTATCTCCCTGACATTAAAGAAATATACCTTATTATCCCCCTTACATTATTTAATTATACAAACAACATTATCCTAATATTTCATTCGAATTCTAAATTTTGGCGTCCGTTAATGAAAAATACGTTAACGGAAATAAATTATTACACAAGCGTCCTTTTTGAAAATTTATCATTTCATAAGCTGGAAAGCTATAGCAAGCATCTATATGAGTACTTTAACCATAGTTCCTGATTTCAAAAGGCGAAAAATTAAAAGGTAAATATGTGTATGTATGTTTTTATGTATATATGTATATCTATGTATATGTATATATATGTTGTATATTTTTTCATATATATGCATGTATGTAGTTGTATATGTATGTATGTATAATATTGTACGTAAACCAAATTTATATTTATAATTTTACTCTATTTTATTTATATCCCTAACTCATATTAACTTTCTTATCAAGTTTTAAACCTATACCTTTATTTCAATTTTTTCCAGATACATCTGCCTTACTTTAATGCTAGGTTTATTTATGGTGTTTTTTACATTAAATAAAAACCCTTTCCAATATTTGCTGATGCGGAAACCTTGTTTAATAAAAAAAACTATATTAATAATTATTGTCCGTAACTTGATGTATACCACAATAAAACATTGTTTTCCGAAACGATCGTACAAATAATTGATTTTGTTGTTGTTGTTTTTTTTCGCTGGTATTTTCGGAAGTCATCTCCTCTTTTCGATTGGCAAACCCTAATTTAAGCCTACGTCGCTTCGGTTTTGGTGGTGGTAGTAACACCAAAGATATCACGTTTTTTGTCACGTATTTTTCTCCTATGCAGTACGGGTTCGAGTCTGCCTTCCTACTACCATTTTTTTTGCTCAACACACACCTCCAAACACACGGGAAACACACACCTCCAAACACATAGGAAACACACACCTCCAAACACACGGGCAACAAGGTTAATATATATATATATATATATATATATATATATATATATATATATATATATGATACAATACATTTTTTTTATATCTCTGAGTGGATTTTACACTAACAATAGCAAGTCCCTTTCGTGTTTTGAGCTTACATTTTCATTAATTCCATAAGCATTTGTTTTTTTTACATAAATATGATTATGGTATTGTTTTTATAAATTGTCTGATATATTCTCCTCGTCTTTATTCCGGTCCAGCAAATTATTATTTTCATATTACATTTTAATACCACTTCCACTTCCACTAGCTTCTTTCCAAGAACTTTAAGTAGGTGGGAGTCACTTCTTATAGATTGCCATAGCCTATTTATTAGGTTCTTATAAAAAGACTAATAAATATTTACTCAAATTACAATATTCATATCTCCATCTTAGCTTATTATATCATTCAGCTGCGCGTTCTCCCTGCGAACTCTTTATTAAATGTATATAAATGTTTACCGTATTGTCCAAAACTTTTCACAGTCCTTATACTAACAAATATTAGGTTTAAAAATGATGTGCCTTAATTTTGGACCCCAATGTATTTTTTCTTGCGACGTTTTAACTCAGAGAAGATGTAATTTTGAACTTTGTGATTTTTTCTGTTCATCAGGTACGCGTTTCTTTATATATATTCAGGTTAGGGAAACTGTATTTAATTGAACAATACTGTTTAAATTTTTAGTATTACGGTTACTTCATTTTGAGTGTGGCAAATATATTTTTCTTTGACATCGCTTCTTTCCTAGGAGCTCTAACTGTTTAAAATATATTCAGAGTCTTCTGTTTTCGTTATGACACTTTTACGTTTTCGAAAGCTTATGAGCTTGATGCATAAACAGACATCTTGATTCTAATACAAAAAAAATCTATACCACCTTTGCATAATGATTTCAGTGTTTTATGTACAGCTTAACAATGTAGATTCCGTCTAGACACTTACTGAACATATGACGCGTTCAATGGAAGAACGACGTAAGTGCAACTTGATACTTTTTACACAAAAGGGTAAATGTTAGGGGAATAATAATACTTTTTTGAGTCTTTATATAGGCTTTAATAATCATGTAATGGCAGACGTTTATGAACTATTGAAATTTAATGACGATCTTAGAATAATATTCTATTATAACATACTAATTTAACCAGATACATTCATAAACCATATAGAGCTCAGTTCAGTAAAAACTATAGAACATAAAAAAACAGTTTAAATTGAACAGATTGATATATCTATGCTAATTTAAATTACATAAACATACAAATAATATTTGCTGCGATAATATCTAATGTACTTATGGTACTTATAATACTAATGTTCCGTAGTCCTAAATGTCATATTCGTCAGAGTATTTATTTGGATTGGCACTTTTACTTTGTTCTGTTTTTTCAAACACTTTTTTTTTTAATAATAACTAAAAATGTTTGACAATAATTCAGACGAAAGTTGTAAGTCTCTAATTTTATCACATGGTAAGGATAGGGTTGATAAATACGCAGGGATACCTGTTAGGGTAAACACAGTTGAGTCATAGGAGTTTTCAGTTTTGTAATCTGACATGGTGCCAAGTCCGAACATCTTTATTATGTATACTATGGATAACAATCCCTTCCTTGTAGTTGTGATTAAATGTTAATATACTGGGTTTATAAACTAAGCACAATGTGATTTTCTATTTACTACGCTCTTTTCCAATACTTCAAAATTCAAATAGACGCACAGTTGCATGGCTATTACTAAAAACAACAAACAAATGCTGTGACACTCACATTTCTATTTGTCTTGATGGAATCATGTTTTGTATGAATTCTCTTACTGTAATGTATCATTATACTTTGCGCAATTTGTCCAAATTGATCATCACACTTGATAGTAGAAAGAGCAGCCACCACATAAACGTGAGCAATATTATTAAATACACCACTGTAAATCTGTTTAAGGAAAATTAATACAAGGTTAAGGTGTTTATTTTGTCCAAGGCAATGGTCGAAAAAAAACGTATACTTGTTTCTTTTGTTTGTTTTTTTTTGTTTTTTTTTTGTTGCTCGGTTTAAGTATTCATTTTTATCCAATTATTTAGACGACTTGCGATTTCTGGGATTCGCTGTAAATAAATCTCACACACATATAGTTTGATGCATATTTAAAAATGTAAATACTTTAATTATATGCCCACAGTTTTCGTTTGTAATACACCATTTCTGAGGTAAGTCTCAGAGTTGGATGGCTTTGCTGCAGATCTACACCGATTTCTAATACATTTAGATTGTCATTAATATTAAAATACTCCAATAGATGTCTTGGATCGTTAGCTATAATTGTATGCAATTTTAAAGATTCGCTAATCGTGATCATTCTTTGCGAATCGAGTCATGAAGGTCACATTCAATCTGCCACAGGTTGTTCAAGTGTCTTACTTTGAATATTTGAATACTCATGTTTTAAAATCAAGGGTCTTGAATGCTTCGTCGGAGTGATTCTCTAAACTCCAAATATTATAGGCTTAGAAAACACTTTTCACACAAGGAAAACTACCTGTACGTGAATGAACGTTGTTTGGAGAATGTTTTCAATAATATCCATTGAAAGTATTTAAGTGCATTTTTAAGGCTGCCTCTTAGTCATTCAACAGCTTTGTTTTAAAGTGTATTCGTTCCCCTAAGATATTTCTGAAGAACTCCCTGCTTATTTTCGTAAGTTAAAGCATTTAAACATGTTTATACGAAATCGCACGAATGTTTAGTCTTTTCTACAAACTTTGAAGGCGTCCACTTCGGGATTCTCATGGTATACAATAGTTGCGTGCCTTCTTCTTTGTTCTTTTGTATCACGTCTTGTGGTCTTTTCTCTGTTAACAAGTCTCTGTATGTAGCAATTTTGCTCGTTATAATTTCTAATTTACCAGAATGATTTGTATATTAACGCAAGTTATTTCCGAATCACCTATTTAAAAAATAACAAATACTGCAAGAATATGCTTCTCCAAACACGTACATCAAATCTGTTGCCAAGGCCGCTGGAAAAATGGTGGGATCTTTCTATTGATCCGGTAGATATCTCACTTCTGATGCTATTCTTAATCTATATAAGAGCCAGGTACGTCCAAGGATGGAATTCTGTTGCCACATCTGGGCAGGTGCTGCTAGAAAGGACTTGGCCTGCCTTGATAGAGTTCAAAATAGACTTCGTAGCCTCGTAGGAGATGTCCTTTTCACTTCCTTGCAACCTCTATCTCACAGAAGAGATGTTGCGAGTTTGTCTCTGATGTATCGTTATTTCATGGAAAGTGTTCGAATGAGCTTTAATCTATGGTCCCCCCTCGCCAAACGTTCACAAGAAACACGCGCCTAACTGTAAACACTATCAATAATTCCCCCCACTCTTTATCTGTGCCTAAACCTAAACGTAGATTCGATGAACAAAGCTTTTTTCTTATAACTGCACGCCTGTGGAATTGTCCTCCGTTTTCCTGCTTTCCGGCTGACTACAATGTGGTTGTCTTCAAGTTTAACGTAAATAAGTTCTTGATGAGCCGTTCCATATAAGTTATCAACTTTACCAAATTTTCATTACTAATGATTACTAGAATGTCCAATTTCTACTGTACACTCTTTAACCCTTATCCTTGAGTGACCTCTTGGCCTTGATAATATAGTGATGCCTATGTAAAAAAAACTGCGTTCTCTTAAAATGAATATTCACGAACAACTGAAATATACTTCTCAATAATTTCGCTTCCGTTTTGCTTGTACTATTTCCTTCGTACTTGTGCTCTCTCATTCAGTCATATTTGAAGAGACTTACAAAATGAAATTGTTTAGATGTTCGACTTCAAAAAACATCAATAAAATTAATGCTTGTTTATTAAAAATTTTGGAAAAATTAAATCAAATAGCAGATAATTAGATCGATAATTTAAGGAAACAAATTATGGTTTTAAGTATTTGAATTCATATTCCTGTCTGTTTGTTTGTTTATTCACAATTTGATTAATTTTTACAAAAGTGCTTTACTACGCTCTTTCATTTATTTCTATATATAGTATGATTCTTGCACATTATACAATTACGTGGTCATCTCATTTGCATATTAATGTTATGGTGGCACACATTCATTTGCATATGTCGATAGTAATTACACATAAATAGGAATACTCAGTTAGTCTGAGTGTGTGTTCACCAGAAGCCACCGAAGGCCGCCGAGAGCAGATATGTTTCTCCAGCAAAGACTCTCTTATTTGACACCATTGTGTAACTATTTTGTAAATATACCTTTTCCTAATACACTTCTTATTTGATCTACCTTTGTTTGTTGAGACGTCATTCGTCTTGCTTTCTACGTTACTTGTTTCAACCTACAAACTTAGCAATTACTTTAAGGAATATCGATTTTAGTAAAGAGAGGTACCAAAGTTAATGCTAGATAATTGTTTTAAGTGCTCTATTAAAAATTGCTATTTAATAAATTTTAAAAATACTTATATTGAAAACATATTTAATTTAATTTATTTGGAAATGTTAATCCAATATCGATTAAAAAAAAATGTTTGTATATCCCCTAGAGACTGCGGACAAAAAACAAATTATTCACCAAATAAATTTAATTTCTAGCTTGAAGAAAGGATTCCGTGTAGATAGATACATTTTGGTTTTATTGTTTTTTTTTAAATATCCAAAAAAAAAACACGAAAAATTAAAAACATTTCATTTATTTGCTTGTAGTATCCTTTAAACGGATTTATAGAAATCGAGATTTTTTAACGATGTAACACAGCGTCGTTTATCACCTTAAATCAAATATCTACTGGCCACTCTGAATTCCACAATTTTCGGTCTTTGTTTTCTTTTTTTGACGTGTATCTCATCGATTAAAAACTTTATTTTTTAATTAAAAAAATGGTAATTTTTTACGAGGTGACCTAGCATCGTTTAACCCCTAAAATAATGAAGATATACTTTTTTGGAGCTAATGCATTGAATCAGCCTTAATAACTAATAGGAAAGAAGAAATTTTGAACAAAAAACAAGAATTAACATTTTAGAGTGGTGGATTACTATTCTATAATGTTACCGTAAAATAAGCACCCACTTTTTGGCCACAAAACGTTCAACGAGACATGTTAGCTCTATCATTTTTTCAAGTTTAACGATGAAGCGGGGGGGCAGCCAAAATATTACAAATACAATTTTTTTCTTTTTGAGGTATATAGGAATTACATTTGAAGCATAAATAACGATAATTTGAATTTATTTTTATGAGACAATTCTGTATTTTACCTGACATTTTATAAACAAATAAAACCCCAAAATAGTACACACGTAATTTTGCGGGGATTGGGAGGGGAGGATTACAGTTAAAACTAAACATTTCGACGGATTTCATTTAATTGGGTCTGGAATTCATTTTTGGTAGATCTCCGTTTTTTTAGGGATTCTCCTTACTTGGCTATTTGTTTACGATCGCACGGGTATTGACTGCTATTTTTATTTAAACAAATGTTGTAATGATTTATTTTACATTATTTACCTTTACGGCGAGGGGGTCCTTTCTAGTACTTAATATTCGGAGAATAGTTTCTTCTCTTTGTATCCCTTTCACTTAAATAATACAAAAGGCATCATGTACTTCTTTATTTGCGGGGTAGGATTATATTTACATGTTTTTATCCGTTATTTCGTTTTTTAGATTTGTTGTGGGGGGGGCTGCCATAAGCGATCGTTAGGCATAAGTAAACAACTTTTGTAAACTTAATGTTTCTGTATTTACTCGTAATACAATATCTTACTAATTCCCATTTTAATTTTAAGAGCAGTTACTATTATTAAGGCTCGAAACCACTCGAGTTCAGTAATAAGTTTTAAGTGGTCGGTCTGACAACAGATTAGTGAAAGATTTTTGTATGGATTCAGCAAAATTTTACACTTTAAGGGGGTTAAATACCAAGAAGTGGTTCACATTGAACATGAAAATCAACTATGTTGTAGCAGGCTGGTAAGCAGGTCAGTGGAAAAAAGATCAACCAGCGGGCAGTTCTTCTAAAGAAGCATTTTCATAGATTTTTTGTATGGATGTTAATACTGATAGAGTAGTTGAATTTGTCAGCAGTCGCAGTTTGACTAGTTTTTTTGTAAATGTTTGATGGGGTGCTATTGAATAATACTCATATGAGCAGTTTCTGTTTTCATAAAGATAAAAAAACAGACATTCTCCCGACATGCCTTTCCGTCCGTACTCTTTTGCCTTTTCCATCTTTTTTCAAAATCGATGTATCACGTAAATGTGTTTTGTATGTTGTCTGGAGATTAGTGCTTTCTAACAACAGCCGTGTGATGTATTTTCGATTCCTAGTATGGAAAAGTATTCAACTATAAACTGTAAAACGATCCAAATTGTAATGCAATTCTGAACTTCTTAACTATTTGAATTGGAACATTTTAACTCTAACAAAAGTAAAATAAATAACTGACGTATTTAAAATATTGAAGCACTACCACTATGTATCTCGCGCATTCGCCCACATATAGCGGCAGTAGTAAAAATGTATTTTAAGAATAATTGTTTAACTAATATTTAATACAGTATATGCTTATTAATATGAATGAAATAATCCTCATATGATCTTATTATTTCATTTTATTACAAAAATGCTTCATAAGCAGAAGCTATTTTCGGTCGTGAATAAATAGTTTTGCGGGCCAAATTAAAAACCAACACTACTTTGAATCCAGTAGGATGTTCCGACTTCAACAGAGCCAGATTGATAAAACGGATTGAAAACAAAAATGCAAAATATCGTTTTCCTTGCCCGACTTAAGTAAGATTCCATTAAAATAAATCCTCATATAGCTGGAATTTAAGAAAAACGGTAAAAGAAGTACAGAAAACAGTAAAAAAGCCCCACGTCTTGTTTATGCTGAAAAGTAGTGATCCTAGGTAGAATGAAAAAAGAAATGTTATTCCTAAATAAAACCAGAAAAACGTGCACATAATTTTGCAAGGACGGACGTCCATATAACTGCAGAGCAATAGTAACCTCTAGGTCAAATATTGACAACTCTAGCATGGAAGAAGTGGCGCTCTGATTAGTCGAGGATTACGCGCTAAAACTGCCGCGTACGTTATTTGCCAGCTGATAACATTGGTTGGATCTAGGGGTTAAGCTGCTGCTGATGATGCAGGTTATATTCGATAATTAAAATATAAGATTTCGATTGGTAAATACTGACATCTTGATATTAGTGTGATAGTATAGAGCAACATACGCACCAAGACTTTCTTTTAAGAATATCATTTAACTTTTGAATACGGCTTGGAAATAAACAGTTCGTTTCTATTCCTGCCAACCACATTTATGTCCCAAAATAATTTGCATTTAAAAAATCAGAATAAAATTTAGGTCGATATTGTAATTTTTATTATGTTTGAACTTAAACACACGTTTCCTAACAGGAATTTAAATTTCCCGGTCAGCATTAGAGCGGTCGAAGCGTGTAAACTTTACAACTCCAGAAGAAAGTTCTATTAGTTATAGATTTGTTTTTTCTTGTATTAAATATTTGATGTGATTATCTTATAATTACTTGCTAACCAAACTTTCTCATTTAACAACATTGAGATTTTAATAAGGTCGTTCATTTATAAAGCCACGAATAGCTTTGATTATCATAATGATATTATTTGTATCCGTACTCACTATAATTGCTCACACACGGCATCATCAGAGATTACATAATCATATAACCAATGGTGTTTTTCCTGGAATCTCTCTCCTACTCCTCTACCCTCTCTATCCATTACTCCAACTCTTGGTTTTTAATATAAGTTTGTAATAAAAAAAAATTTTCTTATAACTTATTTTGGCTTACATTGACTGATGATATAGGCTGGATAATTTTCTTATCCCGTCTATAAAAACTAATCTTGTAATGATTTAAGCAAATACTCCCGCGGTTGAAATAAACACACACACACATAATATATATATATATATATATATATATATATATATATATATATATATATATATATATATATATATATATATACACCATTTCTTGGATTTTACTTGTGCAAATGGAAAATCAATTAACTTTCTTGAAGTTATATATTTGGATTTTACCGTCACTGGATTATTTATCTTCCACCAGACAATCCATTCACGTGTAATCACCTTTTTCTCCACCGTATTCCCTCTGCTTCACTTTTTTGTTATCAAGTAAGATCTTTGACTTACTTCTTGTTTCATCAAATAATTTTGCATGCAAAATCCGATCCCACATTTTGCTAATTCCTACCCTCTGATGAGAAGGAAAGTATTTCTTCCAAACTCCGCGGATTAAGGACTATCCACTTATCTAGGGTTTCCCTTTCAGATTAAATATGTTTTTAATTCATTTCAAAGTGTTTATTAACATGTTTATTAACTGTTTGCTCGTATACATACACACACATACATATATATATATATATATATATATATATATATATATATATATATGCACACACACACATATATTGATTTAATATTGAGTATTGATAAACGAATCGGGATGCTGAATCGTCTCATCAGTAGTTAACATCAAGTGCATTCCACAGTGTGTATTATTCGTTTTTTAACATTGCAAGATAGATAGATTAAGAGTAATTCCGGTGCGATATGGAGAAATGCGTATAGAAAAGGGAATTGGTCATATAGACATTGAAGAAGTAAACCAAATAAAAACTATTTCTTAATACATATCCACCCATTAAAATGTAAACATGATGGCACTGAACGAGATCATGAAGACCTAAAACATCTGTCTCAAGCGAACATATTTCCTGTCTATCCCCACACCGTCATACAAAAGTGTAACTTTCTCCTCTATGATAGTATTAAGACGTGAATATTTAAACATCATATAAATAAAACACGCTTCACGCTACTACTCATGCACTTTGCTTATCCCTGCATAGAAAGACTTTAATAAATATAAAGTTTCACCAAGTATTTTCTATAAATCCGGTGGTCTGCATTTGCGTGAGACGATCATGTTTTGTTTGTGCGTAACATACTAGAATACGAAAACACGTCCGTCCATGGGTGAATATATCAAATAAAAAGCGGGAAAATTGCGCGTTTTAGTAAATAATATAAAGTCGTGCTTGAACAGAAAACGTAGCTTCTCGCAAATAATTCGGTTTGTTTGTTAATCACTTATAAACAAATTTAAATATTATAAATTATTCAACTTCGTTATATTTGTAAAAAAACATCACAATCGCAGGAAATTACATCGACCCATGTTGGTGTGTGAGCATGCTACTTCTGAACTAGGTAATGTATCACAGAAATATAGAAGGAATAAGTACATTTTCTGCTCCAGAACAATGAAATCATAACTGAAATGGTCTTTCTTTGTTAATAAGTGATGAAAAGTTATAATATCAATTTGATGTTTTTGCTGGAGAGGCATGATCATATTTTGGTGAAAACACTAAAACAGACTATTGTATTCCCTTTCTGATGATGCTTTATTTGAAAGAGCATGCGCTTTGGTATTCATCAATCTATTTTGTGGCCATTGAGTCAATGAGAATTGGAGCATGAAAACAGACATGCAAGCCTCGACGTGTGAACTCCATCATCTTTACTCCATTAAAAAATGATGATGATATCGGTCCAGGTGTTTTATATAGTTAAACTTTATTAGTAGAATTGTATTTGTAGTAAAATATTCAAACTCATTTTTTAAACACAAACGCATAGTGAGCTATCACGAAGGCTTGGGTCTAAGTTTTAAATTATTATGAAGAAAATTATCAAGATAAAGCAAACTATCAATAAAATTTAAGTATGAAACTTACAAAGTGTTTTTAAATAAATCTAAATGAAAGATACCGTTTTAGTGTTGTATAAACGTATAGGACGGCGTTGGATTAATGTTTTAAAGTGGGTTAAACCAAAACTATTTCATCGGGATGAAATTATTTTTAATCAATTTTCATTTTTGCATATTTCTTGAATAACTAAACACACTAATAGATGGGTTCAGAGACTTTTGGCGCTCGTACATGATCTTAATAAAACAGAATATGTTTAAATCACTTGACCTCTTAAAAGGAGGCAGACCAAACAGAGTAAACGCGAACAAAATGTGCACCACGCACAGTCCAGTCTATGAAAAGAGAAGTAATGTATTAATGCATGTCATATGTGATTTGACCGTTAAAAACTTTCCCACACTCCTCCGTTAATTTTGGACCTAAAACATGAAATTTAAAATGTAGGTTACATGGACAGGTATCAACATTTTAATTTGATTTGAGATTATAACAATGACTGAAATTTGGGTCCATATTAAAAAAAAATCTTATGCGGTCTCTATTTAATTAATAAGCCAATTTTTGATCTAAACATTTGAAGTTTTACAAAAAATGTATTCAGATATAGGGCTACCTTTTTAATCGGTTTTAGCCAAAAATTTGGCTTCCAAGGGGTTAAAGATTTAATCTTTGCTGTGTCAAGCAAACTATTCTGGCAATCTCGGGTCTTAACATCTGATATTTTACATAAAGGGTATTCAGATATCCAGCCAGCTTTTAAATCAGTTTTAGGAGGAGAATTTGGCTTCCAAATGTGTAAGTTAAAAGAGTTGACATTTGAAAACTCTTCTAAACTCCTTCGCCAATTTTGGATCTTAATACTTGATATTTTAGATGTAGGAATCTTGATATGAGTCCAAACTTTTAATAAATATATACATATGCACATGAAGTTATGAAACGTATACAGGGCCCGACCAGAGCCGAGCTAAACAGCTAGTATATATATATATATATTTATATATATATATATATATATATATATATATTTTGTGTACAGAAAGTTGTTAGTTGAGACAGGTCATTGGTACCGTAGGTTTCAAGCCCGATAATAAGGCCCGTTTAAGGTATCCTTATCAAGCTCTCTTCAGCCAATATTCGTCTCGGCTGAAGAGAGCTTGATAAGGATACCTTAAACGGGCCTTATTATCGGGCTTGAAACCGACGGTACCAATGACCTGTCTCAACTAACAACTTTCTGTACACAAAATATAAGTACGCTCTTAAAATTTGGATTTTCCTTTTAATTGAGCACTCTGCTGGAATTCTTTTTCCAAAAAAAACTAATCATATATATATATATATATATATATATATATATATATATATATATATATATATATATATATACACCGTCTGTGTGTGTGCCTGGTTACGAATAGGCTCCTATATGGTTGACTATTATAGAAACTGATCACTTATAATGATAGAAGATGTATCGAAACACAGGAATGGGTTTGTTTCATCTGCCATAATAATGATTCATTACAATTGTGGGATCGTCGTGTGCGCTTCGTCCACAAAGTATGGAAATAAAAAAATTAAAAAATGAAAAAAAAAAACAACGTTTACCAGTATTTATTTTATATTGATGTACATAATAATACTTTGATAAGTATGTTTTAACTTAAATAATTATGTTTCAGTTTGAAGAAATATGGTATAATAAAATTATGGGGTGCTCGTTCCCGCCTGACTTCCATAGCATTGAAATATGTACCAAAGTTTAACAAGGTTTTTTTATATAGATCCACATAATATTGTGATAATTGTTTCAGTGTGAATAGGTATGTTATAATAAATTATGAGGTTTATCTATTTTATTTTTATTTCATCATATATTGCTTTTGTTTTGAGGCCCCCAAATCGAAGCTATCTCTTTACGACCCTTTTTTTTCATAACCTATTATACTTTTATGAAGCAGAGTCCATTTTCTGTAGGCTGTTTTTGAACACAGGCAATGACGGGTACTTTTGCTAGTATATATATATATATATATATATATATATATATATATATATATATATATATACATATATATTTAGTAATGTGATTGATAATTTAAAAATCAAATTATAATTAAATTAACAATCCGTTTCATAAGGAGAAACAACAACAAAATCAATTATTTGTACGATCGTTTCGGAAAACAATGTGTTTATTTTGGTAGACATCAGGTTACGGACAATAATTATTGATATAGTTTTTTTATTAAACAAGGTTTCCTCATCAGCAAATATTGGAAAAGGTTTTTATTAAATGTAAAAAGCGTCCTTTCTGAAAATTTATCATTTCATAAGCTGGAAAGCTATAGCAAGCATCTATATGAGAACTTTAACCATAGGTCTTGATTTCAAAAGGCGAAAAAGTAAAAGGTAAATATATGTATGTATGTTTTTATGTATATATATGTATATCTATGTATATGTATATATATGTTGTATATTTTTTCATATATATGCATGTATGTATTTGTATATGTATGTATGTATAATATTGTACGTAAACCAAATTTATATTTATAATTTTACTCTATTTTATTTCTATCCCTAACTCATATTAACTTTCTTATCAAGTTTTAAACCCATACCTTTATTTCAATTTTTTCCAGATATATCTGCCTTACTTTAATGCTAGGTTTATTTATGGTGTCTTTTACATTTAATAAAAACCCTTTCCAATATTTGCTGATGAGGAAACCTTGTTTAATAAAAAACTATATTAATAATTATTGTCCGTAACTTGATGTATACCACAATAAAAACATTGTTTTCCGAAACGATCGTACAAATAATTGATTTTGTTGTTGTTCCTCCTTATGAAACGGATTTTTAATTTAATTATAATTTGATTTTTAAATTATCAATCAGATTACTAATTATTAAATTAGCTCTAGGATATTTACCTATTGAGCTTATTATATATCTAAATTACAACGAGCACTTTTTCTTTCCCTCTATTTTAATTAAACTAGTAATTTTACTATTACATTAAAATACACTTTCTTCTTTAGACTATTGTTCTAATCTCCTTTAATGTATATATATATATATATATATATATATATATATATATATATATATATATATATATATACGTTGTACATGATACTCTATCATGAAGAACTGCAAAAGAGCGCGCGCTGTATTGGTTGACAACTCGTATGAAATTCATATTGCTGTACAACCTAAACAGGGTTTGCGCAGAAAAACATGCGGTGGTAGCGAGGCTGGTTGCTCACGCTGCTTTTGATTCGAAGGTTCACACGATTTGGCTAGAAACTACGGTGGTAGTGGTTGTATCTAGAGAAATAAGGCAACTCTTCGCTGTTCGTCTAAGAACTAAACAAGATTCTGAACAAGCGACTGTCCGGAAAACGGAACCAAGGCGAGACATTAGCGCCACACTTTCCCCATTAAAATTAAAAGAAGCGTTCCTCGCAATAGAAGTCGTGGTTTATTTCAGGAATATCGTAGCGTGGGTGAATTCTGGATGCACTCGGTTTACTTAACAAAATCAGTTTGCGACCTTTGGAGTCGGCTACCATCAAAAGTCCTAAGAATCGACAGTGAATCTTTGTCAGCAAGCTTTTCGAGTATATCACATGTGTTATAGAAGACACAAGCCCTGTAAAGTTGATGTACTGGGCGTAGACGCATTCGTGTTGGGCTACGATGTGATATTCCGATTGTACATAATCAAGATATTAAGTAGAGTTCGCAATCAGTCGGAGAACCAGATTATAGTGTCGAGTGCAATGAGGAAGTCAAGCTTAAAGAAAGTCGTGGTAGTTACAAAGCAATTAGCCACCCAATGTAATTAAAAGAAACCTACCTGATGACCTGATGTCCGCACAACTGCGATAAGACCACCATTATACTATAGGGCATGGTTGAGCAATGGATGGCTTCTTTTGGGGAGTAAAGTCCCATGCAATTTCTGATTCCATTAATGGCATTTTTCTGAGAGGGCAATTTTAAGATGCGGCAAGTGGAGGGTTATTGTGAGCTAAATAAAAAATTCTCGATTTGCACGACGCATGCCAACATCTGTGCACAAAGCTAAGATGATAGAAGGGGAGAGGCTCGTATTTTCTTACCTGACCTTCGAAGGGGCTATCTACAAGTACGTTTCGATGTCCTTATTGCTCCATTAGACTGTGATCTGTAACAGAAAGATACACTTTCTGACGCGCATGAGGTTTTGGATCAATCTGGCGCCATCCATAATGCGAGCTATTTTTGGAGTTACACTCTGAAAAAAAAAATCCGATAGGTAACATTGACGTATATCTATATTGACGTATATAAGGTGTTCATAATAAAAGATGAGTTTCTCACAACCAAAACGAGACAGCATTTCACTGATTTTGGATTATCGAGCAAAGAACCCGGGCGACTCCAGAACAGTGTTCTTTTACTTGACTTATCAGTTTGCAAAGGGAACAGCAGTCTGATAAGGAATAAAGGGAACAAGGTAACGAGCGCATCTTGTATTCGTAAACGACGAAGTGTATTCTCATTTTCTCGGAAGTTGGTTGGGTACTTATAATGGTTAAGTGGCTTAAGCTTCTTGCAGCGATAATTATAACGACAATTATTATGGAGATTGCTGCAACGGTGCACCAAGAAGACCCGGTGCATGGAAAGTCATGTATGAGTTGATGCAAGCCAATTAGTTTTTGGAGCATCGCTGGTCCACAACAGGGCCGCCATGAAGGATGTGAGATAGTTACGAAATGAAGAAGATACCTAGTGTATAAATTGAGCTGAGCTTGATTCTATGCTAAAACGAGTAGACATTGTATTGGTGTGGGAAGCAAACGTGCTTCATCTTTATACTGACTCGCAATTGGATCATAGTGCCCTTTAAGGGAAGACTATAATGGAGAGCAAAACGACATGTGAAATGTTGAGTAAACACCGGCTTGACCCACTCGCGTTTTGTTCACGGAATATGAACAGTTCGTACATGCAGTCTTTGTGAAGACAGAACGTAACCGAACGGAGGCTCTATACCAAATGTAACACAGTGATGGCTTGATCCTGCCAAAATTTAGGTGATCTTTTTCATGAGTAATAATGGATTTGATAAGATGCAGTCTGTTATTCACCACATTAGTCACCCCAGTATAAAGCTGACGTTATATTTTGTCAAATAACTAGGTCCTATGATTATTGGTTAGGGCTGAGGAAAGAAATTACGAAAAATGGCAGTTGATTAACGCATTGCCCAATAAATCAGATGTGAGCTACTATATTTCGGGTGGGAATGGATGCAAGAAACTACCAAGGCAAAAACTATATATTGCTCATTGGTTGTGGTATCACGCAGTTTCCAAATTTAGCGTGATTAAGGACCACATGGCGTAGCTAGCATCTTCACCTACTAAGATGTTCTGTTTTACAAGCGTGTGCGCCGGCAAAAATACACGTCGACAACAATAGAGCATTCCGTTTTCGGATCTCCGAGAACTTTTGGGTATACAGAGAGTTCGATTGTACATTTTTGTTGGTATGCCCCTTCTGGTAATGTCATTAAAGAGATGTGGCATCATAATGTGAATCGAATTGCGACTAGGAAATAGTGTTTCATGGCGGAAGCACTCTGTTGATGCAATGTTACCCCTAAGAACGATGAGTCGTCACTATGACGTTTAAGATACACTGAATATTCCGCGTTTCATCCACTCTAGGATTCTTCAGGCTCATGCGTGATTTTTGTGGTTATCTCGTGTTTTTATATACGCACCTACTATTGAGGTTTTTCTGAGCCAATCAGCTTTCTAGTATCCACCGCGCCCTTCCTAATCAACCAATGAGCAGGCACTTACAAGACAATCGCGAGAATGGAGGAAGAAATAAACAAAAAACAAAAATCAGTAAGTTAATAAAAATGTGTTTTATTTGTTAAAATTTCAAAAACGACCTTAATTGTGTGGAGAAACTATAGAACATGGTAGCAGCTGAACATTTGTATATTCTCTCTTGCAAATGTAGATGACGATGTATATGGAAAAAAATAATACATTGCAGTATTTATTTTGCTAAAATAGTTTTTTTTCATATTGTTCAGAACGAAGGATAGATTTGCTGTTATATTTACTACAAGGTAAATTGATGTGCTTGGTTCTGTTGCGTAGAATGCTGTGGTCGGGAGCTTTAACAAACTATTTAGAATACAAGGAAATACGAATCATGTTGTGTACAGTTTCTACAATGACATCAACCTGTGCACTTATTGTCTCTCTAGACAAAAAAAATTCCTTGCACATGAAATTCTTTATCCATATAATCTGGTGGTCTGACTTTCTTACTCAAAAACCGATGATGTAATGTGTCAGGTCGGCCGAAAGCAGTCTCAATCATCCCACTAGTTTGTGGACATATTTTAAGTTTAAAGAAAGAATTATATTGCACTTTATTCTTCTACAATGTTCTCACGTCTGGATTACATTTTTAAATTCAACAGCTATGACAAAAAGTTTTTCATAGTTTACCCTAATTCCTGCCGTATTTGTACATTAGAACTTGAAATCATAAACATTGGTAAGTCATCTCATAAAAAGTATAGCAATAACATACTGCAGTTTAAACTGTCTATGACAATTTTGGAAGCATGTACAAAAACATACTGAATACACGTCGTTTGTTATTTTAAACGATTGCAACTTGATTAAACGTAAGTATGTTATGTCAAGCAAGACAATTAATTAGAATTAGTACGTGTATATTATAACGCTTGTATTATGTATTAGTTTTCCCGAGTTTCAATTCTGCTCTCTAATAGAATTTATTACCTGATAAATTGATAGGTGAGTGCTATATGTGATCTCACATAAACAAATGAACGTGGTGTTAACACATTATTAACGCTTACATAACACACATTGATCTACAACGGTAGTAATATGTTATGTTTGCAAACGTTCCTTCAAGACTAGATGTCTACCCACAGCAAATTACGGGTAAACCACCTTCTATACCTAGAGACAGACTCGTTTTCAGTTCTTTGGGTGCACTTATAATATATGTATCTGCTACGCTTCTATACATTTTCCCGTCTAGCATACAAACACACATAAACACACAGACACGCACATACACACACACACACACACACACTCACATACACACAGATATATATATATATATATATATATATATATGTATATAATCAGGAAGAAAAACATAGGTTTACGAGTCAAAAACTTGCAAAGTTAACGAGAATATAAAAATTAATTATTACATATAGATTTTAAAATTGCTCAATGATACACGATCCCGTCATAAAACACGCAATTATAGAGTTAAATAGAGTTTAACAGTACTTATTTTTCGATAGAACACTCAAATAGATATACAAAAAAAAATTTAGCGGTATTTCAAAGAATGCGTGCTTTTCATCTAGTAAAATATTTTAGAAAAAAAATTAATATAGCAATGTTATGATTTTTCTGATATTAGCTTAAATTAACACTGCATTATATGAAAAAATAATAATATATGAATAAAAGTGTGAGGAAATAATTCCTGAAATGCAGAAAAGAAATGAAAATTGAAAAAAGTGCAAGTGAAAGATATGCACTTATTAACTTGGTCCATCAGATACAATTTTCTGAATGGTAGTAGTCCGAGTTACAATAAGCAATATTGCCACTGAGATGTAGATAAAGAAATCGCACTGAAAATAATCTAATAATCAGTCAAAACTGTTTACAAGCGAAGAAAGTTTTAAAAGTGTAAAACTGTATTTTAATTACAGTCGGAGTAAATGGAATAACTAACTTCCATATCAAACGATCAGTTAAAAATAAAGGTGAAAAAATACGTGCAGTTCAAAAATGTTTCCGAAAATATATAAATAAAAATTGTCATCGTGACCCAAACAATGTCTCACTGGATAAAACTGGATTATGCAAGAAAGACAGCAGACAAGATCACTTGCGTAGGAGTTTTGACATTCAAATCACCGGAAGTAAAACATAGACTTTTGAAAACCCTTGTTTACAGTCTTAATTTTGTTATATATATATATATATATATATATATATATATATATATATATATATATATATATATATAAAGAGAGAGAGAGATAGAGAGGGAGACAGGGAGACAGAGAATAAATTACAAAAAGGTACATTCCAAAATTCATGATGTTAACCATATTATAGTGTATTCTTTTAAATCAGTTGATTTATACAATTCTTGACACTATCTGTTCGTAGCGCAAACTCAATTAATTATTGTATCAATTAGTGAATCTATTATACCCTTAAGTCATCAGAAGAAATAGCAACAATCAATCAGTCAAAAGGAATTTAATGTGATTTGTCATGGTAAACATCCGAAAATTGAAGGAGAAGCAGCAGTTACCTTTATAATTTTCCATCACGCCTTATTAAATTTTAATCAGAAACTCATTTAACCCAACTATTCGTACAGACAATTTAATT
Source organism: Euprymna scolopes (assembly GCF_053919585.1). NCBI lineage: Eukaryota > Metazoa > Mollusca > Cephalopoda > Sepiida > Sepiolidae > Euprymna > Euprymna scolopes. The sequence continues at coordinate 26,068,404 of NC_136500.1, forward strand.
AATTTATGAATTTTGTACCAAAATGTTCTATTTAATAATTAGTAAATTTATTATTTCCAAGTTATGTATACATATTTGTGAAAATAATATCAACATAATATAAATTAGTATATATGTTTGTATATGCGACACTGAACTAAGCTACTAAAAAAACTATTCGTACTAAGATATTTTTTATAAATTTGTGAATTTTCTACCAAGTGTTCTATTTAATTATTAGTAAATTTATTAATACTAAGTTATATATACATACTTATGAAATTAATATCGACAAAATAATAAACTATTATATATGTTTGTATATACGAAACTAAACTAAGCTAGAAAAAAGAAAAAAAACAACTATTCGTACTAACAATCTTAATTAATTTATTTTATAATTAGGAAATTTATTAATACTAAATTACGTATACATACTTCTGAAAATAATATGGACAAAATTTTAAACTATAATATATGTTTGTATGTACGAAACTAAACTTAGCTTAAAAGAACGATTGATCGTTTTAATCCTTTATCGTAACTAAACAATTTATCCGAAATAAACACTATACATAATTTAAACCTATTAGCTATTACAATCAAACACATAAATACTTACAATTGTAATTATTAATATCATACAATTCATGCACAATACTTCCCTTTTATTAAGTTTAGAATAATCTGAATTTTTTTCATATCGTAATCGTCTATAATTAAATTAACTTAGTAAATTGCGGGAAAGTTACCTCCCTTGGCGCAAATCTTCTGAAATAAATTTACATATATTTATTAAATTTTCACAACGCATAGACACCCATATTAACTAATAACTAATTTTTAGTTTTAATATACTTTTAATATATTTCATTCAATATTATTTTTAAAAAATTAAATCGACTTATATTTTCAATTAATTCACTCATTTTTCCAATAGAAAATGTTAGCATTACATATTATTTCAATCGATAATCATAAGGTATTAAGTTGTTAAATTGCAAATTAATTAGTAGCTTTCATTTACTTTAATTTATTTATTTATATATTTATTTATATTCTTATCAAATAATGTAAAATAATGTTTTTCATCTGTACATTTCACAAACTTAACTAACTTTTACAAACGACAATCTATTTTTAATAAACATTTTATGAACTTGTTCTTTATTTAAGCAGAATTTTTGTTATGAATGTATATATCCTAATTCTCTTATAAGTATGTTTCAGAGTGTCTGCATCTGATTACATGTTATTTTAATTATAATTAAATACATGCCTATTTAAGTTAAAACTAATTCTAATTTTAATTCCAGTTAATAAGATTATAAATGATGTGTAGATCTAACAATTATAGAATATATCCAAACCACGTTCTCCTTATACTTTAAACTCCCTCCCCTATGTACGTTTATAACATTGTATTTTTTATTTTTATTTTATTTTATTTTTTGTTTATATATTTATTTAATGTTTTAAATGTCTATCATTGTCTTAAATAATATAGGTAGTTTATGTTTTAAGTCTTACGGGCAGGTATAGGGGTGCACGGGTGGTAGTTCTACTTTATCCGCATGTAAGATGTATATTATCTATGCAGGTTTTTTTTATCGAGAGATTTAACAGAACTGACGACATCATTTTGAAACGGTTTATAGTTTTAGACGAAATATCATGATGTTAAAATAAAACGAATGTGTATATTCTAACTAGAACCAAATAAAAGTAACTTTTATCTCATAATTACTCATTAGAAGACTATAATTATAGCGTGATTTTATGAGCATTAATAAAAATTTTCATGAGTATTTATGAAAGTTTTGGCGCGGATTACATGCTGGCTAAACCCATATATACATTATGTCTCACTTTTGTATACATCTACTCTAGTTTATCAACTACTCCTCCATTTAACTAGATTTTTTTAATTTTATTTATTTGCCCCCTTAATTTTATTTATCTATTATTATTATTAGTAGTAGTAGTAGTAGTAGTAGTAATATATTTCCCCTATTATCCCAACACGCCATTCGTCCACATCCTAATGATTTTTGTCTCTTTATCCACTTCTATCAACTTTGACTCCCTATCTATATACCCCTTTCCTGATACTAAACACCTCCTCCCTGTACACATAATAACAGGACAACCTTTGTATCATTACTACATATTATCTAATATATATTATCTTCTGAAATGTAATATCATAATCTTACAACTACCCACCCATATCCACCGCATAACTTACTCCTTTAACTCACATATGGACATTCTCTTGCCTTACTAAATAAAAACCCTAACACATGATGTACGATGTATCCGCTCCACAACTTTCATTAATGCTCATAACATCAGAGTATACGATAGTCGTTTAGAAGCACAACTGTATACTAATCCTTTTCCTCATGGCCAACGTGGCTACACCCACAACAAAAATAAAAGAACGGATGAAAACATACAAATGTAATCGCCCCAAAAAAGAAGTACGTGATACCCTCTCCATCAGATATTTAAGCAGAAGGGTTACAAAGAGAAGAAACTATTTTCGGATACTGAGCACTGGAAAGAACCCCCAAACAAACAAAAACAAAATTAAAAATAAATCATTACAACTTTTGTTTCAGTAAAAATAGTTGTGGATGCCTGTGCGATCGTAAAAAAAACTCCCCAAAATTAATTCCAACACAATTAAATTAAATATTTCGTCATTTTATATTTCTAATTTAACCCCCCCCCCCCGCCCCAATGAATTTTTCATATTTTGGTTTCGTTTTGTTTATAAAATTATTAGATGAAAGAACAGAATGGTTTCATCTAAAATAATTAAATTTATCGTTAGTTGATGTTTCGAATGTAATTCCCGCCACCCCAATTGTATTTGTCATGTTTTTCACCCCACTCGATCGCTAAACTTGGAAAAATGCTATTCATATGTCTCATTGAACGATTTCTGGGCAAATAATGGGTGTTCATTTTACGTTAAATTCATATGGAAAAGTGATCCCACACGCTAAAATGATAATTTTCTTCTTTTTTTAATTTCTTCTCATTTCTAAAGACTGTTTAAATGTATTAAGCTCCAAAAAGTAGGTCTTAATTTTTTTAGGGGTTAATCGACGCTGGGCCACGTTGTAAAAAATGACCATTTTTAATTTTGATATTAAATATTTTTTTAAAACAGTTTGTTTCGCAGGCAATTAATCACAATTGCTATGGTATAATTATTATAATAAATCATGGGCAACACCGATTAAACTTTATAAACAAACAAAAAGGAGTAGATAATATCTGGGATCATGAATTTTCTCACATTGAAAATTGGCCCAGTGTCTGACAAACGCTGCCCTCGTGGGCATGCAAGTAAATGAGGACATTGGCTTTAATTATTTTTCTCTAACCCCATACCCAGCGTTTCCCAGGGAATCGGCGTTGAAAATAACGAAAAATTATGTATTCTGGAGAAGTTTTTCAAAAAACAACTCATGAATTATATCGGCGTACTTATAGTTTACATGACAAAAGAAACCCGCTAAATACAGTGTAAGAAACGGATAACACAACAATCTATATAATTATAAAACTCTAATGACATTGTAATTGGTGTAGTAACACAACATCTGACTTCCGCTTGTGCATGCGTACATAAAATACACCCATAACAGTGTAAACAAATAAACACAAATCGTTGGACCAGTTTCGTTCGAACAAACGGACGCCTTATAAAAGCGAATATCTTAAATAAATTGAATAAAAACTTCATGATATGGGAAGCAAAAACTAAACGTGATTACAAATGATAGTATAATCATCGACCTGTTTAATATATACCATAGATATTATACTCAATAATCAACGTTACAATAAAACGTACTGTTTACTGTGTACGTTTTCAGCGTCCCAATGTTTTTTCGCGTTTAAATTATCCAAATAAACAATTGTTATGCTTTCTGTTTTTTGTTACATCGTTCATTTGCTTATTACATTTAATTTATTATAACACAATTTTCTTACAACTAAATCTACTTTAACACTGTTGACAACAATCAGGGCATTTTACAACTGCAACAATATAACGTATAGTTTTACTGTGTACGTTTTCAGCACCCAATTGTTTTTTTTTTCGGGGGGTTTAAAATAAAAGATATATAAAAATTTTAATTAAACTTTACGTATTATGGAATATTCTCAGTTTACATTTACCTATAAGTATGGCACACCACTTATAATTCTATGGTTGTAATTTTTTTTCAAAGATAAACAATTATAAACAGAAGGAGTCATAGAAATATATCTATATTCTATTTCCATTTTTATATGCTTTCATAGAACTGTTTCTGTTATGCCACAAACCCATTATTTTTTACATCACACGTCTCAGGTGCATACATTGATTCCATGGCTAATATAACATACTGATCTAACGGGTCACGGGTAGGCTAGTAAGAAATAAAAAAGAAGGTTACTAAACAATTAAAAATAAGCGAAGATATTTTCATCCGAATTAAAAAGAAAAATAATAAACAATTACACTATCAGTTATTCCCCTTTGCTTTTCTAGATTGAAAATTAAACGGCGTCAGATTTCAGATAAAATAAGTTAAATCAAATATAAATTAACATGAAAATAAACTAACTAATTACATTTTACATTATATTTTTAAATAACACAGTTGATACGAAGTAATTATGTCGAATAAGGAATATCATCGAGCTAATTATTTAAATAGATTTAATTAAATGTGATATGCAAATGAGCGTAACTCAATCAATGTAGATGTCGTTTGAATATATATATATATATATATATATATATATATATATATATATATATATATATATATATATATATATATATATATATATATATATATATATATATATATATATATATATATATATATATATATATATATATATATATATATATTACGCATAAAATATAATGGCTCCTTTGACAGAAGTACGCTACCATGAGCGTTAATATTTCTTGACCAGGAGAAGTGTACACACGTCTCGTCTTTACATTTCTTTGAACATGGGGGCTGTACACAAAGCGAAACACACATAAGAATGCCACTACTCTCTCTCTCTCTATATATATATATGTACATATATAATTATGTTTATGTTTATATGTATCACAACACAATAAGATAAGAAAATAGTTTGAACATTAATATATTATGAAGTGTTTAAAACTGGTATATTAATTAAACATCCTAATAAACTAATGTTCGTTTATGGATTGAAATATACACACGGATTGTGCTAGCTGATATATGATTATTAAATAAAAAGGCATGTTTTCATTTGGATTTATTTTTGTTTAATTATATGTATATACACACATCTAATATATATATATACATATATATACATATATATATATATATATATATATATATATATATAATAATAACATAATCGGATAATTCGATTTTTTACCGATTCCGATGCAATTATTGATTATCTTGAAACCCAAATTCATAAACTATTAGTGATTATTTAAAAACTCGTGATTCTAATTCACTGGCCATTTCTGATTCTTACAAGATTTTTAAATAAAAACTAGACTACTTTGGTCAGTATGTATATTAGGTATGGGATTAATGTATGAGCGTGACACTTGTGACGCAAAAAATAGTTTTTGTGATATAACAGAAACATTTCTATGAAAGTATATAAAAATGAAAAAAAAGAATATAGACATATTTCTATGAGTCGTTCTGTTTATAATTGATTAGTTTTAAACAAAAAAAAATTCAGCCACTGAATTATAACTGGTTTGCCATACGTATAGGTAAATCTGCACTATTTAAATTTTGATACATGGTTTTGTTGACACGCGAAAAAAAAAACAATTGGGACGCTAAAAACGGACACAGTAAAACAATACGTTGTAAAATGATCTTATGGTTGTCAAAGATTAAAGTAGATTTATTTGTAAGAAAATTGCGTTTAAATAACTTAAACGTAATAGGGAAACGAACGATGTAACAAAATGCAGAAAGTCTTAACAATTATTTAAATAATTTAAACGCGAAAAAAACAATTGGGATGCTGAAAACGTACACAATAAAACAATACGTTGTCAACGGGTCAAAGTTGATTTATTTGTAATAAAATTGCGACAGTATACTTGTAATACATCCTCAACCTTCCCATATTATTAACGTTTGTATTTCAGTGCGCAGGTCAGATTCTACAAAAGTAGTGATTTCTGTATATTTGCATCCGCTCTTTTGGGTTTATGTTTATGTACCCATGCGCAACCGGAATTCCTAAACAAGATGTTGGGTTACAACACTCGTTAAAGGTCATATGAGTTTTATAATTATATAAATTAGTACTTTTTTCTAATTAGTAGCTTTCGTGTGATCTCTGCATATATTTCGCAAACATAAAATTATACTGCAATGGCACGTGTACTATATGTGTAGGTGTGTCTATGTATCTTTTTTTTAATTTACATGATCTATTGAAAATTTGGAATTAACGTAAGTTCTCTCTAATTGATAAAATTTAATTTATTTGCAAACAGATAATTAAAATATAAGGGGGCTTATGAGTAAATGCCAACTTCCCATTTTTAAAATGATTTTTTAATAATAATGTTAGACAGTAGTTACCATAGAGTGATTTCTTTTACTGTAAAAAGCTAAAACGTATATATAATAATTATAATAATAATAATAATATCACTACTAAGATTTAGTAATTATAATATATAATTATATATAATTATAATTATAACTTATATTTCTCTCCAAACTTTACAACAAATGCCGTAATGAATCCTGCGTCCCTGCCTGCTGGAAAATTGCTTCTGTATACCAGTTTTCAAGAATTCTGGCAAGAGACACGACGATATGCCAGCTACAAGTTGGCAAAAAGACGGCGGACGAAACACTATGGCAAAAACGTTAAGTATTTTTCTAAAACTCACCCTAATTTTTTTATGTTACATTGTTTTTAAACTTGTTTTTCTTGTTTTCTTTATGTATTTGTCTGTAGTCTCCTGACTTATTCGTCACCCCCATGCTAGAAATTAAACGATAAAAACAAACAAAATGCCGGAAACTAAAGATAAAAAAAACAAAATGCCGGAAATTATTCTCTATTCGAGTAGATACACTTAGGACTTTATAAAAAAAAAGTTAGAAAATTTTTAACAATAAAAAAATGTAAATTAAATATTTTACATATCCGAACGTAACGACTTTTATTCTATAAATAGATAGGCAATCGTTCAAGTTATCCGGAAATAGAAATCTTCTCACGCTCTAGAAACACACGACGATATGCCAGCTACCAGTTGGCAAAAACTCTATGGCTGACTGGGATAGCTTCCGTACATTCATATCTGATTTACCTCTGCACTCCATGGTTTAAGAGGAAGTGTCCTCTATGGTATCAGACCTGACCGAATGGTTAATTGTAGTCATATACCAATTCATACCATCTAAAAAATTCCAACAAAAACCTAACAGCCAGCCATGGTTCTCGCCAGAATGTGCTGCTGCTATCGCGCACAGAAATCACATAGTTACCAATGTAATAGATGCACTGAGAGTAAAGCTGCTTTCAGGACTGCCAGCAACCACTGTAAAACAGTAATAAAAATGCAAGAGAGCTATATGCCCAGTCTGTTAAATCCAAGGGAGCTGATTAGCGGCTTGGTTCCCACCAGTTTTGGCAAATAACAAATAGGATTCTGAACAGAAGTGTGCGTTATATCCCACTAATTATCAATGGACCAGAGGTCATCTCGTCAGTTTCAGACAAGGCCAAACTATTTGCAAAGAACTTTGCAGCTAATTCTACCCTATTCGACGAAGACCATCAACTCCCCATATTTCCTCCTATAACATAGAACAAGCTAGGTAACATACAAATATCCGTGCATGAGGTCGCCAAGCTAATAAAAAACCTAGATTCCAGTAAAGCAACCGGTCCTGATCGCATCCCAATTACAGTGTCAAAAAAGCTTCAACCAAAAATTGCTCCCATACTTACGAAACTATTTAAGCGCTGCCTTAAGGAGAAGTGCTTTCTGACACCCTGGAAGATCTCATCAGTTTGCCCTGTATTTAAGAATTCAGGTGACAAGTCCTCTCCCTCTCAGTACAGACCAATAAATCTCCTGTGTGTTATTAGTAAGTTGCTGGAATCCATATTAAATAGAGAAATAGTCAACCACCTCAGCAGGAATAACCTTCTTAGTGACAGACAATATGGGTTCCGCTCTGCAAGATCTACCGCAGATGTGCTGACGGTTATATCTCACAGGATTAGTGAATCTCTTGACAAATACTTCCTTTCTAGGGCAATAGCTATTGTCATATCAAAGGCCTTCGACAAGGTGTGGCATAAGGGTCTACTTCACAAGATTTTCAGCTACGGTATAACTGGAAATATTTTCTCAATCATTAAATCAATTCTCTCCGATAGGCTCATAAGAGTAGTGGTAGATGGACAAAAATCGGCGGCCTGCAGATTTAATGCTGGAGTTCCTCAGGGTCAATCCTGGGGCCAACTATCTTCCTGATCTACATCAATGACCTCCCTAAACACATACTTAAATCATTCGTTGATTTCTATGCTTATGACACGACCATCTATGGCAACACATCAAAGGCTGTAAATGACAAAGTTCTCTCTGATTCTCTCTCCTCTGATCTCGAGCGCGTTGTTCAGTGGGGGAAGATGTGGCTGGTTACCTTTAATGCATCCAAAACCAAAATTCTATCCTTACATCGTCCACGCCCTGATCCCCATCTGGCATCAATTGTGATGGATGACACTCGTTTGGGTGAGGCCCCGTGTTTTGACAAGCTTCTGGGTTTGACCTTTACTCCTGATCTGAAATGGAACACGTACATCAAGTCTGTTGTCAAGGTCGCTGGAAAGATGGTGGGATCCTTCTACCGCTCCAGAAGATATCTCACTACTGATGCAATTCTCTATTTATATAAAAGCCAAGTACGTCCAAGGATGGAATACTGTTGCCATATCTGGGCAGGAGCTACTAAAACAGCCTATCCTGCCTTGACAGAGTACAAAATAGACTTTGTGGCTTAGTGGGGGATGCCCTTTTCTCTACCCTGCAACCTTTCTCCCACAGAAGAGACGTTGCGAGCCTATCCTTGTTTTATCGTTATTTCAATGGCAGGTGCTCGTCTGAACTCCAATCTGTGGTCCCCCTCGCCAATCTTTCACGAAAAACACCCGTCTAGCTGAATCCACTGTGAAAATTTTCCCGCACTCTATATCTGCGCCTAAATCAAAACGCGGATTCCATGAACAAAGCTGTTTTCTTAGAACTGCACGCCTGTGGAACTCTGTTCCGTCTGCCTGCTTCCCACCGGACTACAACTTGGATGTCTTCAAGTCGAACGTTAACAAAGTCCTAATGAACCGCCCCCTTAAGCAAACACTTCGTCAAATCTCCACACTAACGTAATGTTCTTTCAATAACCCTTATCCCTGAGTGGCTTCCGGGCCTTGATAAGTGGTGATCACTGTGTAAAAAAAAAAAACTGACCCAGTAAATTATGGCCTCATTAGCCTCCTCCCACTCTTCGCCAAAATATTTGAGACCATAATTAATTAAGCTCTAGTTCATCACCTTAGATATGCAAAAATTCTGACTGACAAACAATATAGATTTAGGCGAGCCCGTTGAACAGCCGACATCCGAACTGTAATCTCCGAGCATATATGCCATACACTGGACAAAGCGTGGAAAGGTAGAGCGTTAGCTCTAGATATATCTAAGGCTTTTGACAAGGTATGGCATTAAGGTCTTCTCAGGAAAATCAGATCATACGGTATCACCGGAAGAATACATAGCATAATTATATCCTTTTTAGATAAGAGAAAAAACAGGTTGTCCTCGACGGTCGTAAATCTAAACAATATTATATGAATGCGGGAGTGCCTCAAGCGGCTATGCTTGGACCTCTATTATTCCTAATATTCATAAATGACCTCCCTGACGAAGTTGTCTGTGAGATGGTATATATATATATATATATATATATATATATATATATATATATATATATATATATATATATATATATATATATGCCGATGACACCGGGCTTTATAACAGACAGGACAGAAAACAAATGAACACATATCAAAAGAAATGGCAGAAACGCGAGAAGATCGTCTCCGATCTGTAGTGGAATGGGGACAAAAATTGATGGTCACATTCAATGCGGCCAGGACTAAACTTGTTTCGTTCAATAATTACAAGAAACGTGCTCTACCACCAATAGCAATGCCCAATGACTCTTTAGCTTAAAGCACATCTTTTTGTTTACTCGGCTAATGTTCACAGGAAACATGAGTTGGTACAAATACATTGAGCGTATTGCCAGGACCGCTACGAAGAAGGTAGGTTCTCTCTACCATACCAGAAAGTTACTAACTGCCGAAAGTATCCTGTATCTCTATAAGGCCAAATCTGCCCATATATGGAGTATTGTTGTCATATTTGGGCTGGTGCATCTGCCACTAGGCTATCGTTTCTAGACAGGGTTCAAAAGAGAGTCGCCAATCTAATAGGTCCTGAACTTTCATCGAAGCTTCAACCTCTGTCCCATCGACGAAATGTTGCATCCGTCTTCCTGTTCTACAAGTACTTTAACGGTGAATGCTCTGACGAACTGTAAGCACTTATACCCCCTCGACGTAAATAATCCCGAGCAACCCGACAAGCAGCTTAATTCACCCCTATCACACTAGAAATCCCTAGATGTATGAGAGCCTCTTACACCAGTAGTTTCTTCCCCAGAACCGCTAGACTTTGGAATTCCCTTCCTGGTACCTGCTTCCCCAAATGTACTGACATGCAGAAGTTCAATTGTAACGTGAACCGACATCTTGCTGCCCAACCTCCTACATAGTACCCCTGATTCTTATGTCCCTGAGAGTATTCCTTACATCAAAGTGTGCCTTGTTTAGGGTGAAAATGCAAAAAAAAAAATCATATTAATTGCAAATTTTTAAATTTAGTCCTTTAGTTTATGCACACACAAAGAGCATTCCCTTTTTTTATCCTGGCAGGTGTGAATCCATTTCAAACTTCGCAGGAAAAGCAATCATTTTTGAATGAAGAATTGCAGGTAAGTTTCGCATATGAATTTAACCTAAAATTGGTAACAATTCCGGGCTATTAGAATGTTTCAGGAATATTCATTTTACTTGATTTCATAGCTGACTGGCAATATCATAAAACTATGCGTGATCGCGCAAAAAATACCAATAGAGAATTTTATCTAATAGGACAAGATAACATTTTGTTAACTGCTTTGAAATGATAGACTGTCTCGGAAACAAGGAGTCATTTTACATTAAATAATTATGTAAAACTGCGCCTGATTCTTAATTTTATAAAATAATGGGGTTTTGTGACTATTTCCTCAATTTATAAGAGTGCAATCTCATTATAAGTTGGAGGAGTGATTAAATAGATTGTATTAGACTAATCTAAAACAATAATAAATATACTGGGATGTTCTTATACAATAAAAGAATATACGTACTTTTTGCCAAAGCAGCATTAAAATATGAGGTCAAATCTGAAACAAAATTTAATAACAGAACATGTTTATCATCTTCTATAATATGAATCTCGCCTGTCTGTATAAATGTATGTACGTATGTTTGTATGTCTGCATAAAACCTTCTACAAATGCGACGGATTTTCACGAGATTAGTATCGTTCTGGGTCTAGAATATTCGGACGACAAATATCGAAATACCGTCTAAAAACATTCTTTCCTTCACCCTCAACTGGGCAGTTTTCTACAAGGTGAAGTCGCTTTTTTCGCCGATATTTTCGAAAGTCAGACCCTCTTTTCGATATACTAGCCTAAATTTAAACCTTCTGGTTTGACGATTGACGCAACGACAAAACGTTTCCTTTTTGTTTTCACGGTCTTTTCCTCCTTGGCGACACGGGTTTGAGCCTGCCTGCCTACTATCTATTTTACTTTGGTCAATACGCACATCTAAACACCTGGGCAAGGCACGGCATCCAGGCTAGTCATCTTCTATAATACAAACCTCACTTATCTGTTTAAATATATGAATATATATATGTATGTATGTATGTATGTCCCGTCAAAACTTTCGACAGAGGCGACGGGTTGTCACGAGATCGGTATACTTTTGAATGACACCCCTTCAGACGACAAATATCGAAAATTCTGCTAAAAACATTACTTCCTTCACCTCCAACTTGGCACATTTCTACAGGGAGCGGTTACTGTTTTTGCCGATATTTTCGAAAGTCATCACCGCTTTTTGATTGCATAGCTTTAATTTAAACCTAGTTCACTTCCGATTTAGCGATGGGCGAAACCTTACACGTCACGTTTTTTTCACTGTTTTTCCTCTTTCTCGGCACGTGTTCGAGCCTGTCTGCCTACAACTACTTTTTTTGCGTTCGAAATTTCCCTTTTTTTTCTTTTGGCTCAACCAACACTTTTACACATGCCTTCATTTTATTTTCCACCTTCCTATCACGGGTCCGAGCCTGCCTATTTCATATTTTTTCTTTTATTACACATTTTTTGATAAATACACACCTTCACACATCCTGTATACGTCGAGCACACAGGCTAGTCAAAGCATATAAAAGACAAAAATGGACACGCACGTTTATGTATGCCCACGAAGGGTTATTTGCGTCGGTGTTCTCGCGTCGGTTAGATTCCGGGAGAAGTTTTCACATACTTCCTAGGTGGTAATATCTATGATTTGCTATTGATATCTTTTTTGGATCGAGTTTTTACAATCATCCCTAGTTGCGAGTGTTTGTTTGTCTTTTTAGTATAAATAAAGCGAAATTATTCGAACGTAACGCCTGTCTCCTGACCTTCGGGCCGGGAAGTATCTGTTCTGTAATTGGTCCTTGGTCAATGCAGAGAAATCCTTCATTTTCAGAAAATGAATATTCATATGATACTGCCAAAGTTCCCCAATTTGAGGGGAGTTGGTTTTTCCCCACATTAAAAACGACCTTCGTGGGAGGTTTTAAGTGTCATTTCCGCTAGTCATCTTTTTGATTGAATACGTTAATTTTTAACACTTTACCCTTCCGATTGCGTCATGTAGAGTTCGAGCCGTCATGCCTACTACCATTTTTTTGCTCTACACACATATAAATACACGTAAAATCTTGCATTCGCAAACGGATATTGTCTCTATCTTTTTCTTTTTAAACGAATTAAACAAAATTCCCACCGTGCAGTCGTCTCCAGTCTGTGCTTGTCATTTTTTGTATGAATAAATCGAAACTAGTGCAACGCAAACACCTGGCTTTCGGGCCGGGTAGAAATTGTTTTGTAATTGGTCTTTAATTAATGTACGGGAATCCCTTCATACTGAGAAAATTACTATTTGGATACTGCCAGAGTATTTTTGGAGGATCTTTCTACCCACCGCACATTTAAAACGGCCTTGTATCTCATTTGCTTTCGTGGGAGGTTTAAAAGGAACACGATTTCTGCGAGTCATTTTTTGTTTTTCTTGATAGACTACGTAAAATTTTACATAAATTTCTTATTTAACCTTTAAGCAAGAACATTAAATTCAAAAGCCCCCAAAAACTATCCATATTAGAATGAAACTTAAAACGTAAAATTTGAATGCTGTAGACTTCGGATCGCGTCATGGAGCAGTGGTAAGGCGTCAGATTTTCTTTCAATTACTTTTCCGCCTTAACGTCACAGGCCCGAGTCTGTCTTCCTATTGCAACTTTTTTCTTGTTGCTCAAACACATCTATTAGCACCGGGGCAATGCCGGGCACACAGATGAGTCTAAAATAAATTCAGAAACCGCATTTCAAATTACTCTAAAATGGTTTAGAAAATGCATTAACATTTTATGTTGGAAAATGTTTATTATTCATCTCAAGTCTTTCATCAATAGAAAAAACCCAAATAATGTTAATAACATTATTATCAAAGACATATTTTTATTGGTTCGTGATTGTTTCGCAATATATTTGTACCCTCGCAACGTTTTATGTTTAAACCCATTGTTTAGCAATCAATTTAAAGATATAGAAAGAAAAGGATAATCTCACTTCAGAAAGGAAACCATGGATTGGTTTACTACTCCTCGCCGATTGAATTCTTAAGTGGTTGTAAATAAATAATATAGATATTTAAAATCATTACGATCAGATATTGATGTCAATACTTTTATTTCACAGACGAATGAATATCAGGAATGCATTTATACTTTTAAAATGTGCGAATGCTTATTTCAATAATTTTAGCGTCCTCTATTTAGATTTGCCAAAGCTGGCTGGCAGGTTCAAACCAACCATATAAAAAGAAAATAAAATCCGTATAAGAACGCAACGGTGTAAAATAAATGAATAAAACTAATTTAAAACGCATTTTATATAATCACAATACATTGTATCATTAATAGTGTTTGGCAGTATTTCTATTGGCAAAATAAGTTTCATTCTAATATGAATTGTTTTTGGAGGCTTGTGAATTTAATGTTCTTGCTTAAAGGTTAAATAAGAAAGTTATGTAAATATTCACTTTTTCTTAATTTTCCGCTAGTAAAATAAATGTATATCGCGTGTTCATATTATTACTTGTTTAGGTTTATTTTGTTTTTGTTTTAGCGATATTTTATAGATCATTATCATTAATACTAGCAATCGAAATGTAAGTTTAAATGATATTTCCAGAATCATTTGTTTAATCGGAAATAAGCTCACGATGTGTCATTATCTGATGCCGATACTCTATTTTTCTGATCATATATAATTTATGTACATCTGTTTATTTGTAATTTTGACATTTCACAGACAGACATGTCTTCAAATTTGTATAGATTCAGCGTAATAAAATAAGTGCCCAAGTATTTTCTTACTTTAACAACAGATTTTCTTTTTATTGTGGCTGAGTTGACCAACAATTTACTGATATTTATGTGAACGGAACTGGTCAATTTGTTCGCATCTGTGCCCGATGGCGATTAAAAGATAGCTTCGCTTAATAGAAGACCGATATCTTTTTATTTCATTATTGATTTCCAAAGACCATACAACCCTTCGGTGGTAGAAGTAAAAGAAACAAAACGGCATTAAATTTAAGTAACATACTATTTTCATCTATTAACTTAGTCTTAAAATGCCCGCCGAATTCGGATGATTACCATTCATTTATCTGTTTTGTGGCGAGGCCAATCCAAGGAAAAAGCTATAAGAATTACCAATGTTATTTGAACGACAAACAACCACATTCTACAAAAGTTAGACCTATTCGCTATTTACAATTTATTTCTATTTTGTGTGAATATCTGACAATACCTTTTTTTGTTTCAGAAATGGCAATATATTGTAAAAGAAGCAAATTTCCTGTGGGATTTAAAGCATAAACATATATATGATTTTAAAATGTGCTATTTAAGAGATCATACGACATCGGTTAATTTTTGGATATCTATGCAATCTGTGCGTGTTTGTGTGTCTATCATTATATAAAAGGAACTTTATGTGTTTGTTTTTCCCTAGGGAGTCAGAAACAGATGAGCCGTTTTTTTTGTTGTTTTTTTTTAAATTTCATGCCAAAGTACTTGACGTGTCTCAGAAGTCGTCTTATTATCGATAATTGAAAAAAGTGTGATTAAAGAAAAGTTGCAACTTGAGTAAAGTTTACACTTTTATACAACCTAATATCATAAGTACATTGATAAATTTAGCACCGCAAAGGTAGAAGGCCCCAGCTTATAAAATCAACAGTAGGTTCTTTTATAACAGGGATGCGTTCGAAATTCATGCTTTCTTTTTTTTTCTTCAAAAAGCACAATTTAACTAAGATACATTACTTTTGTATGTTTAACTTTAAATGTAAATTTTATGTAAAAGTAATTTCCTAAAATCAACAATTGATTCTTTAATAAGACAGGGGTGCATTGAGAAATGAATGTTTCGGTTTAAAATTAAACCATGATACTTTTCCATTTTAAACTTTAAATGAAGCTATTATTACAGACAATTTTATAAAATCAACAGTAGATTATCTGTAGTGCTATGTAGACTAAAATGTATTTTGAACTAAGTCATTGCAAGGTGGCACGTCAAGCATCCTCCCGGGTGGGTGGGCTTATTAACTAAGGTGATTACACTGATTGCGATGACTCATCATAAGTACTTCCCTCAAGCTGTGGAATTCCCTCCTGAGCCCCTGCTTCTCTGACTTTATTTACATGTAGAAATTCATATGCAATGTGGAAATATCTCGATACCCAACTCTCTAGATAGTACCCCTAAAAGTCTGGTCCCACATAAGTACCCCTGCATGAATAAGTAACCCTTGTTTGGGGTATAACATCAATTAATATATATATATATATATATATATATATATATATATATATATATATATATATATATATATATATATATTTGTGGGAAAAAGAATTCAATGAAAGAAAGTTTTTATAAAAATATTTTTTTTTTATTTTGATCGGAGGGTTGGGGCCAGTTGATTTATTCATAAATTATGACTGGCATTTAAGAAAAAAGAGTTAGCTGACAAGCATTTGTTTCTTTGATAGGCATTTTTCTTTGCTATGATTGGTATTTTTTGCTATGACAAGTATTTCCTTTTTTCTATTACAGGTATTTTTTGTTTGCTATGACAGGTTTTTTTTTGCTATGGCAGGTATTATTTCCTTGCTATGAGAGGATTTTTCTTTACTATGACTAGTATTTTTCTTTGCTATGACAGGTATTTTATCTTTGCTTTTACAGATATTTTTCTTTGTTATGACACATATTTTTTCTTTGCTATAACAGGTATTTCTCCTTTACTATGACAGATATTGTTTTTCCTTCTCTATGACATGTATTTTTCTTTGCTATGACAGGTATGTTTTCTTTGCTATGACAAATACTTTTTCTTTGCTATGACAGTTTCTTTTTACTTTGATATGTCAAGGATTTTTTCTTTGCTATGACAGGTATAATTTTGTTATGATAGGCATTTTTTACTTTGCTATGGCAGGTAATTTTTGCTATAACACGTATTTTTGCTATGACAGGTATTTTACCTTCGCTATGACAGGTATTATTTTTCTTTACTATGACAGGCATTCTTTTCTTTGTTATGGCACGTATTTTTTCTTTGCTATAACAAGTATTTTTCCTATGCTACGACAGGGTTTTCCTTCTATATGACAGGTATTTGTTTTTTTACTATGAGAGGTATTTTTCTTTGCTATGACAGGTATTGTTTTCTTTACTATGACAGGTTTTTATCTTTGTTTACTTTGGTATGACAGACATTTTTTACTTTGCTTATGACATGTAGTTTTTTCTTTGCTATGACTAGTAGTTTTTTCTTTGCTATGAGAGATTGTTTTTTTTCTTTACTATGACAGGTAGTTTTTTTGTACTTTGATATGAAAGGTAGTGTTTTGCTATGAGAGGTATTTTTCTTTATTTTTAATGGACATGCGTTTTTTAAATTTTTATTTTATTTTCTTCATTACCACATGACCCACATCAATATTTAATATGTAATTATCGAAACCTGAAAACAAACTCCTTACAAAGTAGCAACAATATACCTTGGTCAAGAAGGATAAAAACAAAATAAAAATAGAATTAAATGACCATACATTTCATAAAGACGTCTTTCATGTTGAAAGATCTGAAAACTTTAAAGGAAAATACTATTAGTTTTATAATTATTAGTCGCCTAAAAATGAATAGACTGTGCCGTTTGATTATACCGTGCAGTTTTACAAGTTTGTGGCTAGTGTTGGGCTGGGAAGGGGGGGCAATGATGCTTCTATTAACCCATAAAAAGCAAAGACGTGCCTCAACCAGCATTATAAAATTTGGAAGCCAAGTAGTACCCAGCGTTAATTTTTATTCGTTCGTCATAAAACAACGAGAGGCATGGGACATCGTTGGAACAGCCTGTTTACTTTTATTCAGAAACTTTGCGAAACGTAAAACAAACACACACAGATGCTGATGTAGCCCCCCTCCCCAGCTGTCCTAGATTTTTACGTATATGATACTCATAACTTCTTAAAATAATAAGTTTTACAAGTTTCAATGATGTGAACAAAGCCAATTCAAGGTAAGTTCTGTCCAGCAACAAACAAAGAAGAATGCAAACTTCTAATGAGGTTAAGATGTATTATTATTATTATTATTATTATTATTATTATTATTATTATTATTATTATTATTCCGATCTGATACGTAATACCTTGTGTATCACATTACAAAACCACGCACTGATATGGAAGGACTATTTTCAAATTTCCTCTCTGATTAAAATGGAGAAACGAACTTGCATTAAGTAGATATTAATAATCCCCTATTACCTATTGTTTTAATAGAGAGTAGATAATGCACTGTGAATTTGTTAGCGGCAGCTCCAGTAAGTCTCGCTTCTCCTTATTTATTCCTCAGTTCTCATTTCTAATGAGTGATTTTTTTTTTGCTAAAGGGTGAAGAAAAACGCTTCTCTCGAGGTTGGCAGTACTTGATGAACAGTAGCCTGAGATGTCGGAAAATGTCTGCTTCTATGTCTATCCTTGTAACCATGTCACTAGTAAGGGCGCTGGAGGCAAACGTTTCATCTGAGCTGACGTTATCCGCCTGATAGTTATATACCCAAATCTTAAATTAACCACCAAGGAGGTTGTTCTATCAGCAGGTGCAAAGTACTGGGGCTGATATATTGCCATTTCGTGAATGGAGTCCGGACCATGCAGTAATTTCTCGTGGGTCCTCTCGATGCCATACTAGTGGGTAATTGTTACGGCTTTACCTTATTATGTGCTACAAAATATCCTGTCTTTTTCTCTCGTATTTTTCTCTTTTTCCTTTTCTAACTAAGTCTGTCGACCTGTTCCACAAATCCCAAAATATCGACATGAAATATCTCCAGAAAAAAACGAATAAAGCTTGAGCCCAATCTTTTAACGTAGACCCATACTACCATGTCTCCTTCTCCAACATCAGACGTGTACGCTCCCACCTTCCAGAGGTTGAACCCCGATTACAGGAAACGAACCCAGACATGCTCTTCCTAAGCGACACTGGCATTGGGCCGACCACTTCTCTAGATAAGTTAATAATTAAAAGATACTCTAACATAATAATATCTAAATCTGACCCTCAAGATCGCCATGGGCATGGCATATTTGCCTACATTAAAGATGGCTTTCCGTATTGTAGGGATATATCCAGAGAAGACCCTAATTTACCTTATATGTGTTTCAATGTTGAACTTGCTTACACCACTGCATTCATATTTGAGCTCTATCGTCCACACAACAGCGAGGTTACTATTTTAAGAGTATATCTGAGAAAACTGACTACATTCTGTCTACTCATCCTGCGGCTAATATTCGCATTTGTGGTGACTTCAATGTCCACAATGTGTAAGGGTTGACACACTCGAACAAGACAGATGATGAGGAGAGGGTCTGTAATTATTTCGCAATTGCTTATAACCTGGCCCAGATTGTTCACGAACCCATCTGTGTGCCGTATACTACCAGTCAGTAAGCAAGCTTTCTAAACCTTTATTTCACAACTTCCCTTTAGCTATGTTCATGCTCCGTTATATCTGGGATCTTCAGAGCACTTGGTTGTATCAGTTATGATAAAAATGAAATGTAATAAATCTTCAGACGTACCTCTCCATCGTACTGTATATCAATATTCTATGAGTGGCTGGGGTAGCTTCTGTATATTTATATTTATATCTGACTTAAATGACGCTTCCGGAAAAGAAAAAAAAATGAATATGACCCATATTAGTATAAACAACGGGTCATTTCCATAAAAGGGAAAATGAAACTGGTAAACTATGAGGAAAAATGAACTCTCTTTTCAATAACAAGAAAAATTAATCCATAGACTATATAAAAATTCGGCGAAATGCATTGAAAAAATTCCTTCCCATTTCGATAAAAATAACAAAACTGAGAAAATCTTGGTAGAAGATAAATAAATAATCAGGCAAACAATATTTATCGAAAGTCTGGCAAAAATTTACGCAAAGATAATAAACAAAACTGTGAAATTACAGCCGCACACTGAATCCGAATGTCAATTATGAATTTGAATTCGTGGCGAAATCTTGACAAACCACACTTGAAAACAAAAAAACTCTAAAATTAGCGCGTACAGAGACTGGGGATAAAATTGATTTTTTGCAGAAATATTTTGTCAGTAAATTAAAACGAGATAATTAAATTGAAGGGCATATGTTATTAAAATTTCAAATCTACTTAGTTTGAATTAAATGAACCGCTGCTCAAACACGCAATACGCATTTAAGAATTTCAAGAACAACGATTCCTTCTGGGAACAGGGCACGATCTCACAAAGAATCGGCAAGGTCATATATATCATTCAAGGTCTAAAATTCGAACAGAAAAAGCACCTGAACTTAATTAGGATAGGATCAAGCAGAACCATCACAGGTATACGTAGATGCAATCAGGACTGTATATGACGTTTTTGACATAGAACTACCGCAGTCATGCCAGAATAAAGACGCTCCGGCAGAAAGAGAACTTGCCCAAATACCTTGCTGTTCTGTTGCACCCCCAAGTATATTGATTTCACACCCGGAGAAATCATCTTCCGAATGAGTGTTCTGAAGCACCCCTCTCTGCATGGACTCAACTATCGTCTATATATACCGAAACGCATATCCATCCCAGGCAGGGATCTATCTCCGGATTCATCACGTTCTTACTGGAACGTAACATTCTTTTTATGTTGTAACTTTTGTTTTTTGTTAATACACTTCTAAACTGACATCCTTCATCTGTTTCCAGTGTGGCTATTACCAAGCTATAAGTTATATAGCGAGGGGCGTATACACCAACTGTATATAAAGAGCATACATCAACGTGTGTATGTTTTGTCAGCGGCGTCGGGTCGATACAATAGATGTATTTATATATATATATATATATATATATATATATATATATATATATATATATATATATATATACGAGATCAGTCTGCAAAAAACAGGGTAACGCTGTGCCTTGTAAGAATTACGATACGCATTGGATCCTTTTTACCTCCCTACTCCCCAAAACTCTCACTTAAGGATTTATCATACAATTTGAATATGAAGTTCAATATCCTTTTCATTCTGAGACAATATCTAATTTCCCTTACTCTATGATGTAAAAACTTGAAATACTTTTAATTATGATTTTCTATGGGTAAACCATTTATAACATTTGTCAATAGTTTTTCCTGTGAGGAGATGAGTAAACATCGACCACCTATAGGTTAAGGAAATATACGTATTGAAATGTGTCCTTTGTCTTGCATATAATAACATTTCTAGATTTGAAATTTAACTGTTTCAAATCATAAAATTTAAGTTACTAAATTATGATTTATTTGCTCTATCTGGTATATTGAGCAATTTTAATTAAGCTGGGATTATCTTTATAAAATATTACAGCCAATAATATTTTGTAAGACCGATACTCACTGGATTTGCACAATAGTAGATTTATTGCATTACATTATTCTGAAGCACACACACACACACACACACATATATATATATATGTGTGTGTGTGTGTGTGTGTGTGTGTGTGCGTACTTGTGTTCGTCTAGTTTGTGCACATGTATTCATAAGTGTGTACAAAGAAATACGGACGATGAAGTTAACAGACACGCGGTTCTTTGCACTATATGACGAATAAACATCTTTGTGTGGGGGTTGTATTCATTCAAAAATAGGGGCAGATAAACATAGATTTCTGTCAGTGGACCTCTCTTGACGTTTCTCTAAAATCTGCAAAATCACTTCCTGAGAAACAACAATGGACACTAGAGGCATTATTTTCAACATTTATTCCGTACGCCCTCCCCCCTTCACGTTTCTGGAGTTGTACGTCTCGACTAATTTTACATTTTGCGGTGCCTTCTCTCTCACTACTACAAACACCTGACTCCTTTACTCTCTGACTGTCTCAAAGCCATCTGTTCTCTCAGCTTACACGTGTCCATGTAAACCTATGTTGTTGTGTTTTCTATCTGATTATCTGACTAATAATTAATGCAACGCAACACAAAATTACCATCAGTCTATCTTTGGTATATAATCCCTTCTTGTTTTTTTATTTCTAGTTATGAGAACTATATTAGATAAGGAGATTCGCAAATGTACACGTAAATATTTCAGCAGACAAAACATTGTCCAAACCAAAAACAATCATCATATTAATCATTTATGTCACTTTGCCTTGCCCCTTAAATTGGGTCGTAATTTTGTAATCAGGAAGAGTTTTAATGATTTTCCTGTTCTATTCATATTAATTTATGATTTTGCAGATTTTAGAGAAACGTCAAGAGAAACAAACTGAGAGAAAATTATATTTATTTGCCCATATTGTTAGAATGAATACAGCCCCACACAAAGAGTTTATCTGTTTGTTAATTTCATTGTCCGTAGTTATTTGTTCACACCGATGAATACATGTGCACAAACTGAACGACCACAAGCACACACACGCATACACACCCATACACACATACACATATACACAAACGCATATATATATGTGTGTGCGTGTGTGTGTGTGAGTGTGTGTGTATACTTCAGAATAATGTAATGCAGTAAATCTATTATGCAAATCCAGTGATTATCGGCCTTACAAAATATTTATGTAATATTTTATAAAGACAATCCCAGCTAAATTTATGTAATATTTTATAAAGACAATCCCAGCTTTATTAAAATTGCTCAGTATCCCATATAGAGCAAATTTATCATAATTTAGTAACTTAAAATACGAAGACTAGTAATACATTTATTTTATTGTAATGCTCTTATAGTTGTTTATTTTTTTCCAATTACTTAAAAAAGATGAAAATAGAAACGGTACTAACCCTCTGCGTGTTTAACTTGTTTCCTCTAAATGAGGAAGTTCCAAGGGTGTAGGAAATTCACAAGCGGTCCTCAATCGCATGTATATTCTAGTTATGTGAGAGGAAGATGTTTAGTTTTTGCAAATCTTGCAGAGATGTGTCGACGTAATCCTCCATACAGCGCTTCATATTCACAAATTGATTACTCATCTGGTATTTACCAAGCTGAGCGTTGCTAAACCTCGGAAATCAAACAAAAAGCGGGTTGTCAACGTGATTATGCGAATAAATTTGTTTGTGTTTGATTGTTTGTTTTTCTCCTGGTGTGCTTCGTAAGTGAAATTTTGATACGAAATCGAATATTGAAACGAATATTTTCTAATTTAATAATTTGACGTATATGGAGTACAAAAATATACACAGACGTATTGATAATTATGAGTTCCCTTAAGGAAAGATAGGTTTTATTTAAGCAAAAGTAGTTGGATATATGTAGTGCATCTCTGTAAAGCCAAGAAATTGTTGAAAATGGATATCGTCGCTTTTACAAATACGTTACAATTAATAGATTCTTTGAAAAATGTAAGTGATATTTTTATATTTACGTGTTGTTTAATTTTAGTTCCATCGAATTTCCGAGAAACATTTTTTTAAAAAGTGGAGAGGACTACGACTCTTTTCAATAATTGAATAGTGTATTGTCTTATAGTATTATGTTGTCGCGAAAGTTCTTGCAGAAAATTTAATTTTGACTTGTAATAATGTATTCTCAAATAAGTCTGTTATTATACCTTTACTCCATATATCGTTTTAAAGAGTGTTTTACGCTTTGTCTAATCGTTTCGATTACAATCGTTTGTAAGCGACTGTGTTTTCTTTTCAAAACTTTGATTACCCAATGAAAAAAATAACAAATTTGCGCTATTTTTTAAAATTTCAATCCAAGTTAGGTCGAATAGCTGATGAAATAGTGCACGATATAAACGAATTTTTGCACAGGGACCAATACTAAACGCAAATACCAATGGTGGTTAAAGAGATTTTGTGGTGGTGACGAATGTCTTGAGGATGATGAGCGTAATGGTTGGTCATATGATGTTGATAACAACGAACTTACAGCATAAGCAGAAGCTAATCACCACACAACTATTCGAGAAATTTCTTCTGAATTAGACGTAACGTATACGTTATATGTACTACTTGGGTATAAACATCTGATAAATGGGTTCCTCATTAATTGAACGACAAACAAAACAAAGGCCGTTATGATTATCACATTTCTCTTTTATGCAACAGGGCCGATCATTTCTCGATCAAGGCGTGTAGCTTGTTATGTAAGGTGTGTTCTTTACGAAAACTGACAACACTCATCTTAGTAGTTAGACGCTGACAAAGCTCATCGACATGTCCAGAAGCTTGAGTTCACTAAAGATAGTCATGCTGAGTGTTTGGGGATCAAATCCGGTCGCATCAACACAGTTTTTTTTTCATGCAGGCGAAACTATAACAGTGGAAAAGTACTGTAAAAAAATGAATGAAATGCATCAGAAACTTCGACAACACAATCAACATAAAAAGCCAATTCTCCTCCACGACAATGCTCGACAGACTGTCGCTAAACAACACATGCAGAAGATAAACGAATAGGGTTAAGACACTCTGCCCCATCCGCCATACTCTGCAGAATTCTCGACAAACAACTATCATTTTTAAGCATCTCGAATACTTTCTGCGTGAGAAATGCTTCTAAAATCTAAGCTATATATATTTTAGATATTTCATCACCATCAGAACGCAAGCTTTGTACCGTACTGTTATAAATACACTTATTTAGCGTTGGAAAAATCGGGTTGATACATATGCTGCTCATTTCGATTTGAAAACTTTTGCTGAGCTGAGGTATGTTCATTATGTATATCTAAATAAATCTTTCCCATTCACGAATGCAACAAAAATTATGAAAAGAGTTTTTTTTTTTATTTTAAAAATACTAAAACAAATAGTGTTATATGTTTAATGTATATGTAAATAAGTGCCACTTCTTGACTGGAGCATTATTGTATATGACGTAAGTTATAATGGTTTCCCCTAAATACTATGCTAGCTAAAAAAACTCTCAAATTTTCTGTGATCGATCTTGTCGATGCCTTATGTAACAGGTGATAGACAAATACTCAAAGCATAAAAAAGAAAGTAATGCCAACGATTAGATTTCGATTAGGGTTTCTAGTCAACAAGCTATACTGATGTAGTAGTCGTCTAGGCAAGAAGGAAGCAGATAATATACTTGAATAATATTTGCCGCTTGAATGCGACAAGCGATTGCACAAAATACGACAGGGTATCACACGGTGCATATCATGAACCACAATATTTTTATATAAGACATTCTTATATTTTAAGTCATTTATTTGTAGTGCTGCATAAAAAAAAACATCATAAATAAAAATTTATGGCTGTCTATAAAGCCGGCTATTAGAAAAAGTTCAGAGAAATTTTGTCTTTTCACTTTTACCTTGAAATCTTTACAATTCTATTTGATACAAAAAATATACAAAATTACTATATTGTGTATGAAATTGTCATAATTACGCAATACAAACCAATGACATAAACATCTGATAAGTTCAATTAAAAAAGGTCACTAGATCAGAATGTTCTAAACGATAAAATAATATTCATTTCAATAACAATCCTCAGTAATCAACTTCAACAGCAATTATGTGCAACTTTTTTATTTATTTAGTTATTTTTCGGAATTTTATATTTTTTATATTTTTTATATTTTATTTATTTAGTTATTTTTCGGAATTTTATATTCTTCTCATGCAATTACATTAAAAAGTTGTTACTAATGTCGTTTATCTATTTTGTATTTGTCTCGCAGTATAAGATCTCATAATTTACTCTACTGTCGATTGATGATATTATCTATCTCTCTATCTATCTATATACTATTATATAATAAGGGTATATCTGTTTGGGTGCTTGCGTGTATGGGTTCGTTTCCAATGGACTCGAAAATGACTAGGTCGATTTTGATAAAGTTTTACACTAAAATATCATGTGCCTAGTACTGTTCTTCGATATGTATTTTATCGAAATGCCTTCGAAAAGTATTGATAATCAATAATAGAACAAATCTCAGTAAGTAAAGAGTAAGCAATTCTGATCAATCATAAAATCACAATTTGCTTCCAAATATTTCCCATATGTTATATATCCCCTCTTTGGTTTTCATACAAAAAGTAAATTTCACAGTGTATACTTACTATTTGATACTGGAGATACTCATAATCGTACGATATTTCCAAAAGAGGGGAGATAAACCATGTGAGAAATAGTCTCCTCTTGCTGTCAGTCTAGATCAGTTTAAACCAGCAGCAAGTGTTAGTCTCCCCTCCATCAAGGTCTGTGGTTTGGGAGAAATTATATACATATATATTTTTTTATTCAATTTTTACTCCAAACAAGGCACAGTGCCACTTTGGAGTGGGTGGCTACTATCGGGGGCATAATTTGCAGGGGCACTTTGTAACGCCTCGTTCGAACGGAAGTGGCTAGGACTCTATTCTTGGCACGTGATCGTCTAGACTCCTCGAAGGTTGTTACATAATCTGGTATGCTGAAAGCGAATATCGAAGAGGCAGGCAGGAAGAAAGATGACGATTGTAGTCTATCTACAAAAGCTTAATTCTCATAAAATTATGTACAACTGTTTTTACAATTCTCATGCAGATTCTTTTCAAAGTCTCAAGTCTCTTCACAGACAGCGAACGACGGATGGATGAGGTAGGGAGGGTCACCTCTTTTCTCTATTCTGATCTGAGATCCGTTCGACTGAACTCTGGAACTCTTCTGATTAATTTTCGCACGACAGTCGTATTTATAATAAGGTAAGTGGATGGGATAGTACTTCTCCCTAGCCAATAAGATTTCGTCACGAATCTCCACGAAATCCTAAGCCCCAGGAGTTTGCGTGGGTATAATTCCAACACTGAATCTAAGTATTATTTTCACGGACAGATGTAAATTATGACCTCCGCCCCTGGGGTTTTTCTAAGGCCATACAAGGTTCTAAGTGAAATTTCCTGTCGTCAACTTTTACCCGTAAAAATAAATTTCTCTGATTTTCAAACAATATCTATTTTGACATGAACTAAAATATGTATATTTATCTTCTCTATCTTAAATCCATTGGTTATCTGGCGTCAACCGGGAATACAAAGCTACCTCAGCATCGTTCTAACGCTTCTCAATGGGGGATTACGTTACACTATGAAGGGAGATGAACAGCAAGATGCTTGTTCACATTGAACTTTAACTTCTGCATATTAGTACAGTTGGGAAAGCAGACTCCTGGAAGAGAGTTCCAAAGATTTGCAGTTCTGGGAAAGAAACTATTGGAGTAAAAGGCTTTCTTACACCTAGGGATCTCTACTGTAACCGGTTTGGGACTTAGTTGCTTGTCGGGTTTGTCGGGGGTAGTCACGTCGGACTACGTATTTAGACCGACTGGAAACAATGCCGCGATAAGTGGTGAGCAAATACAGCATGGTTATGCCTTATATATGTCGACTCAGATGAGGAGTATTTGGAGATTGCGCACATCTTACCACAAAAATATTACATGCATACACACTTGCATGGCGTCTCTATTGTTTGTAAAGTCTGAAAGAGATTTACTCTATACTTTTCCAATGCCTCTGCGTGTGAATTCACATTGATATATCTGCTCTATTTAGATCATCGTTGCCTAGGAAAGTAGCGCTTGCCGAATTCATAAATGGGTTATCATTTGATAAGACGAGGTGCTGTATGTGATCTGGATCAAAAAGATAGATTTTTCGCTATCAGACTTTGCTTGCATGAGATAATGTAGCCCCAGATACATTAAAGCTAAGCAGCTCTCAGATTTATGGTATTTTTTTTTGTTTACAATATGTTTGTTCAATCTATATTCAGAATAAACTCTTTTTTTTTACTTTTAAAGTTTCAGTTCGGAATTCAAACGCATTTGGATTATAGCGTCTTGCTTACAATTCCTTAACATATCTTTATATAAATGTATTGTTTTATATTTAGAATAAATCCGCAGTGGATAGCATTTTAAGATGTTGAGCTGCTAATAAGTTTTCTTTTGTGCTTGATTAATTTTTCAAAACAGTTTCCTCGTCACATGTCAGGATTTAGCGAGTCAAGCCGTTCTCCCGCCATTTAACCTGTCAACAAAAAATTGCTCTTATTTTAATTTAAGTTAATTTTCCATCTAAAATGTAAAACTTTTGATTAATTCCATTCGGCATGCTATCGAGGGAATACGTAAATGAAGCTGATCACTTTGACATGTGAAATGGTTTAAATATACCGCATCGTTTCCTTTTTTCAGTTTTATATTCGTTATATTGAACTTAACGCATCACACAGTTTATGAGAGATATCTTTTCTTCCGTCACTTTCGTCAAACAATTGGCTTACAATTGCCCAAGGTCTCATTTTGAAAATTTAACGCGCCCCAAAGAAAATGTTTATAACCTATGTTCATTTTGATGACTATAAATTCCCCTCTCGAGATCAGAACAACTAAATTATAATATTTATTCAATGCAGCGGCCTCTCCAGTTATCTTCTTTATCTTTTCCTTTATACATTTATTTGCTGATCTTCTTTCCCCAATCAATTTTCTTAAATTTTAACTTTCTTTTTTCTAAATAATTGTGTTTCTAATCACATTTGTAAATGCATTTTTACATTTATTTTTCTGTTTCTTTATATATAAGTTCTTAATCGATATCCAAAACTACGATGTTCGTTCAACAAGAGTAAACCCCTCTTATTATTCAGCAAATACAAAAGTTTAAGAGCTAAGACGACGGGAGTGGTACTATTACAACGATTGCAAAATTGTTCTCCAAATATAGTTTTCTACATAGTCACTGCGATTCTAAATCCATTCTTGCTATCAGCGATCGATAGCTGTGAATCAGCGTCCAGTGCGCCCTTCTATAAAAAAGGCAGGTAAAAAACTTATTTTAGCTAAAAAAAAAAGTTGATGGGCTACAGAAATGCGCGTCGTTTCATAAAATGACGTACTGCCTATGTTCCATGATTTAGTCTTTTACACACTCACCACTATTTTCAATGCACATTGACGAGCAATTAAATGACACATATCTGCTTCTGATGCACGTCCATGCCGTAATATAATGTATAAATATTTTCATTAGAGAAATACACATTTTCAGTTCATGAATACATAATTTCAGTCACCATAAGAATACAATTTGCTATCTTCTCTGATAGAATTAATAATAGGAGGCACTCTCCCTCGACACTAGCGCACAAGTACATGCATTTGGTGACTTTAATGTCCACCACTAAAACTGCCTTGGATTCTCTACTTACGCAAGTGCAGCGGGCAGCACACCTCATAGCTTCACTATATCTAACTCCCTATCACAAATTGTTACGTTTCCAACCCGTTTCTCTGAACAGGAAGAACAACACGCATCACTTCTAGATCTGTTTTTGACCACAGTTCCCGATGATTGCATAACGAAGGCCGACAGCCCACTCGGGAACCATGATCATACAGTGATAATGGTTGAAATCGCCCTAAACTCTAGAACCAAAACTGAAGAGGCAGTGCTGAAAACAACGAGATATTGTAAAAAGGCTGACTGGGATGCCATCAGGGAACTAATCAGAGATGCTTCATGGGGAAATATTTTTTCTCTCCCGGCTGAACAGTGTGCAAACGAGACCACTAACTGGTTCAAAACTGCAATCGAAGCGCATGTTCCCATGCGGAAATTTTATAGTAAGCCCCACTCTGCCCAATGGTTTACTTCGACTTGCGCAACTTCCATTGCTAGAAAGCAGCATGCATACCGCAGATTTAACCGACATAAGTCCAGTTCAAACAGACTGAAGTATATAGAAGCAAGAAATAGCGAAAAGAAATAGCGACAGCTAAGAGAGAATTTACAGAAACCACTAAAAACGTATCGAAGCAAACAAGATAGGAACTCGAGATTTATGGAAAATCAAAAATAGTGTAGTAAAAAATGGGCAATCAACGATCTCCCCACTAACCAACAATCACGAGGTTGTCTCCTCAGCAACCGAGAAGGCTAACATGCCTGCCAGTTGGTTTGCCTTAAACTCCACACTGGACCCTTCCAACCACCCCCTACCTTACTTTTCTATGCGGACAGGCGCCACGCTAGACGATCTGAAAATCACCCCTGCTTAGGTGCATGCTATCATAAAAAAAACCTTTCCACTTCAAAAGCATGCGGACCCGATCTCATCCCAGCTGTGCTATTAAAAAATACTCAGCCGAAGTACCTCCACTCCTCTCCAAACTCTACAGCAAATGCCTTAATGAACCTTGCTTTCCGGGCTTTGTTGTACCAGTATTCAATCCTCCCACTTTCTACTTAAATATTTGAGACCTTAATTAACCATGCTCTAGTCCATCACCTTACAGATGCTAAACTTCTGAATGACCAACAATATGGATTTAGACAAGCCCGTTCCACAGCAGACATCCTGTCTGTATTCTCTGAACGCATATACCATTCACTCGACAAAGCGGGGGGGGCAGAGCGGTTGCTCTAGATATATCTAACGCTTTTGACAGGGTATGGTATGAGGGTCTCCTCAGGAAAATACGATCATACGGTATCACTGGTAGAATAATTAACATAATTATATCCTTCATAGATAAGAGAAACATCGAGGTTGTCCTCGACGGTCGTACATCTAAACAATATGATATAAATGCGGGAGTGCCCCAAGGGTCTATCCTTGGACCTCTATTGTTCCTGATATTCATAAATGACCTCCCCGAAAAAATTGCCTCTGAGATGGGTATATATGCTGATGACACTACGCTCTATAAAAGGCACGACAGCAAGACGAATGAACACATTTCTAAAGAAATGGTAGAAACACTAGAGGAAGACCTCCAATCTGTAGTGGAAGGAGGGCAAAATTGTAGGTCACGTTCAATGCCAACAAGACTGAACTTGTTTCATTCAATAATAACTAGAAACCCTCTCTACCACCTATAGCGATGGCCAGTGACTCCCTGTCTGAGAGTGCATACTTCAAACTGCTTGGCCTAACGTTCACAGGAAACATGAGTTGGAACAATTATATTGAAAGCATTGCCAGGACCGCTGCAAGAAAGGTGTGCTCTCTCTACCGTGCTAAACAACTACTAACACTCGAAAGTATTCTATACCTCTATAAGACATATGGAGTATTGCTATCACATTTGGGCTGGTGAATCTGCTACTAGTCTCTCGCTCCTTGGCAAGGTTCAAAAGAGAGTCGCAAATCTGATAGGCCCTGAACTGCCTCTGTCCCATCGACGGAATGTTGCATCCCTTTGCCTGTTCTACAAGTATTTTAATGGTGAATTATCTGACGAACTGCAGACACCTGTGCCCCGACGACGTGAGCACCCTCGACAGACCCGACAGGCTGCTAAATCCCGCCCCCCACACTCTAAAGATCTCTAGATGTAAAATATATTTCTACTCCAATAATTTCTTCCGCAGCACCGCTAGACGTTGGAATTACATTCCAGGTCCTTGCTTCACCAACAGTACTCACGTGCAGAAGTTCAAGTGTAACGCGAACCGACATCTTGCTGCCCAAATCCATACATAGTACCCCAGTAGTTGTTGGCCCTGATAGTAGCCCCCTACACCAAAGTTGCAATTTGCCTTGTTTTTGGTGAAGATGTAAAAAAAAAAAGGTTTTACCTTTAACACACTCCGCGTATATTTTATCTTATCATTTTCCGCGTTACCATATACTTTCTTCATCTTCTTTTTTATTCTCTAAATGTTTTTTTTTCTTTATCGCTTTTGTCTTCAACTCCCAAATTTCCCTTAATGGGTTAATTAATTACGGAATAATCATGTTAATATTGTGAAGTTAAACAACGTTTAGCCTAGTCAGTATCAGATATGTGATCAGTTGTGATTGCCAGATGCTTATGTAGAAGTACGAAGAAACGTTCCTGCACAAATAATCAAAATCTTGCGTCTCCCTCTTCCTTGACCGGGAAATACATACCACTGCATATCACTTATAAATTTGATATTTTGATGAAACTTCCTGATTTGAATAAAGCTATTCAACACTAAACAAGCAGACTTTTTTTTTTTGTTTATTGAAATCCGCGGAGATTAGCTTTCAGATTTGTGCATTTATTCTTTTTGCGGAGTTATCTTCATGGCTCAGATGATGGATAAGTCGAATCTCTACGATTCCACTTGATCATTGTCGGAAAATAGCGGATCCAAACCTACCAAGCAGATCAAATGGTTTGGTTGACCGAAACGTTGTAAGAAAACAACTATGGAAAACATTACTTACTGGGAATAAGTTACAAAGTCTCGTATTCCTAACTGCCACGATTAATCGTGTGAAAGGGACCTAAGGATGAGTTGGTATAAACGTGGTGAAAACAACTATGGAGATGCGAACAACAGTCAATAAACTGAATAAATGCACAGTCATTGTGTTAGTCATCATTAAGTTCTCTTTAAATTCTAAAATTATGTCTCGTTGTTCTTATATTTTATCAGTTTCTATTTTAGTTTTATGTGTTCAGCTTTTTATTTTACCAATATTTTCCTAATCTACATTTCCTTTTTAGAAATATCTTCTTAATGGTCATTTCCTTCATCAAATTCCCATCGTCTTTATTACTATTCATTTAATCTAATCCTTCCTCGATGTATATTTATATTATATCGTCGTTCTTTGCTTTTCTTATCGTTTGTCGTCTTCTTAATATTCCTGTTTTTTATATCTTTGTCTTAACACTCATAAATCAGTCGGGAATCTTTCCTTCACCAGCGTCCTGGTAGCATGCTATTCTTTACAAGTTCTTGTACTTTTATGTTTCCCCTGTTTCATTTGAATTTTTGTCTTATTTACTTTTTGTATTCTTTTTTTATTATAAACTTCGCAGCGTTATTTATATTTTTTAACTCCTTAGCATTTTTCTATGTCGATTATTTTCTAAACATCTTTTCAGCTGTTTCTTAAAATACCTCCTCTTAGTGCTTTACTAGTTTCTTCTAAGTTTTATATATGAGGAACCCTACAATTCTAGAGTTTTCTTTTTAATTATCCTTACCCGCATCATCTCTATATCTTAATACTTATGCATTTTTATTATTTCTAATCTTGATACTATTCCAACACAAAAATATATAATTACTTTAACGTTGGTAAGTTCCATGCATAATCTTTAGTTTTATAAGTTTGCTCGTAATATCCCTTAGCCGTTCTGTTGTGAACAAATTCATGATTGTGCATATTTCTGTATCGAATCCATCAATTTTTGTTTGCTCTTAGTCTTCAGCTTTGCCTGTGATATCAGCTGTTGTGCTGTTTATTATTGCGGGAATTAGACTTCATATTAGTTCATTCATATGTTAGTTAATTATAATACCATTCTTCAATGCATTATCTCCTGACTTCATGTTGATAGTGTAGATTACTATTTATACTTATTATACAAGGACTTGCTATGAACTTATTGTAATTATGACGTAATTTCTCTCTTCCTGGTATAATAGCTAAAATAAAAGTGGAGTATTTGTTATGATGGTAATTTGTGCTAAGCCAAGGAAGGAGAAGCCCTTCATACTAACGCAGTTTTCATTTTTGAATACTTCCAGATTGCCCTTTTTGTTTATAACGACCTTGTGTCTCATTTTTCTCTCGTGGTAAAGCAAATGTATAGCAATTAAGACGTTCAAGTTGCATCCTATTTGCTTGAGGCATTGATGGCTATGACTCTTCACCTATTCGTCTCTCTCTCGCTCTCTCGAGGCATTCGTGAATTCACTATTGCTCATCATTAGGGCTGTTATTGTTCTCACTCTTGAGTATATATCCGTTAATATCATATATGTTTTTAAAACTAAACTGATGTGGTTCTCCGTTGATTAACTGTGTCAAACTGGTTTATATATACTCGGGAATCAAAAGAATGAAAAGAATATGCTGCTGTCACAGCCCTACTAATTATTTACAACTACATTCATGCTGTTTTCTCAAAAGTTTTTTTAATGTATTGCCGCATTTTTTTGCAGTTCTGCAAACAATAGGTTGCAGTTTCTTTCTGACAATGGAGTGTTTATATTAAACGACTGTCCTAACCATAGCACATAGAGGGGTCTTCTGCCAAGCACAAGGAGCCACGAATCCATGAACGGAATTATTCCTAATTGTTTCCGTATAACATCAGTCACTTACTTTCTATGACTTCACTTTTGCCTTTTGTCCTGATCGGAGGGTCTGAAGTGAGTTTTAAAACTTGCCATTGGGTTTCCTACAGACTAGCGGGGGTAAAGAGGTGCATAACTTTTCTTAGCCACATTATACGGAACTTTGTATTCGCAAATTGTAACCCACGCGATATTATTCAGACTCATAGTGTCTTATCTTCGGTGATCTGGCGAGAGTGTGAACATGATTATGCTGTAAATAATATGATTTTTCCGTAAATAGAATTAGCATAAATAATAGTGAGGTATTTGCTCTTTTGTCATGAGGCTCGGTTTCAAGGCTTATAGCATCATTTAAGGTGGCTAATAATGTAGTTTCATTCAGCATATACACTAGTAAAGTGTGCTACAAAAGAGGGGCATATTTATGCCTAAATAAATGTATTAACCTAAAAATCATTGCTACCATGCAGATAATTCTCTCACACAGACACATCTTAAGTTAATCATGTACAGAATAGCAAATCATATAACCACGTGAAATAAAACGAATTAAAACGATATAAATGCGAATGTAAAAGAGACTACAAA
Organism: Euprymna scolopes; assembly: GCF_053919585.1. NCBI lineage: Eukaryota > Metazoa > Mollusca > Cephalopoda > Sepiida > Sepiolidae > Euprymna > Euprymna scolopes. The sequence continues at coordinate 26,103,166 of NC_136500.1, forward strand.
TCCGAAAAACTCACATTAAGATAAAGGGTGATTATTTTATTTTTCATTTTATTCCCCAAAACAGGACATAATTGAAAATCTGTGAATAAATGCGATTTTCATTTTTCCATGGAAAATAATGTAACGATCAGCAAAATTAAATTGAAAATAACGAATACGTGATAACAGTTTTATAAAACAATATGTCTCGTATGCCCCTCTGTTATTCTCACACACTCCATTTAATGTTTAATAAAATAACACCAATTCTTTAATTTCTGACGACTATTTTCCTTGTAAAAGAGACTAAACTAGCATAGATACCCGGCGTTGCAAGGTCGACAATAAGTTCAGTTTGGAGCACACCTGCTATACCAAGGATATTGGTCATTTTCATGTTGGTCGATATCGACACAACCACAACAATATAAAAAAAAGAGAACGGATAAAATCGGGAAAATGTAATTGCCTCAAAAAATCAGAAGTACGTGCCCACTTCTCCACGAGATATTTCAACAGAAGGGATACAAAAGAAGATATTATCAGAATATTGAGCACCGGTGCATGCCCATGAGTTGGAAAAACATCCAAACCCAATAAAATAAAATCAAATAAAAATTAATCTAAACAACTTTTCTTTCAATCAAAATAGCAGGGAATGCCAGTGTGTCTGAAAAAAGAAAAACAGTGAGCCGTGGTGTCCTGAGTCGAACGTGAAACGCGAAAGAGACGAAGAACGCAACAACTTCCTGACAGAAGATTTTAGCCACACAGCTATGAGTGCTTATGGGATAACGACGTTTAAAACTAAGCTTTTTAAATGCGTTCGTGACTTGCAAAAAGTTTACAAAAACAATGGAATTTTTTTCACTCTGCTTTTTTTTCTTTGTTTTTTTTTGTTTGCACTTTTTTTATAAAGGTACTTTCTAATATGTAAAAAATGTAATTTACCGCAGTTTAAAGTGTTTTCGAAAAGAAATGTATTTGATCCACGAGGTGACGCCTTTTCCTGTTCATCATAGCTGGCGAAAAAACTATTTTTAAACAACTGCGTGATTCGGTGAGCATTGTTCGAAACAATAGAATTCCTTTACATTATTTTACTGGCTGTTTTAGTAAAGACATTTCCCTGGCCTTTTTTTCGTGACCGTACTTTCTAATATGTATAAAAGAAAATTTGTCGCAGGTTTCGAAGGCTTGAGAAAAATATTTTTTAGCAAATGTATGATTTAATGAGTATATTAAAATAAAATTGAATTCTTTTTTTTACATGGTAGTCACCATTTATCAAGGCCCGGGAGACATTCGGAGAACAGGGTTATTGCGTGTACAGTAATCACTTGGATCATATCGTAGTATTCGTTAGTAATGGATATTTGATAAAGTGTCGTACTTATGGGCGCGGTTTATCAGGATTTTTTAATGTTTTACTTGAAGATATCCAAGATGTAGTCAGGTGGGAAACAGGCAAACGGAAGAGTTTCACAGGCGTGCAGTTCAAAGAAAGAAGCTTTGTTCATGGAATCTACGATTTGATTAAGGCACAGATAAAGAATGGGGGAAAATATTAACAGTGGGTTAAGCTACACAGATATTTTCGTGGAAGATTGATGAGGAGGGACCAAACATTGGAGCTAAGACAAGCACTTGCCCTGGAAATAACGATAAAAATGACAAGCTGGCAAATCTCGTCTATGAGAGAGAAGCTGCAGGGAAGAGAAAAGGGCATCCCCCACTAAGCCACGAAGTCTAATTTGAACTCTGTCAAGACAGGATCGGTTGTTTTAGCAGCTCTTGCCCAGATGTGGCAACAGTAATCCATCCTGGGACGTACTTGGCTATCATATAGATAGAGAATTACATCAGCAGTGAGGTATCTCCTGGTGCGGTAGAAGCATCCTACCATTTTTCAGCGACCTTGGCAACAGACTTGATGTACGTGTTCCATTTCAGATCAGGAGTAAAGGTCAATCCCAGAAGCTTAACAAAACATGAGGCCTCCCCTAGACAAGAGCTACACATTTCAATTGATGCAAGATGGGGATCAGAGCGTTGATGATGTAAAGATAGGAGCTTTGTTTTAGATGCATTAAAAGAAACCAGCCACATCTTCCCCCACTCTACCATGCGCTCAAGATCAGAGAAGAGATAATCAGAGAGAACTTTGTCATTTAGGGGCTTTGATATGTTACCATAGATAGCCGTGTCATCAGCATAGATGTTAAAGAATGATTTAAGTATGTGTGTTGGGAGATCATGGATGTCGATCAGGAAGAGAGTTGGGCACAGGATGCCGCCCTGAGAGACTCCAGCATTAACACACTGGGCCTCTGATTTCTGCCCATCAACCACTACTGTTATGAGCCTATCAGAGAGAACTGATTTAATAATTGAGAAAACATTTCCAGTTATACCGTAGTTTGAAATATTGTGAGGTCCACCTTTATACAGGCTTGTTTTTTTTTTTGTTGTTTTATTATTTGGAAAGACACTGTTTCGTTGTTTTTCTGGTTTTTTTTTTTGTAAATGCACTTTAAGGGTTTTTTTTCCTAAAAAAACTCCTTTTAATGTGTATTAAATGTAACTTGCCTCAGATAATAAGCGATTCTTTAAGAAAATATTGTTTTTGATCCAACCGATAGCTTCATTAGAAATAACGTGAAACAGTTTTTAAAACAATATGCCCGTAATAATAAATAAAATATGTTAAATTAAATATATTATCAATATAAATCAACTTTAATTAACACTAATAATAACTTAACTAGAACAAAACCACAATTCTCTCGCTATACACAATAACTAACATACTGCTATTAAATAGAATCGCGAGTGTTTAATTAAATATGCAAATGGGATTAACTATGGAGCGCATACTTTGTAAAAATGTTTTTATATATAGAAATATATCAAATAAATTCATGCAAGTATCTTTTCAGTATATGGATTAATTACGAAATTAATTTTCATATATTAATCAAATTGTGAACAAACATACATGGAAGCAAACAAAAAGACAGGAATAGGAATTATAGATGTAAAATAACAATATACGTTGGTTTTATAAGTTAGATTTAATAGAAAAAGATAGGCTTTCAGGGTTTGGGACACTTCCGGTAATATTTATGCCCTTTTCATGAACTATTGTAAGATCGAATTATATTAATTTGCTTTAAAAACAATATATTTTCAAGTAGTAGGCACCCATTTTAAATTTTTGGAAAGAAGATTTTATTAATTTTAGTTTAATCTGCTTTAATTGTAATAAATTGATGTATCAACATGTAAGGATGAGTCGTTTTTTAAAGCTATAACACATTATCGAAAATTATAGGTTCGTTAAATTTCCGAAGTCAACTACTATTGATTTCGTGTCAATTTTTTTTAAAATTAATACTTAAGAAAGAAATGAAAAGTTGATTTGACAAATAACAACCGATTATTATAAAAACTATAGAGAGAATATAATCGTAGCAAAGATCCAAGTGTGTTTCTGTATTTTTCGTACATAAATATCGTCCTACAAATAAAGTGAAGCATAACAGCAACAACGTATTGTTCCACAACTGAAAAGAAAACATTGTTTTCCTTTATACATTGCTTAGTGAGGGAAATTTAAAAACCATTTCTTGTAATAATTATAAACAACATATCATATCCATACATCATAAACACTCTGATCATCATCAGGCATCACTTGAAATTAATGGCTTTAGTTTGAGGAGGCTACATGTTTTGAGAAATTCTGGGATTGTCCGTTACTCCTGGTCTGAAATGAAACATACATCAAATCCGTTGCCAAGATCGCCGGAAGAATGGTGGTATGCTTCTATCGATCCAGTAGACATCTCACTGATGATCCAATTCTCTACCTATAGAAGAACCAGGTATATCCAAGGATGGAGTACTGTTGCCACATCTAGGAAGGAGCTGCTAGAAAGATCTCATCCTGCTTTGAAAGTTCAAAATTGACTTCGAAGCTTAGTGGAGGATGCCCTTTTCTCTTCCCTGCACCCTCTTTCCCACAGAAGAGACGTTGCGAGCCTATCTATGCTTCATGGCTATTTTCATGGCAGGTGCACGTGTGAGCTTCAATTTATGACCCCCTCTCGCAAAACCTTAACGAGAAACACGCATCTAGATGAAAACACTATTTTTCCCCACTCTTTATCTGTGGCTAAACCTAAACATAGCTTCCATGAACAAAATGTCTTTCTTGATGCGTCCATTATTGCATTATTTAAATAAGGCGAAACTATATAATTACAATTAAAATCCTTACAGTATCCACTTATGCCACTCAGTGAGCGTATTACTATTTTAATATAAAAGTTCTGCTTGAATAATCACACGCAGTCGTAAACTGCAAGAAGATAGGCACGTCATTGAGTCACGTTTATGTATTGACGTCAGAATTGTTGATGCTTGTGAACTGATAAAACAAGACACGTTAAATGAAATATCTTTACAAGTCGGCATGTGTTTGTGGTAAAGTTGGTCTGGAATCATTTCAGGTTTTATCAACTATTTAAGTATAATACAAGGATTTGTTACGTAATCGATGAAATATCTGGAAAGCGTAACCCAAAAGGGACGCTCTCATGAAGGTTGCATGTTCACTTCTAATTACGGGCGATATTTAGAATACAATTGTGAATTACTTACGACTCCTACCCTTACATGGTTTGCAATAGATGGTCGGATATATTTTAGCAAATGATATCGGATATTCACAAGAGCAATCGAAAATGTATATCCTATATTTACAAAGTATTTATGCTCTTCAGTATATATGCATAATACATTTACATTATAAATACATTAGACTTCATCTTTAACTAATTGGACAATGGACGAACTGAGAAGAAACTATTAAAAGGGTACTTAGATAGACTTATATTTTGGCGTATGGCGTCACTGAGGTAAAAGTAAGAACAGGTTTACTTTCGATGAGCTATTCCCAATTATGAAACTCGGCACATAGAAACAGAAAAATACAACATTTCTCCATTCCAAGAAACCCCTCAAAGAATGGAACATGTTCTTATTTCCTGCAATGCGGCGCTTGTTAATGAATATATAAGTAACGTTTCAACATAGTTCTGAGTAAACTGACCACAACAATAAGAACTTACATAAAGCATGAGCACAAACTTAGTCCAAGTTCGTTTTTCTGTCTGACAGAGATTATGGATTAGATCAAATCGCATAACTTGCAGAGTATTAGTATGCGGCCAAAATAGTATTTGATCTGATAGCAGTTGCATAATAATCATACATCTTTCTAGCAGTATGTGTCCCAAGTATATACGTGCAAAGAGGAAACGACTTACATTGTTCTATAATTAACTACACGAACCAAACATTTTGGTTTAATTGCCAGAATTTTGTATACGCCGGTTAAAAGAACAAGGTAAATAGTAGATAGAAATTTTCGAAGAATTACAGATAAGGGCTGAGATACAAAAATTGTATGGTAATCAATAGAGCTGATCAAATTTGTTTACGTTTTTCTTTGTGATCTTTCTGTATCAATTTTAGGCGAGTTTGTAATTTACTGATAAAGTGTCGACCATACTTAAACTAACCGCAAAATGTGCGCATGGCACTTGGTGATAAAGTAGGAGATGTCTAATGCACGGTTATTAATGTAAGGGAAAAAAGAAAATGTTGATAATAGATGTTTTTACTAAGCAAACATATAAGAAACTCAGCTCTTAAACGATACGTGCTAGGCTACTTCGTGAAAAATACAAAGTCGGTAAACTATTAACTGTCTTATTTTGATTACATAAACAAGTTCGTTTAATTGAACTAGCATTCATATAATAAGATCCTGAATAAATATTGTTGACTTATACGCAAAAATGCAGTTCCATTGTGCCCTATAACGGTATTCTCTGCTAATATATATGATTATATAAAAGTCTGGAAGGTAAAATATTAATTTAAAAACACTACATTTTCCCTTAACGTTTACTTCATAGCGAGTTTATGCTACAGGTCTGATAGAAAATTTTTGTCTTGCTGTACACTAACATTGACAAGCATCGTATTTTTTGCATATCCGTAATGTTTATTCACAATAATTTATTTAAGTTCAATAACTTTTTTCATATATCTTTTTTCCGATATTATGCATTTGTTCTACTTGCAATGAAACCAAAGAAAATACATTTATTTATAAAAGCGTCCTACAAAGATGTCGGTATCCATACATATAGACGAACAAAATCGAAAACATTATGTCATAGAAAAAGAAAAATAACATTGCGTACGATATTTGCATACATTTTAATGATTGCTGAGATATCTCGTAAAACTAACATTTACTTCGCCTCGGCTTGAGACAAATACTATTAAGTAGGATTTTGAAAGAAACAGCCAATAAGCAATAAGGCGTACGAATAATGCTTTATAAAAACGCTGTGCAAAACCAATCTCGAAAAGATTTTTTTACTACAGATGATAAAAACGTAAGTAGACGACACCAAGAAAGTGTAATAAACATCTGGTCATGCAGATCTATGATTTGTTCGAACAGTACTTCTCGTTATATATACCAAAAATATGCATATGTAATTTTGAAAATTTTGGCTTACGAGAACATCTTAGAAATCGACTTTCTCGTCTGTAGGATGAACGGCAATTTTGTGAGGTTTATCTTTGTTTAAGCGTACAGTTTTATAAATAAAATATGAATTACCCGAATACATTTGCCTAAAATTCATAAAGTGTTGTAATCTTCTACGATAAGCTGTCGAATATTTCATTTAAATAAAACGATTTTAATAGCTTTTCAATGAGAATATTGATTTACGGCCTGGACCTGAAAATGTGTGCACTGCTAAAACTGAAACGGAATACTCACAACAGTGGAGAACGTATGCAATTCTAAATTTTAAGAAAATAAGGGCGTTTCACAAATGTTATACGTGTTAAACAATTAACGTTTTTCACAGAGTATAAGGAAATATAAGAAAATGTAATATGCTTACTGGAGCAAAAAGTAATTATCGTTTATCTAGGAATACAAAGAGCACTTAAATAGGATTGATAATCAAGATGTGACAATGATTAGAATAAAATGACCGGACAGCAAGTGTCAAAATCTTGTGAGTTTACGTATAGACATTCGGAGTGACAATGTCTTTTACGACACTTTGGGCAATTTTTCAGACAGACTTATTTTTGCAACGGTTGAATGTACATTAGGTATCGAACATTTAGTCGCAAGTTATGGCTCAGAACAGATCAGTTTGAGTTTACATCTACTTACAAACACTTCTTTGACAAAAACCAATAGAGTGTAAAGGGTTGTTCACCGCGATTTTGTCACACATGTACCCAGAGACAAACGGTTTTACAATAATGTGTTGTTTTTTATTGTTTTCTGTATTTTTATGCTCTTTGTTTACTTTACCTTTCATATTCTTGACCCAATATCTTCACTCACTCGGAGGACAAGTAAAAAAAAAAAAAAAACAATGGAAACAGCATGCATTTCGGTGAGTGTTGCTGATAAAAGAACGGACATATCGAGTATTCCTATAAATATGTTGGTGTCATTTAAGAACTTTGTATTATAAACAGAGTTAAAATAAAGTTAAATAAAAATGTATTGGAAGAAAAGGAAAAAATCTAAAAGAAAGCTTAAAAAATGTATTGTGTATAAATGTAGAAAATATCCTTGGAAATATAACTAATCATATGTTACGGTTGAGCATGGAAAGTGATGTACTACAACTTAACTATCTTTATTAGACGCCTAGGAAACTTATACACACGAAAATGAACAATGCATGAAGTTTAATGTCGACGCGATAAAAGAAATAGAAATTCAACAAAACCGTGTAAATACAAAAGACGCTGTTTTTGTTATAATTAAAATAGGAAAACAGAGAAATACTGATGACTACCAACATGAACAATATAAGGTGCAACAGAAACATTGGCAAAAAGTAATGAGTAAAAAAAAACACAAAGACAGTAACTAAGCATGTCAAGAAATATGAATTACGAAAATACTGCGGTATAGCTCCGAAAAATGCACTATCACAGACAGATTTTGTCTCCCTCAGAAGAGATGTTGCGATCCTGTTTTGTTTTATCGTTATTTCCATGGCAAATGCTTGTCTAAACTCCAATATCTGACCCTCCTCGCCAATATTTCACGATAAAAACCCGTCTAGCTGACACCACTGTCAATAATTTTCCCCACTTTTTATCTGTTCCTAAATCAAAACATAGATTCTATGAACAAAGTTTCTTTCTTAGACGTGAACGCCTGTGAAACTCTCTTCCGTTTGCCTTTTTCCGACCTTACTACTACTTGGATATCTTCAAGTCCAACATTCCTGATGAATAGTTCCCTTAAGTAAGACATTTTATCAAATCTCTAATACTAACTATTACTACGACACTACCCCATTGATTACTGTACATGCGATAAGCCGGGTGGCTTCCGGGCCTTGATAAGTGGTTTCAGCTAGACGGGTGTTTTTTTGTGAAAGATTGGCGAGGAGCGCAGAGATTGGAGTTCGGACGAGCTCTAGCCAGGGAAATAACGATAAAACAAAACAGGCTCGCAGCATCTCATCTGTGGGAGAGAGGTTGCGGGGAAGAAAAAAGGGCACCCCCACAAAGTCACTAAGCATTATACGAAATAATCACGTTGACACACCGGTTCTCGTACGATCACCGAAGTTAAGCCACTGATCATTACTAAAATGGATTACCAATTTGGAAAGTCCATGTGCTTTATGTAGGAGGACGTAAACAACTCCCTGCAAAAATTGCAAACACCTAGCGTCCTTATCTCCCCTAACGGGTATATACAATCGACTGGGTACCGCTTGTGTAGGACATACTCCTATGAAACTTCCTCGTTCGGAGGAAGCCAGTTAAACCCTGAATAGGGTTGGTGCTGACTGTACACACACACACTCACACGCCACTAAGCACTAAGCACTAAGCACTAAGCATACTACTACAGGTTGGTTGTTGAGGCCTATGCTTTCTTCAACCTCTGAATCATATTTTCACTAAATATGTCTGCAGACTGTTCAGTAATTTTTCCAGGATCAGTTGCTTGTTAAATAGGCGTTCAAAAACAAAAAAAAAAACATGAGCTCCCTTTGCACTGTTAAAAACGCGTAAATGTTCACGTCTTTTAAAATTCTTTGCAGTTAATTAACAAAATTAAGTAATTTACTTGCGGAGTTTAAACCTACAGACGACGTCATAAAGCAAAAACACACTATCAACTTACCAATAGTAGAATTTTCATGGTCCGCTGTTCTATCATTTTTGCTAAGCGATGACATCGAACAAAATATCTTTACAAATGAACAATAAATTAAAATAAGTGTTTCATTATCGATTATCGGTTATTATCGGGGGTATTCTGAAACAAAACTTAACTAAGCTTACCTTCATAATAATACCATAAAGTTCTGAAAATGTTGAGCTATTTCGGAGTCGATAAGGAACGAACAGACAGATGGAAAAAGTTGTATTTATACAATTGGAGAAATATAATTTTAGTAACATTTTTATTATATGTAAGAGTCGATCGAAAATTTACTCCACTGTAATATATAACAAATCTGCATAAATGAAAATATACTGTATGTATTTTACGGCCGAGCAAAGTCAGGCGCCCGTGCTAGCTAAGATATATTCTTTTGCAGTTTAAACAAAAGTGCTACAATAATATCAAGGCGTCTCAATTCACGTTGAACATCTACAGAATGCCAACATCAAAGCATTACTCATGAAAGACCGCTGCGTAATTTCTAAAGGTTCCGCTAGTTCATGTAATTCTTGGAATATATGGACAGCATACATTTATATTTGATTCCCAGCATTGTACAATAGCCAACAGGATCTTAAGTAGTCCAAATTAAATATTTCCCTAGTTATTCTGTTCTGTAAAACAGAATATATTGTATGCATTTTTGTAGGATTACGTAAATGAGTAATTTTAGTATGAATTCTATATTTAACAGTGTATCATTATATATATATATATATATATATATATGCACATATATACACATAGATATATCTATATAAATATATATACATAAACACATATATATACACACATATATATATGTATATAGACATGTATATATATATTATATGTATATAGACATATACATGTATATTATGTGTATAAACATATATATACATTATATGTATGTAGACATATATATATATATATATTATACAGACATATATATATATTATATATAGACGTATATATTATTTTATGTATATAGACATATATACATTATATGCATATAGACATATATATATATATATATTATATGTATATAGACATATATATATATACATATATATATATATATATATATATATATATATACCACGATTATTTTACGAAAACCAACTCTGTGTAAGCAAAAAGAACACAGAATGCTTCCCCACCTCTCCAAACTTCATTTATTAATTCCACCCCCTCATTCGTTTATTTTGGTCTTTAGACCCCGATATTATTCTTTTTTTATGTCTTAAATCCGCCGATGTTACAGTTGAAAAAATAAAAATTAACTGTTGTTTAATGTTATTCTTTCACTAAACGCAATAAGTAAATAAAAATAAGTAATGTGGGAAATATTTCTTAATTCAAATAAGTTTGGAATCGATAACCTACATATGTTTAATTTGGTTATAAAAAAGCAATAAAAGTCGTTTTCGGAACCTTCCAGCAATAATCGTTTGAACAATTATGTATATGCAATAAAAGAAGCAAATATTCTTGCAAAACAAAAGGTTTGTAGATTAGCCAAAAATTGAAAACTAAAACTGATTTTCAGAATCGGCAAATTTGAGCAACTCCCATGAGTCTCTCGAATTTCACATCAATAACAATGACAAATATTCAACCAAAACATTGTATCCTTGTTTGGCTTCAGCTACGAAAATAACGACAGATATTGTTTGCTCTGGAAGAGATGAAAATATGCAAAACACACAAAAAAAACATATTGAAATAAAGATAAATAATCATCCAATGGCATTAAAAATACAGCGGGGCCCATGAAACAATAGCAATAAACCCTGCGGGATACAATTGAAGATATCATTTGTTTTGAAAGGGTGATAGTGATAGTAAAAATAAAACAGTAAATATGAATAAATAAAACTGAAGAAAATAACAGAAAACTCCAAACAAAGTATTGCTTCTTTACTTTTGTGTGGAATACTCGAATATTGTACAAATACATACCATTATATTATCTTATAATCAAAGGAAATATTACACAGTTAACATAACTAACTTTAGAATATCACGTTTATACATACACACGCACGTGTGTTTATACACAAATGACTATATTTAGCTGTACATCGGCTTCCATTATACTTCAGTGATAATCGTAAAACCTGTAAAATGTCTGCCGTGGTAGTTTGCAATGAAGCAAAGATTAAATAATCTTTATTGCATTTTATCCGAAACAGGATTTATTGATTATAGTAGAATGGCAAATGACTGGGAATAATATCAGAAGTAACATAGAGAAGGATTTTTGGTCATTAGATTTACTCATTTTATCTTTGTTCACTTTTCACAGGTTAAGTCGGTTCTATTATTTATACCAAAGCTAGATCAATGTTAAATTTTTTATACATAAACGTAATGTATGAGAAGACTATCTTCACACACCTGTACTCATTAAAATATTAAATATATTTTTTGATTACGTCCGTATACACTGACACACACACACACACACGTACACACACTCATATATATATATATATAAATAAAATGAACTCATTTTCCCCTCTAAGTTTGACCTTTATAGGATTAAAAATCAAGACATTTCATGCGAATGTAATATGCACGCACTGCAGCACAATTTCTCTGGTGTGTTATAAGCCTTTTACCTATCCACTTCCTCGATAATCTTAGATCCCTATATTTTTTTCTGCTGAGAGTTCACGGCCAAAATCTGTTACAACCAATGGAAATGGTAGAACCTTTCCTCTCTAATATATTCATACTCCCCCCGCAACCACTTGACACTGTTGGGGGATCGTCCACAGGGGAATTTACGAGGAAACACCGGTTTGAGTTCTTAGTTGCTTAAAATAAATGGATTGACATTTTACCCTCGGGTGAAACGCAACTTTCTATTACAGCTATTCTATGGGTTATTTATGCCATTTTATTATTTCTCTTCTCCCCCCCCCCGCTTCCCCATTTTTATTCTTTTCGGAGAGGGGAGTCGAGTCTAAGGCTTACTTAAAGGAAACGAAGTAACCTTGGATTCCAGGGTTTAAAACAAACTCAAAGAGTCAGCCGTGAGCGTTCTTCACATGTTAAAACTATTACTCGAATTTTATATTTTATTTACTGTATTTTTCCTTGTATTATGTTTGCAGTTATTTTTTACCTGATACTAGGAGGAGAGCTGACTTCTAATTTTCGGATTAGTTACTTATTCAGCATTTATTTCTATACATTGAATTTCTGGGAGTTTCATTAGCTCAATTACTACAACGCTATCGATATGGAATCATACGATATTCCAATTGATAAAATATGACAACAAAGAAAAAAATACAAAAAATAAAATAAAACAAACCACATAACAATTATACGGTTAAAAATACATTTTTTGCAGAAAACAAATCCCAGAAAAATATATATCTACAATTTAAGAAACATACTTTCGCTATACATGGTAAGTTTTCTGGTTTTATCTATTTTTTTTCAATTGTATTTTTTTCCAGTTTGTTTTGTTTCTTTATTTTGTTGCAGAAAACAAACCAACAATAAAGAAAGTAAATACACGTATTCGCATTGTAAGTTTGTTTGGGGTGTTTCTTCTTTTTCCCCCTTTGTATTCTTTCCAGTTCGTTTTGTTTGTTGGTTTGTTTTGTTTTTATAGTAGTATGACACTGATGATTACCGGTCTCGCCAGAACAATGGTTGACGGGAAATTTGTAGAATTAGAGTCAAATTATAATATCTTCATTTTTTCTTGTTTTTCCTTCTCCTTTGGCTCTAAACACAAATTGGTTTTAAACACCCTTTCTTACATTTTTCCTAGTTTTTGCCATTAATGCTCTCAATTTTACGCGCATAAAACACAGATAAAAACAACATTGAACATATCTGGGCCCTTTTGCTTGCAAATAATGCAAATAAAGATTTATATTCTTCGCCAGATTGGACATTAACAGAACAAATTCAACATAAATCATTACCGGTTTATTTCGTAAACAAAATAAAGTCCGCTGTTTGCATTTACGGAAAAATAACTCGGGTTATATATTAGCTAAGCAATGGGGGAGAGGGGAATCTATAGAGATAAACGTGAAAATGGGTGGGTGTTTGTTCGATTTTCTTGTGTATGTCCGCGCAATGATTTGGCTTGCAGTGCAAAACTAGGTCATACTTCCCAGCACCTGTTTATTTCGCTTCATAAACTTAATATAATGTCCTTATCAATTTCTCTCTTTATTGGCCAAAATGGTTAGGTGAATGGCTTTTTCCCCCTTTCGTTTCCACCTTCGCGTCAAGCTTTCGGGGTCCACTCCGACCTTCCGACAAGAACTTTTTTTTAACACACACACCTCCAAACACCCGGGCAATGCACGGTACCGCCCGGTTAGTATGTATATATATATATATATATATATATATATATATATATATATATATATATATATTCTTTACATAAGGTTTTACATGATATAAGCCATTGGTACTGTTAGGTTCACACCCGATATTTGGGGACCGTTTTAGAAACCCTTATAAAGCTCTCTTCAACTGAGTATAGGCTGAAAAGAGTGTTTCTGAATTTTCGGGTTTGTTATTGACGGTTACAATTATTTATCTCATGTTAAACTTTCTGTACACAAAATATAAATAATACGCTCTTATTTTCGGATTTTCCTAATTATTGAACATATATATATATATATATATATATATATATATATATATATATGCATATATATATGTATATATATGTATATATATATTATATATATATATATATATATATATATATATATACACGGATATGTTTTATTTTTATCGCCGTTTTATCAGATTAGTTGAGTAATAATAAAAAAAATAAACATTTGCTCTGCAATAGAATTGAATACTTTCTTCAAGTCTTACTAATTATAATTTTATATATATATATATATATATATATATATTAATATTTATGTATAATTATACATATATTACTATATGTATAGTTATGCATTTTATTTCTCTTTTTCTATCTCTTTCTATCATATTTTCTGGGTAGTACTGTTCAGATATTTCTGATGTTTGCATGCCCTATTCTGCGCAGTTTCAGAGAGATGATTATGGTGCGCAATGTAGACGCAGTTAGACAGAAATAATTATTAAGACGAATTAGTATTGAATCCAATATATGTAAAAGTTTAATAACTGAGGAATTTTATGGCAAAAATCCCTCTTCTATGAATCACACCGGGGTTTGTACGTTTTAGCTCGTCTGATTCAGTGGAGGATTATTCAGCGTTAAATGTGTGTTTTGTTATATTTTTGTCAATATTTTTCGAAATTAATTTGTAAACGGAGGACTTATTTCTTTGAATTATATTTTACTTTTGGTTCTCAGTGCTGACCCCTAAACTCATACGTTTGTTTGATTTTACGTTTGAATTTACTTCTTTATACAAGGTGTCTTTAATACGTTTTCGGACTTTTTTTAGACAGGCAATTATAATTGTTTTCAGCTCTTGAAAACTCAGTATGTTATTACTGTTCATCTTATTAGATGACTGGTCAATTTTACTGATTTCAGGTTCACAGGAACCGCGACAGCGGTATTTTAAATAAGCCTTAAAAATTTAGATGTCGCAACTTGTGAATTTCCAAAATGAAGTTTTGACATGAGGACATTTTTAGAAAACAATATGAAAAAAATCACTTTTACAAAAATGTCACAGAAACCCATGGAATGCTCTAGAATTAAATTGAATGTAATCAGTCTCGTATAATACCCCACTATATAGGACCCTATTCGTGTACACATCCAGGTCTTCTGCATTATTATATAAATTATTTAAATATTGGTCAAATTCCATTTTGTTAACCTAAATTGGCTTCGACCTTACTCACAAACAACTAATATTTCCTAAACTATATCTTCGAAAAAAAAAGGAAAAAACATACAATTCATTCTATGAACTCCCAATAGCCTACATAATTTTATTATACCACACCTCTTCAAACTTAAACACGCTTATCAAAATAATCCTACGTGGATCTACATTTAAAAAAAAACTTTTTAAACTCTGTGATATATTCATTCAATGGAGATCATACGCGGACGCAAGACCCATACTTTTATAATACCATATTTCTTCAAACTGAAACATAATTATAAAAGTATACTCATGGGGACCCGGCAATATTTTTCGGACACTGAACAAAGTACTTCAATGGAGTTACTCGTGCCGAAAACCTTTGAGATTATAAGTACGTGGTTTAGGAGTAAAAATCAACTAGTAGTGTAATCATTTATTTTAGTTTGGCTTTGATAATTTTAGTTTTTTTGTGATTTTTGCTAAAACTTGCGCGACACCATGTTCGTACATGACAAAAAATTATACTTTATTAAGAGCTATGTCCATGCAAGTTGTCTGCTTGTACACTTAGCTGTAATCATTAGAATCAGTAATCCGTTCTATTCTACTGCAAAACCATTAGGTCTAATTAGGTAAAATGCATTCAAAAGAAGTCGTTTCTTGCCAGGGAAGAAACCGGAAGATGGCCTCAGCATCAGAAGGATCATCATGATTGAATATCTTTTTTGGAGTTTTATCTAATATCAGTTTCCTAGATTTATATAGTCGTGCCCTTTGTTTTTTATTGTTTCCTCTTGCACCTTTCAGGTGGATGGTTTGAAATATGCAGTAGATGATTTTTAATTTTTAGTATTTCTCATTATTGCATTGATCATATACCTTTTTTCAAATATTTTTACGTTACGTAAAATTTGTAACACTTGTTCATTTCTGCTGCAGAATAGGTATATTTCCCTATCTGGGCAAACATCAGCATTAAATCTACGCTGTCATATAATCCTAAACACATTTTCTGAATCACTCACGCATAATATTCAGGTAAATGGGTCGTTCATTCTCATAAGCCCCTTTCAAATGATCGGATATACATTTGCAATTCGGGTTTAAGAGAATATAAACACATCAGCATTTAACCGTGAAACCAGTCTTAAATTAACACTAGAACTAAAAAGAAATGTGCGGAACTACAGCCTGGTTATTCGGATTCTACACTATCCTTTACACTTCAGGATCACAGCTTATCTATGTTTTTTTTTTAATTCTGTTCTCAGTGTAAGCGAATTATTTTACATTACAAATCACACACATACCGACGCGTCAAACCCTGTAGTAACAACCTTAAGCAACATCCGATAAATTGTTAACAATTCCTTCTGCGATGAATATCCACGTTATTAAATTATATTATATGGAAGCTTTCATGTGTATTAAAGTTTATCAATCGCTGTATATCAAATGTATATATGTTTGTACTGTTAGCTGTTGTATTTCGGTTAGGACATATGTATTTTAGGTGTTTATTTCTCTATATGTACAGACTGATAACGTGCAACCAATTATACTAAAAACAGAAAACTATATACATTATAAACCAAAGTAAAGTTAACTTAATATTTATTATATATAAAATTAGAATATATACCGGAAACTTTCTCATGTATATTTTGATAAACTCGTGAATTCGCGTGGTCTGAGTGTTATTGCACCGTATATTATAGACGCATTTGTGTTAGTTTGTACGTGTAAAACAGTAAAATCTCCGTTGCAGATTTGTAAAATTCACAAATTCCCACTGGCTAAAACACATTTGAGTAACATAGTTTTAAAATAATCGATAACTTTAAGAGAATAGCTATGCTTGTTTCAAATAATTAAGAATAATGTCATTAGAAATTTTTCTTTATACCAAAAATGCAAATAAAATTCAAAACATGTTTCTCTTTCTATTAAGTTCAACAGATCCCGGTTTCACAACATGTATTCATTTTCCTGGCAAGAACTGTTCTTATTTTCTGACGTCGCTAATGAATCATGCATTCGATTCTATCATTAAAAAAGAAAATGATGCAAACTATTGACGTGATTAACTAACAATACTCGGAGATTTGTAGAGTTATTTTTATAACGTAATTGATTCTAACAACCAAAAATTAAATACACAAAACTAATAATGATGCAAACAAATTTAAGACGATAATAATGGTATGAATATAATCATGCTCCATTGTATTTTTGTTTTCATAAAACGAAATTGATAAAATATGTTTTAGCAATATCACTACGAATTATTTAGATGTCTGTTGTTTTAAACTAAAGGAATATTCGTTCCGGGATGGGTAAACCTAAAACACAACAGACTTAAACCATTTTACTATCCCATATCAAAGTTTACACACGACACATTCTGAACGCTGTGTATAGAATCCTTATTCCAAGTTGGATTAAAATTTATGTTGATGATTTCTACAGATGTTTAATATTTAAATTTTTTTAGATTAAAATTGTTTAAAAGATAAACTAAAATACAGGACAATTTTGTAATTAATTAAGACTTTTGGTCACATTTAATGAACATTCTAATGTTTTTTCTTATTCGAAATCTTACAAATAATAATGTCTTTTAGAAAGCGCTAGAAATAGTCCAGAGAAATTGAAATTTTAAGTCTCTAGATTAGATGGTGTCTAATAATTATAAGTCAAATTTAATGCACATTTTAAGTATATGGATTTGAATATTACATGATTTCTCGCAATAATCATTTTTAAAGCCCTTACAATTTAAGAGAGGAACTGAACTTTAGCAAGTATATAAGATGTCTCCGTTCAGTATCAAGAAACAATGGATACCCCTTGTGACGGTAGCTGTAATAATATTCAATTGTAAGCCAAGGGTTGAGCAATCCCCTAATCACACCTTTTCTGAATAGACACTGCTTGAGTCCTGTAACAAAGAGAAGAACCGTGATAAGCGAAGGTCACTTACAGCACCTGAAATTCCTAGAGGGTCACCTAATTTAGTCTTGGCAGGTTCAACGTTGCTTTATATTGGTGATCTAACCGGTGTGTCAACCTAAATATTGCATAAAAGTATTTATGACTTGCTTTCTAATACATATTAGTAAAATATAACCCCATCCTTTTTTCATAGCAAAGGCTTTAACTGTCTATCTTTTTTTCTTTTGTATTTCCCTTGTGTATCATAGCTATATTGAACATCATCCATTACAATACCTACCTGATACATTCCCAACTGCAAAAAGATGGCTAATAATTTAAAGAAGTAATTTTGCAAAAAACAAAAAAAACTCAGATACAAAAGTCTTTTTAAAAGTAAAGTCTCCCATTTGTAAACTAATCTTCGAAGATTAAAATGGTATCATAAAAACGAGCGACTTTCACCTCAAGAATTTATGTTGTACATTATCACTACAATTCAAAATTCGCTTTGGCCAGAAGATGAACAATGACCGTATATAGGCGTCCAGACCGCGCTTTGTCAAACGAGGGTCGTTCAAAAAGTGAACAGTCCTATTTTTTAATTAAAACGATGAATAGATAATAGTGCAGTAGTGATAACATTGTGCGGTAGAATTTATTTTTACATAGTCGCCAGCATTATCAATGCCTTTTCCCATGATTACCACGGTGCATTATTCTTGCGCGTTAATCCATTGGCTGTATTTTTAGAGTGCCACACCGTCACACTTGCAAGAGAGAGAGAGAGAGAGAGAGAGAGAGAGAGAGAGAGAGAGAGAGAAAGTTTACATCGTGAATGCGTAGCTTTAGTTTTCGTTTCAAAGCAATTTGAAATCCCCTCTAATCCATTCGAGCGGGATAAAAATAAAAAAAGCATTACTTTTGGGAAGACCCTCGTATATGCACACCTAGAACTTTATATGCATTGTCTGGCGTTTTTTTTCTATTTAATGACTATAATTAGTTGACTAACTGTATGTATTCAAATACAATACGATTATAGTAAGTAAATATATCGCACTTTCATTTTATATCCGGATAATTGAAACACCCTTAGATTATATCGTATCCCTTATAATTCCGGAAGACAAATACAAAACGTTTCTTTCTGATAAGAGATCTGTCATATTCGGAAAAGAATACAAAAGAACTCCTCAATCATTGCTTCTTATCGAGCGCGAGTCAAAACACATCGGAACGAACAGAAAACTGCTTCCCACACAATAGAAATTCAAAGACTCGAAATTGACCGCAGGTCTTTTCATATACAATTGGCTATCGATTAAACAATGTTACACACATCTTCCCTGTTTTCTATTTCTTTCATACATTGTTCAGCAAGACAGAATCATTTTTTTGCAAATGTTTGCCGGTCATATACTGTCAATTTATATCGGACTCTGCTATTCAAAACTCGGCAGTTTGAAGATATATATATACAAATAACGAATATTAAAATACATATGTGAAAGTCAACGAGATTCATTTGCAAAAGCCTTAAGCTTTTTCTTTTGTAAAGTCATTGATAATTAGAATATTCTCTTGAGACATAGCTTTACATGTAAAAACGCTTACAAAGTATATATATATATATATATATATATATATATATATATATATATATATACATATAAATAAATATATATATAAAATAATTATGATATATATATATGTGTGGGTGTGTGTGTGTGTGTATATACAGACTGTTCTAAAAGTCACTGAAGGGGTTAGTAATTTAATCGGTTATTTAATAATGATTACACCTTTCTATAATTAAAAAAAAATAACTAAAGCACTGTACTTTTTTATATGTACAAGAGAAATTTATATCATATTAATTTATGAAAAATCCCGTGAATTAAATGATGTATATTGTCAGTGTCTTATATTACTTTTCTTTACAAGATATTATTCATGACGGATTGCAGAATATGTTGCTTGCGATTTTACCCCCTTATTTTGTTCTTCTGTTTCCTTCAGTTTTGCGGGGTTTAGGGTGTCCAAGAAATCACTGTAATAAATGAATTGTGCGGTCATCAAATACATATAAATATTATGGTTTAAAGAATTTTAGAATAGCATTTACTACAAACAGAAATGCAGTAGGTATGAAAAAAAAATGAAAAAAAATCCTTAACAAAAATTAACTAAACATACAGAAAGTAACTGAGGCATTTGCATGCGAGTATTATGTGTTTTGTTCAACAGGTCCCTACTTGTGAGTAAAAAAATGCTTCATATAGCAATATTTCGATATTTACGCAATTACTAAACTTTTACCGGAAAAAACCCGATGTAAAAGTTTTCGACAGTCTGAATACCTTCTAAATAAAATTGCAAGTCTGTAAATAAAAATACGTTCAGTACATCAGTAGAAAATTGCCCCTACACTCATCCTCACATTTATAGGTATATACAACATACATAGTTGTACTATGGTTCCTTAAAAACCCGTATACATATATGTCGATTTTTGCCAATCCTGCCATACACACACGTACGCACATACACACACGCAAACACACACACCCACATGTATATATACACATATATATATGTATATATATATATATATATTATATGTAAAGCTGAAGTATTATATAGTTGGATTGACACAATCTTGATCTATAGGTGAGTTTACTCAAGGATGTATTCAATATTTTCAATAGTTTCTGTTTTTTTTTTCTGATAAGGTACCTGTGAATTGATTCAAATATATATTGTAAAACCCGAATTCTCTTCAGAAATCGACACATAAATCTTTTAACTTGAATACAAATATATTCACCGAAAAATAATTACTACAATAATCGCTTTCTTTCTGTAATCTACACTCTTTTTACTCTGTCTCTTTCTCTCTCCATCTGCTTTTTTCTCTTCCTCTCATTTTATCTATCTTGTTATTTGTGTAATTCTCTTTCCCTGTCTCTCTACCACTCTTGCTCTCTTTCTATATTTCTATTAATAAATACACACATTACACACACACGCACATGTATATGTGTATATATATATATATATATATATATATATATATATATATATTACACTTACATATATACATATATATGTGTACATATATATATATACGCTTTAATCTAATATTTTTATTCATGCAGATTTCATATTTATTTTTATATTATATTGTATATACATATGTATATATATACATACACACACACACACACACACATATATATATATATATATATATATATATATATATATATATATATATATATACTGGAAAAACAAACAAAAAGAAGGAATAACTTTGTATTTGTATTTTTCGGATATTGCAATTGTTTCGACATGAACAAGACAATTTAAAATTTTATATTATTTAAATATTTTCGTAATTACATCTCATCAGATATGTTTGAAAAATGCAAAGTTTATACGTATCTTGACACATTTTCATTCTGTTAAAACTACATCGGGCAGTAATGGCGACCTCCTCGTGTTTTTAACATGTTCATTCTGTTGAAAATATTATACGGGCAATATATTCGTATATTTGCTCTAAATTACGGCGAGAATAGTTAAATTTGGACTATTTTGAAACCGGAAAACAATTCTGAAGTAATGAACATTATTGTTTCTTACTTTTAATTAATTATTTTTTGTGTTTTATTTATTAATGAATCTCAGGTAATTTTGTTATGATTTAACTTTTACTCCAAATTCAACACTCTCACATGGAGAGTTTTGTATTTTGTGTATTACTCGGTTATTTTAATGCAAAACTAGGAAATAATGCAATGCTGTTTTTTGTACATTAAAATAAATAAAATACGACAATATAATGTAACATGGAATATATCAGATAACTATATCATCCTTATAGATATTTTAAAATGTTTACGAGTCATAATTATTATTGTAGCAATAATATTTCCCTTCGATGGAGTAATGGACCAACATCATTTCTAGGGAGGTAACACTGAATTATTAACCTAATTTATCCAAATATTATTCGCCGCATTAATTACACTGGTCAACACAATATTTTTGGCAGGCAAAGTAAGACTGGTTTCTGGGGTTTTCAAGGGCGCTGAATCCGAATCTGACATTAGTTTTTTCAAATTGGCTCTAGTTTTTGAGATATCACAGGGGGTCGTTTGTCTGAAATCACCCATTCGCGACCATAGCTAAACGTATAAAAAACGGCTAAATAGTGCATAAATGTCAGATATTGATTTTTATGATAATCTTAAACCACAAAGACAGTGTAAAATCTCAATCTAACAAGTTAAGTTAGATATAACATCATTTCATTTATCCTATAACTGAACACTTTTCATAGATTTCGAGGATATACAAAAAATTTGCTGAATTTTAATTCTCCAAGTGAAAATAAAACATTTACATAATCAGTTATATATCATAAATTAATGCAAAGCATTATACACTAGATTCTTAGTTACAATGAACACACAAAACAATATTTTATTCACAAAACTAAAATTGACGTTTATACAATTTTCGCTTGTGAGCAACTTTTGGGCAGTCTCTCAAAAGGTTCCAGCAGTAGTCTGCCATCATGTGCTCATCCCATTTGCCTTGATACCTCTCTTCCATTGTTTTGATGACTTGATAGAATCTCTCTCCCTGTTCCTCACTGTAATCACCAAGATTACCAGGAAATCTGTCGAGGTGGCTAAACAAGAAATTAACTTTAATGCTCATATTTGCCCCTAGTTTTCCGTATGCAGTAAGCATCTTACGGACCAATTGCTTGTAATTGTCAGCTTTGTGATTTCCCAAAAAGTTTGTCACTACATCTGTGAAGGACACCCAAGCATTTAACTCAACCGTGTTCATATGATTAGTGAAGTCAGAATCCCTCATGAGCGTTCGAATCTGAGGTCCATCGAAGATACTACCTTTAGCTTTTTCGATGGAAAGACCTGGAAATTGCCTGCATATGTACTTGAAGCAATTCCCATCCTTGTTCAACGCCTTAAACTGCTTCATAAGCCCTAGTTTTATGTGCAATGGAGGAAAGATGATTCTATCCCTGGGTACCAAAGGCTCATTGATGACGTTGGCTGTGCCGACTTCGAGACTTTCTCGTTCTGGCCAGTTCTCCCTTCTCCAGTGCTGGATTCTTGCTCTGCTATCCCACAAACAAAGAAAGCAGGGATACTTTGTGTACCCACTTTGCTGACCAAGCAGAAAATTCACCATTTTCAAGTCCACACAAATCAGCCATTTATGAGTGTTGTAATTCAGCTTTTCAAGAACAAATTTGATAGCATCATACTCTTCTTTCATCTTGGTTGAATGGCCAATTGGTACAGGAGCAAACTTATTGCCATTGTGCAAAAGTACAATTTTTAGACTTGCTTTCGAGCTATCTATGAAGAGACACCAATCTGCTGGGTCATATGATGAGATCCCCATGCAGTTAAGAAGTGCAGAAACGTCATTACAAAAGACCAGGTCGTCTTCTTTAGAAAAGAAACGAAGCAAGCTGCCTTCCCTTGTCCTATAGTATGTTACTTTTGTGCCAGAATCAAGAATGTTTTTCTCTTGGAGTCGTGAGGCAAGAACTTCAGACTGCTCCTTCGACAAACCAAGGTCTCGCACTAGGTAATTAAGTTCAGATTGATTGAAAAGCTGAGGGCCATTTGAGGGTTCTTCATAGTCACTACAGCTATCATCACTTGATATTGAAATATCAGCTGGAATCTCTTCGGTTTCATCGATTTTAGGTAAACTGGTGAAAACAGGCACAGGTAGATCCTCAGAGTGTGAAACAGGACGGATAGCAGAATCCAGGCTCGGATACTGCCAATTTGCTTTCTTGTGCTTGTTAAACCCCGTCATGTCATTGAGACAGAAGTAGCAGTCAACAAAATGATTGTTGGGCTCTCTCCACACCATTGGTACAGCAAACTTCAACTTCAGCTTACCGTTGGTCCAACCGCGGAGACTTTCTACACAGGTTTTGCACACCATATGTGGGGGCCAAGACTTGTCTTGGTCACCAAGTATCATATCGAAGTATGCTTTGTACGCCCTCTTGACAAAGTCTGTAATATTCCTCTTTTGTTGTGCCATCATATACTGTCCACAGATGTAACAAAAGACATCCGGTTCATATCTGCAACATCTTCTAGAACTCATTTTCAACTGTGGAATTAAAAAGAAAATTCTTAATTACTGTTTAATTTATACTCCAACTATATTTATGGAACATGTTATTAAATAATTACAGTATATAATTATATAAAAATTCTCCCTATATAAATAATTATATAAAAATTCGCCCTGAAATACTTCAATATATACATAATCATTATAATGATTCAATAATATCAGAAAATTATTATTTACTGCTTCTATATTGAAGTATTTCAGGGAGAATTTTAGCAGTTTAGGCTTATTTGGGGCTATCGGTATCTTCTAAACTAGAGCCAATCTGGCAAAACCAATGTTATATTCGTAATCAGCGACCTTCAAAACCCCAGAAAACACTCCTAGATGGTCTGCCAAAGAAAAAAAATAAAAATTTGTTGACCAGTGTTGTTTAAGACCATAGAATTATACTTAATGCATTGACATTAGACCTAGGTAATTAATTAGCTCCAAAGTTTATATATTTCGACTAATTTTGAAAACACTCGCCGGTGTCTACACATTCATATATAATTATTTTTCAAACACATTTACCTACGGTGTTACGTCAGTATATATATATATATATATATATATATATATATATATATATATATATATATATATATATATATATATATATATATATATATTATAAGGTAAAATTAAAAGCCAAGAACAATGCGAGATTTTTTTTATATATAGAGTAAAATTAAATGAAAACAAAAGAAATAAATTTCTTTTTTTTGTAGTTTGTTTTTTTCTGTTTCGTACAAATTTTAACTCTAAACAACAGTCATTTTTTTCTGTTGTATTCAATGGTGTTATAAATCTCAATATATTTCAGACCTATTAGTCCTTTTTCAAGAGAAGACTGCGGAAGAGTGTTCAAAATTGGAAAAGTAGCCGCAGAGTTTACCACGTGATACCGCGAAATATAGAACAAAAAATGACGTTAGGAGAACGTTAAAATAAATGAGTTGGTGTTTGAAATATTTGTTGCGTTTGTGAATCAAGGGAGATGACTATTCAAGCAAGGTTTTTTTTTGTTTTTTGTTTTTTTATTATTATTTTAATTATTGTTTTTCTTATGTTTTAAACTTATATTATAAAAGCTTAGCTCAATTCCAGTCTATTGTTTAGTGTGGGAGTATTTTTTGAAATAATTAAAGATTCGAGGATACGAAGTTGACCTACGTTTCTTGAAGAAGCAAGAATGTTGATGTGAAAATCTGGTTCTGAATTAATGCAAGTGCGAATATGTTTATAGAACGACGAAGCAGTAGTGTTTAAGTGCTCTTTAATGCGGTGGTGAAGCAATCTGGTAGTGCTTCCGATATAAGATGCACTGGATTTAGCGCATTGTAGGTCGTAAACAACGTGGTTCTTAAAGCATAAACCCGTGTGTGATATTGGGCAATTAGAGAGTGAACAAGGGGAAGGTGTATGCGATGGATGTTTTCGGTTGAGCTGTTGTCTTAAAGTAGATCCAGTGTGGATGAGTTGAATGTTGAGTCCCTCGCTGCGGATGGCTTTTCGGATTGAAGATGAGATTTTGTCACTGAGGAAGGGTAGTTTTAGAAAACAATTGTTAGAGAAGGGTCGGGTGTTGCGTTTTTTCTTTTTAAGTGAGGATAGGATCGTATTAGGGTAGCAGAGTAATATCCTCTCCCTCCGGAAACTGTGTCGCAGATCAGTGTTCCAACATGAAAATGACTAAAACACGCTTCCAAGAAAACCACTGGTTTATTGAAGTGGCTGACAGTAAAGGTGATGGAGTGGTCTCGAGACGACGCCAATAGAATATATTTGGGCATCATGGGGGGGGGGGGAGGTGCGCTACGTCTCAAATATCCGCCAGCCCTGCGACGTCGTAATTGAAGAGTGAAAGAGCATTCCAGTGGCTACATGTGAAGTTCTAGTAAACTTTATGCCCAGGAGAGTAAAGGCACTTTTGGATAATGATGGTGTCCATGCAAAATATTGAGAGTTGACATGTTGTATGTTAATATTGACAACTTTTAGCAACGGGTTTACTCACTTTTGTTAGCAGGAATTCCCCTTTTAATGGCTATATTTTGTGTAATTTAAAGGAAAAATAAATTAACTCTACTTTTCATTGTGCCGAAAAATCATTTTGCAGTGTTGTCTCATGAGGAGATATACTTACATATTTGAAGAAATGTGCGGGGTGTACTCACTTTTGTGATACACTGTATATTTGTATACATAAAGAATTTATTAGTTCAAATCCTTTCTGGAAGCAACATATATCGATTCTCTTTGAGAGGATTATTTTACACCTATATATGCATATATTTTATCAATTTGAATTATATTAAATTCCACAGTTGTTTAAATAATATTATCCGAATATAAACAGTATTGTTTGTTATCAGATCTGAACAATATAGAATTACTTTGAGTGGGCCCTGTGAAGTTCCATCCGACTTCGCCAAACTATTCTTATTGATTAGACTTTTACTGTCGTTTGTCTTTCACGTATATTATTGCCCCATTATTTCAAAGCAATCATCATATATGCAGCCAACGTATTCGCCGGAAGGAATTTTACGCAAATGTAGAGCTTCCGGCTATTTCTCTTACGCCCGTATCGTGAAACTCATTCTCCGAATACAGCCGACACTTGATATGCAGCGTCTATGACAGTTTATAAATGGAAACGTCGTTTTGGAATATACTGTTTGGAAATCTAACACTATTCTGGCGCGGGATTCATCAAGCGCAAATTAAGTTATCCGATTAGAGTATTAAATATTCATGACGTACAATGCACGGCATTAGAGCAACGAACCCTTTTAAGCCTGGATGCTTCTATATTGCTTTCGCATATAAATTGACCGACTAAAGTATCAGATCAACAATGTTAACTAGAAATCTAATCAAAGTCACGGTGCCTGCGCATAGGCATTTGCTGGGATCAAATTTTACATGCAAATAATTTTCTGTGAAAATAGCAACTTTGAACCAACCCGGTGTAACTTGACCATACAAAGGCGCGTATTTACAATCAATGCATATGTAACTTTAAATAGTGTAAACTAATAAGATATGTTGAACTAGGGTGGGAAGAATATATGTACGGGAATTAGTTTGATGATATAATATGGTCTTATTAAACAGCGTGCCTCACAATCTCAGAAAACAAGAGCCATTTGTGCTTTTATAATAGCCGCAGTTTTACAATTACAATTGATGTATTTTAATGTAATTCTATCGAATAATAGTTTTCGTATAATTTAGAATCATACAATAGTATTTTTTTTCTATTAGAAAATACACATACAAATTTACAAGTGTTCTACCAAATATATATCGACAGAAATTATAACTGGGGATGTTACAACAGAATATTATTTTCATTGTTTTGACTCTCGAGTTTATCTCCCACACAGTAAGTCACAGTCAATCAACCGAGAACCACAGCAGTCAATATAAAAACATATGATAATCACGGATATACAGTCAATAGTCAAAACAATGAAAATAATATGCTGTTGGCAAAGCCCATATTATAACTAGATATATATTTTATATTTTGAACCAGCATTTGTATTAATGGTTACTTTATTTCTGAATGCATCAGCGCAAGCCAACTGAATATAAATTACAATAGTTTAACATCAACAATATTCGAATAAATTGCATGTTTTATTCCAAGACGTATCACCACGTTATCTCAACAAACTTTGGTTGGCCAGTCGTAAATATCTGTGCAGTTCCCCCACTGAACAACGGGCTCGAGATCAGAGGAGAGAGAATCAGAGAAAGCTTTTATGTGTTGCCGTAGATGGTCGTGTCATCAGCATACATGTTAACGAATGATTGACATTCCTAGAACTGCACGCATGTGGAACTCTGTTCTATCTGCCTGCTTCCAACCTGACTACAACCTGGATGTCTACAAGTCCAACGTAAAAATTCCTGATGAACCGCCCCCTTTAGTAGACATTTTATTAAATCTCCACACTAACGTACTGTACTTGCAATAACCCTTATCCCTGGTTGACTTCCGTGTCTTGATAAGTGATGCCCACCTTGCAAAAAAAAAAGGTCAGAGTTTTATCAGAGATGGCATGGGATGATGAGTCAAACTTATTTTCTGCAAAGTTTTGCGACGAAAGATTGTAAAACCCACTTGATTTTCATAATGTATCTTCGTGTAACTGATATATTAATAAAGATTGTCATAACTCTATTAACGTTATGTTTGTGACATTGTAACCTGTTTATTAGCAGAATCGATGTAAATAGCCAACTTACGTAAAGCCGTTACAAATGCGAAATTGTAATCAATTGTTTGAGACTCCTAGCATTTAGATATTTTTTCCATTCTCTACTAATCCAAATGCGAAACATGTGCTGGCCGCAAATTGTTGTGTAATCAGAAGGACACGACCCACGTATTACATGTTTGTCCATATTTGTTTTATAATATATACTAGATTAAGGATCATAAAAACTAGTGGAACCTAAGGCATCCAATAACATAATTTAGGCTTTGGTTAATTATGATTGTTTGCTAAGGCAGTTATAGATATAAAATGTTACAGCCAGTTCACTCTTATCATACAACAGAACAAAAATAAATAGAAACAACGCTGTTCTACTGCAAATTTCTTTAGCACCGGACGACTTCACAAGCGTTAGTTCATAACAGAAAATACACTTTCAAAAATGTTTCTTCTGGTTTTGATATGGCCATCTTAAGGGTCGCCAACATTGTTCGCGTGATTGTTGTTTCATAGTGGATCTGTAATATCAGTGTCTGGTTCTGATGTGTAAACATCTTGCTGCCCAGTACGAATATTTCTGCCTCCTCGTATCGGTATTTTTAATATTCTGCATTGTTCTTTTTTTCTTTTTCTTTTTTTACCTGAAATCCAGTCGTTCATTTTTATTTATTTATTTTTTGCTGGTGTATTATATATATAAATAGAAAGATAGTTTCTTGGCAAAAACAACAGAGTTAAATTTTTCTTTCTTTTTCTGTTAGTTTTTTCGGCCTATCAAGCATTTCAATCAGTCTTGTAAAAAAAACTTTGCACTAAAGCCGAGTGAGTCATAAAAGGTTTTGATCAGAGACAATTTTAAGAGATTTTTTTCTGTTTCTTTATTCAAGCATATGAAAATAAGAAACCTTTAAAACAAAAGTGCTAGCATATTAAACCTATCTAATAATTAACAATGAATATATTGATAATTAAATATATGATTCTGTTCTTTGTTTTCTTTCATTTTAGTAAAATATTTTAATATTATATTTACACCGTCTTTACGTTTTTTTCCATAAAATCGCAATACATGTAAATAATAAACACATACCACAAAATAAAGGAAAGCAGAATAGTTAAATTCATAGATCTAAAAGTTTATTTTTCATGCAAACATCACCTTCAGCATGTGAAAATGTCGGTATATATTTTTTTAAACCGTTTAATAATGTAGAAAAAAATATTATGTCAATACTGAGTCTGTCGTACATATAATCTTCGGAAAATATAAATTATATGCTAATAAAGAATAAAATACATGGGGATATGGTGTTAGAAAAGAAAAAAAAAGTGAAAAATCATAGATGATTCAGCATCATTATATTACTTCAAAAAACATTATATTTCATATTGTCAAGTTAAACATTTTTTATTAAACTTTTTTTATAAAATGTTCAGAAAATGTTTTAATTCTACAAAGAAACTAATTATTATTATTATTATTATTATTATTATTATTATTATTATTATTATTATTATTAATACTCATTTATCTTTTATTTTTCTGAATTGATAAACTAGGGCTATTTGCATAAATTGTTTATAGGAAAAATACGAAAGTCTGTTTTATATTTTATGATTCGTACTTTTATGCTCCCTATAAGGTTAAACTTTATCTTTTATTAATTTATCTGGTTTCGCACGTTGTGGTTAACTTCAATCCTAGCACTCGAACTAGTAGTTAGTTTGCTCTGCTAAAGCTGGGTCAAAGTGTCATTGAGTCAACCATCGAAAAATCACCCCTCCCATGTTTCCCTTTAAATGTTAGACCCGTGAGAGCAAAAGTTTCCACATGATACCGAGTCAGGTATAGCCCAAAAGAAAGAAAACAGACATATGTACCGTCATTTACCCATCGATTCATACGGTTTACAACTGAAGCGAGAGTGGAAGATTTTCGGCAGTTTAGCGGAAAGCAGAAGGATTCAATAAAGCGGGAAGAATTGACAGGATCACAGAAAATCCAGATAGTTCAATTTTACGAGTATTTTGCGTCCGTTTTATTTTTTTCTGTAGAACAATAACCAACTGAATGATGCCATAATAAAAAAAACATGTATCTAACGAATAAATAACAAAAAAACATATCTTAGACAATAATCCTTCAATATTTTCATTATCGGTAACCCCGGTGGAGGGGTAAAACACAAGAGACCTTTTCAGGCTGAATGTTAATCGGCAGACCAGTCGGAGTTAGAAACACAAGAAACCCACGCACGGTGAACCAGTCATGGCTACGAAGAATCAACAATATGCATCGGAAGCCCAAACATAAACAGCCGCTGCGTCTGAATTCTTTCCCGCTACGCTGTGCGTAACGCAAGGATGCGTACTTCACATGAAGGAGAGGGGAATCAAAGAAATGACGCGAACTTTTCCGCGGGAATGTCATTTATATTCTATAAACAGATTTCAGCCACAATATTAGATTTTACTCCGATTATCTTCCTTTATTATAGAACGGAGGCAGCGAGAAATAGAAAATAACACATCTGAACTTCAGTAATGCACATGTTATGTAAAAAGCAGGCAATACTGAGCTGTTCATCCGATAGCCCTCCTCGCGCAAAACAGGGTAAAAGTTCGACATAGTGGGTGTCTGCTGACCCTCATGATGAAGTATTTTTTTTTTGTTTCGGGATGTAACATATCCAGTCTCAGAACGTTCTTCGCAAGACAGGCATTGCTTCGTATATTTGTTTTATTCGCCTGCTATGATTGTAGTATTCACAGCCGATGTCCTTGTGCCCTAAAGTTAAGGAAGCCGACTTTTTAAAATAATTTAGTGCGTGTTCCCAATAGGATCATGGCCCCGCCAGTTGACCGGCAGTGTGTCCCGTCCGTTATCGAAAACAACAATCAAGAAGTGGTGGACATTTTTCTTTTTTGGTTACTACGTGGTATGTTGGCGTTAGACCAATAAACTTCCGGGGGGTCTTTGTACGTGACACAATCGATTTTTGATATGGCAGTCGACCTTCTATTTAAAGCTTTTTGCTTTCGCATGGCACTCACGACGGTTTAAAAATATGTGCATATATATATATATATATAATACTTAATGTATCAAAAAACAAAAGGTATGAATATACTTTAAGATTAAGAGTACTCAAGTAGAAATATTGCTGTGTTAAGTGAACAAATCCTTGCAATCATTACAACTTTATCTGCCCGTCTAAACAGAGATCATTAAATTAAAAGTTAGCCGTAATCAAGGTGTTTTTTTTAATATATATTTGCAGTTGTAAAACCAAATGCATGTTTACACATATGCACCCGCATATACAAACACACTTTAATTAAATTGGCAAAGCTGTCTTGCAAGAAGCAAGCCAATGACTTCTGTAAAAAACAAAAAAAAAGCCGTCTGGACATAGTCAGATGCAATGAATATCATGACTCTTTATATTTGTCGAAAATGATTTTAAGCGAGAAAACAAATTCAATCGACTAGGCAGTGATGATAGACACTATGTCCGTAGGAATTTAATACTAGGCACACAGTTTCAACGCTGAACGGTAGTGGAGGTACAGTTTTAATGTGGGGCCTTATTAGTGCAAATGATCAAGGGCGTCTAAGTCGTTTGCAATGGTTGAATTCATTCGACCAAGTACATTAATATGTTTACTGAGCATTTCTGCCCTACTTTCGCCGGAATTTTGATACTAGTCCTATCTTCATGCAGTATAATGTTCCCATTAACACAACTGGCAATGTCAAGAAGTTCCCTGATAATCGGTGATTAGCCTGCACAATCCCCAGCCTCAATTCTATCGAAGACATATGCAATTACATTAAGCCACAGCTACGTAATGATAAAATGTCTAAATCTGGAACAAATTTGGACAAGATTTAAAGAAAAGTGGGATGCCCTTTCACCTAAGTATTGCCGCAGACTTATTCAAGGATATTATTCAAAATTTACAGGTTGTCAAATTGCAGAGAGGCTAAGCTCTGAAATTTTTACTAATTCATTGTGTTCCTGTTTCATTTTTTGCGTGCCGACGTTGCTTTCCCTGTCACCAGGATTACATCGATTCACCAACTACTGTGGCTAATAATTAACCGCTTCCCCGATCTGTTGATTAGGTGTACTGTCGGTGAGAATAAACCGTCGCTGTGTTAGATCACCTTTGCTCGCCGGACAAAACTAACGCTAGTTATTTATTTACTTAAATAAGTATTTTATTTGAATTGTTTTCATCAATTAAAAGGAGTTGAATTTTTTTTATATATATATATTGTTGAAAAATAAAAGCCTGGAAAAACATGGATTACATAGAAAAATTCGAGCATAGAAAAGTAATATGTGTAAGATTTAAATTAGAAAGGTAAAACGACTAGTTGTTAAAACGGATCAAAAAAGACAGGATATTTTACTAAAAAAATATAATAAATTTATATCTTTAAATATTGCAGCATTGATAATTATATATATATATATATATATATATATATATATGATATATATTATATAATATAATTGTTTTACAGTTTTAACTAATAGTACTTTTACTTGCAAATGTTTACAAATGAAAGAAACCACAAGTAGTGTAAAGTGTATGAATACGAGGGACGTGCAATAAGTAACACCCCTGACCCACTTCTCATAGCAGTAGAGCAACGAAACTCAGCACAGTTTTTAGTCTTTCTCTACATAAGAACCAGAGTTACGCATTTCACCGTTTTTGTAGAACACCTCAGGTTGGTCTTGCAACCACCACATGACTTCAGAAATCAAGACTGCATTATCTGGGAAACGCTTTCCTTTCAAAAACAACTTCATGGCTGGGAAGAGGTGAAAGTCAGAGGGTGCAAGGTCAGGAGAGTAGGGAGGATTGGGGAGGATTTCATAACTACACGCCCGTGCTTCTTATCTTGCGACATGCGAGTTGTGGACCTGAGCGTCGTCCTGCAGGAGGAGGGTACCTTTGCTGATCTTGCCCCACCTCTTGATTTTGATAAGTGCCCTTAATTTCATGAAAAGTAAAGCATAATAGTATCCTATAATTGTGGTAACGTTTGCCTGGAAATCTGTAATCATTATTCCGTCCTTGTCCCAGAAGACTGTGAGCATGACCTTGCCAGCGGAGGGCTGCACCCTTGCCTTCTTTGGATGTGGTGAGTCCAAGTGCTTCCCCTGCATTTCCTGGGATTTGGTGTCTGCATCATAGTGATGGGCCCAGGTTTCATCCTGTGTAATCAGTCTTTTGAAAAACTTTGACTCATCTTCTTGGCACATCTCCAAATTAATCAACGAGCACTCGACGCGTTCTCGCTTCTGGAATGGTGTGAGCAACATGGGAATCCATCTGCTAGACACCTTATGCATATGCAATGATCATGAATGATACTTTTCAGAGACTTTGTACTAATCTTGACATCTCGGGCTATTTGGCGAATAGTAATGCGCCGATCTTCAAAAATGGCAGCCTCAACTTGACGGACAGATCCCTCATCATTGGCAGAAGGGGGCGACCAGGTCTGGGAGCTGTTTTCACAGAATTTCGGCCATGTTTGAATTCACGATGTCAGCGTTTTACAAGGTCATATGATGGGGCATTATCACCATAAGTTTCTTTTATTTCATCAAAATTCTTCTGTGGTGTGCGTCCTTTCAAATACAAAAAACCGGGCCATTCAACAGGCTCGAGTTCACACCTGACTCAGTTCAAACAGCTGTAAAACAGAAACCACAATTATTTCAGGGTTGTAATTTGCCACATAACCCGTAGAAATATAAATCATTGAACATGCACAATTTAAGTTAGATCAGCCAACTGGAAGTGGATCAGGGGCATTACTTATTGCACGCCCGTATAAAGAATACGAGAGCCACTATAGTGGTATGAGAGAGGAACGTGTTTGTAGCATGTAAATATGGTATGGATGTCACTATTCAGTCTCTGAAACCAATGGTATTCATAGGACTGGTTGATTCCATTTATTTCTAAAGTAGGGGTGATTAGTACCCCACAACACAGCCTCCCGAGCTTCTCATTCTCCTGAAACGATCGTATAGCTCTTTTTCCTGTGGTTAGACCTCAATTTGATCGGTCATGTTCCTTTTCATTGAGTACCGGCGTTGTCCGGCTGCTTGTGGTGTTACCGGGTCGAACATGTCATACATTTTGTCCATTACTTCTTGCTCGACACGAGTTGTCTTTTGTCATCTGTGATACGTTTCCGAATGTGGTTTAAATGCTTCTTGTAAGCAAATCTTGGACGTTCGATAATGTAGACAATCCGCCCGATCATTTTCCGGACATTTCCCAGTTCCCTCATCGTATTATTATTTTTGTGTACCTGAAAAAATACTTTTTTTTTCACCAGGTAAGTATCTTTGTGTAGGCGCTGTATTATTTTGCGGTTTCACCTGTTTTGGCAAAAGTTTCTCGAAGACCGGGCTAATTTTTCTCGCGACCATTAACTTTGCAAGTGGTATCGTCGATGTAGCGCTTTCATTTGGCGTAATTCGGTAAACCTGTAGAACTGCTGAAGCACCTTTTCAGAGGGCGTTATTTTAGCTTTCTTCAGGGCTCTTTTCAGCGTATTTACAAACATCTCTGCCTGACCGTTCGATGATAGGTTGGCGTCGACATGCGGTCCACGTGTAAATCCTTGCATAAACTTTTGAAATCTGCTGAAGTGAATTGTGTGCCATTGTCTGACACTAGAAAATCGACCACGCTAAACCTAGCGTACAATTCGTGAAGAGCACGATTGTAAAATTCGCCGTTCCAATTTACATCGAAATACCTCAGTTGATCCCCAGTGATTCTTTTCAATCTGGGAGATCTAGAAGTGTAAGCCACGTTTTGTTTCAGAACAGTTTCCGATGGTTCGTTGTTCTACACAAGTCCCTGGAGTGACTGGTTTGCTGTAGACAGTTCTCGAGATAGAATTCAAGGAACAAAAGATTATTCCCGTGTTGACACGAAGAAAACACATGCGAAATTGCTACAGAAAGGTCTAATATTCATGGGGCAATTCTTGTTTCTGATTGGTTGCTAGCAGAACGTGAAATAATTCGATTTGTCAGTTCCTGCCAACATCATTTATAAACAGAATATTCCGACTGGGGGAAATCATACCCTATTACACTTCGCCCCTCCCCAACAATTCGTCTTGGTAGGTTACGTTATTCCTGCGCTTTTTATTGTTATTATCGTTATCGTTATTGTTATCTATTTATGTTAAATTTTTTATTGTCATCCCTTTTTTCCGCCGCCGTTAGCTATCAATGCCGGAGTTTCCGTTTTTTTTTCTCGTTCCCCGTCGGTAATGGCATCTGCCAGCTATGAGCCGTCGGAGTCTTCGAAAGAGAAGTCAGACCCAGAGGATGCAGTTTGTAAGAAACCGACAGCAGTAAAGATTGATTTATAATCCTTCCTGGAGGAAGCAAAATAATGCGTAGAGCATGTTACTGACAACGGGATTACCTTGGAGCAACAAAGATTGCAGGAATACGCCAAAAATCGATATCGCTATTTATGATTGACCGGAAAACGAAAAAGCTAATTCGATCTACCAAAGATATTGTGACGAAGTTGATTGCAACCGTGGGCATGAGAGCCGAGAGGATAAGTAAGGTTAGATGTTATAATACCTGGGCAGCCCTTTTTAAATCCGGAGAGGACTTCATCAAGTTATGTAAAAATGAAATCATCACACCTAATTACATACTGAGGATGGAATACCTGGGACAAACTATTATTTCCATATTCGAAGTCCCTAGTGTAGTGCAAGGGAAGTATTTGGCGGCATATCTCCTCCAATTTGGAGATATAACAGGGGTTAATGTTGACCACTAAACGGTGTTTGGTCGTTTGACCTATTAGTCAATAAGGTAGCTTTTCTCAAGATTCGATACAACATGGAAGCGGAGACCGAACATTACCAATTGTAGTGGCAGGTATACGTTCGGCATGTTGGATAGGTGTGGAAGTTAGGAACCTTACATAGACGTGCCCCTAACAGTCAACACAAAAAAATAATCCCCAAAATCGGGTATTGGGACATTTAGAACCTAAAGTGCAGGGTGAATCAAATAAACCTTCTGCATAAAATAATCCCATCACGATACCCATCAAAATGTAACTCCCGACAACTTTGAAGCGACCTGCAACACTGAAACAGCCTTTCAAAAAAAGACGATGAGTGGAAACTCGTCCCTCCCAAGAAATACCCACCCAGACCCTACGCGAGGTCCCTAAAAAAGAAGAGAAACCGGAGATCAGTGCGAGCAAATACCCTAACGTGAACAAGTTCAAGGAGTTATTAAAGCTCAAAGCAAGCCTAGATAGAAAACGGGACTCCAAAAAATCTGTCCCTTTCCTGAGTCCCTGTTCCCTGACAAATCAAACCCCAACCCAAAAGTAAAACGCTCCCGCCAAAATGCTTCATCCATAGTAATTGCCCCACTTCCCATTAGAGAAAGGATACTTACGTCTTCGTGTGGCTTCCCCAAGAAAAGAAGCTAGAGACTCTCCTCTTTTTTTACCCTTGTCAACACGCTACAAAACACTCCTCGCACTTCTCCCATGAAAACAAACATGCCCTCTCCCATCCCATCAGATAAAAAAGACAGAGACGCCCCTCTTCAAAAACGAGTCCCGAAAAAAATCCTCCCTTTTTTCTGTCAATGTTGTTTGCCAAATTACGGTTGAAAGAGATACAATAATGAATACACACAAAAACAATGACTATAAGAACCTTCTTACATGCAAAACTGCACATAAAAAGAAATCTCAAACCCCGAAAATTTCCCCAAAGCCAAAAGAATCCTAACTGTGGATAGACCTAGAGGGGATGCACAACGGGGAGTGAGCAATGATGGAGGAAGCAAATGGTTCCTTCAATTTGTTTCCTCCAGTCGCATTTTTTAAAGATAAAGAGATATCAGCGATGAAAAAATCATGTGTTGGACGGGTCCCTATAAAGATGCACCCATCACTATATAGGGCAATCAAATTAACTTTCCCTCTAGACATCGGCGGTCTGTCTCCTGACGGGTCAATCACCACTGAGATGACCACTGGATTCATGAGGACCGCTGTCGGTGTCTTAACACCGTCTATGTTTGATCAGGATTCCCAACCCTAAGTAAACCAATATGGCATTAAGATTAGCTAGTCTGAACGTCCGAGGGTTGAGGGACGACTCTCGTAAACTTCGAGTAGTATGCGACCTTCAACGCCTCGGTGTAGATATATGTTGTGCTCAGCAGACCCACTTTATTCCTAGTGACTATCAGGGTGTGCTCCTTAGATACTTTCAGCTCTATTCAGAGCATTATGATGCCCACGCAAAAGGGATAGCCTGGCTACTTAAGCGCACTCTTGATGCGTCGTGTGATCAGGTAGACGCAGATCCAGAGAAAAGATTGCACGTGCTGGATGTTACTGTAAAGGATGTGGCATTTCGTTTTATTGAGGTTTATGCGCCCAATAACCGTACTGAGCTAGTTTCCTTTTATCAGCGAATCGAGCCCTTCATGAATTCGTCTCGTCGGTTAGTTTTAGCAGGAGACTGAACCACGGTCCTGGATCCTGAGTTAGATCGCGAGGTTAATACCACGAGGGTTAATAACCAGAACCGTGATGCTAAGACGTTTCGAGACTTTGTTGGCAAGTTTGATCTTGTCGACAAATTGCGAAACAAAAGCCTGGGGATTTAGTATGGACTTGGACAAGTAAACTCGGCTCCGATCTGGTGCAACTTTCGAGTTACATCGTCGGTTCTTAGGAGAGTCGGCCTAGGGCTTTTAGACTGTCCAAGTTTTCATAATATAGTTTATTCGCATCATAGCCTGCCCCGGGTTCTGCTAAAGTAAGATAGTCTTAAGCCTAGGATGGTTTGTTACTGGAACTTCAACACGTCGTTATTCAACGTGAAAGACTTCCGGAAACAGCTCTTACTGACTATGAAGAAGGAATTTGCGGCGGATTTTCTTGGCAATAGGTGGTGGGGTAACCTTAAAAAGTTATTAGGTCCTTAGCTGCTGATTTTAGTCGCCGGCTCAACCTTAATTCTAGAGCGGCGAAAACGACATTAGAAGATAGATGAGAAAGGGCAGTGGAGGAGGCGGATAATGATAGTTATACTATAGGAAAGGTTGAACTGAACTCCTTGGATAACAGGGGGGACCAGCGATTGCTTGTTAGGGCTAGGTTAAAAAGAGCACCGGACGAGACAATTAATATGGCCGCGTAACTGCGTGTGAAGGAATTTCGACATTCTGCTGATTGACACATCGGCAGTGTCACATTGCCGGACGGACGAACGGTAGCTTCTAATTGCGGAATATTGGAGGGTTTTCGGCGTAATTTTCAGGAACTTTTATCCAAGGGGCCTGGCCTGACTATTGCACAGTTTGACACCTATTTAGCGGACTTTTCTTGCCTTGAGGCGACCGAAGTGGCTAGGTGTGAAGGTAGCATAAAAGAAGAGGAAGTCCTTGAGGCCTTGAAACAGGTCTGGCTAGACAGGACACCTGGAATTAATGGTTTACCCTACGAGAGCTGTATTTGAGGTTGTCGCCCAATTTTATCCCTTTGCTGGGCGTATTTTTAACTCCTGGTTTAGGAACGGGTGCATACCTCAGTATTTTACTAAAGGGGCATTAAATTGCTACGCAAAGATAAAAATGGTGGGGATGGGATAGTTAATTTCTGGCCCTTTACAATGTTAAACACAGAGTACCAGATTTTGGTCAAGATCTTAGCAAATCCTCTGCAGGTGGGCTTGCACCGTCTAATAAGTCCTGAACGCACTTGTTCTGTTAAAGGCCGGACGATTCTAGATAGTTTGTACACGTTACGCTTGATCGTAGAAAAAGTCGACACAGAAGCTGCGCTGGTCAATTTAGATCAGTCCAAAGCATTCGACAGAGTAGACCACCGGTACCTAGGGACTGTTCTTTGCTCGGCTGGGTTTGATCCCAGGTTCGCTCTTGGATTCGCCTCTTGTATGCTAACCCCGGTGCTATACTGGAAGTGAATGGGACGAGGTCGAAGCCCTTCATGTTAACAAGATCCATTCGTCAAGGTTTTCCGTTATCACCCATGTTGTATGTGCTCACGCTTGAGCCATATTTACGCCAGCTTCGGGTTAACCCGGTCCTTCGCGGGATTACTTTGCCAGGTGGGTCTATTCCGGTAAAGTATAACTGTCTATGCCGACGACTTGACCGTGCTTGTAATGAGCAGTGCAGAGATTATATTATATAATATATATATATATATATATATATATATGTATGTATATTATATCATTATTTTACAGTTTTAACTTATAGTCCTTTAAATTGCAAATGATCACAAATGAAAGAAACCAAAAGTAGTGTAAAGTGTATGAATACAATATTGTATTTTTATAAAGAATACAAGAGACACTAAAGTAGTATGAGAGATACGTGTTCGTAGCATTCAGTTAACCCTGGCATGAATGTCTCCATTTAGTCTGTGAAACCAATGGTATTCCTAGGACTGGTTTACTCCACTGTTTTCTCAAGTAGTGATGATTTGTACCTCATAAAATTACAGTAAAATGATAAAAGCGGTTACGTCGAAATATATTGATTTAAACGAATAAACATCTGGTCATTTAAATACTTGCGTTGTATGAATTATAAAACGCGTTATTTATACGTATGTTAAATAATTCACCATTCAAACACAGATATCAACGGAGGAACATTCAAATATGTCACTTCGTGCATGCAAATCCCATCCTGGACTAGAATACATGTACGTTCAGCAAAAGCTTATCTCTTATATAATATTTTGATTGTAGAAAAATACCGTTAGTTTGTCAAAACATATTCCACATAAAAATGTATTATACCTAGACTAATAGCCACTATCTTATGTAACTGTAAAACGCAATTTTACACACATTTAATCGTTATAATAAAATCTTACATTTCATCCTAGGAAGAACAGCATTACAACTGCGACCACCTTCAGAAGAAGTAGTTCCTATTTGCCCTCTAAATAACAAGCCTTCCTTCGTTACAATTCATCAACGAAAGGTATTCTTCTTATTGTCTAGATATAGTTTCATATACCGTTACTCATAAATTCATTGACATAACATCATCTTTCCCTTTTCCCTTAAAATATAATAAAGTCTCCACAGAATAATCCGGCTCCTTCTGATTGGATAATTCCACCCATTCCTATATTTCCGATTAATGGTACTATAAGAACGCATATGTTCTATTCAAACATGACGTCGCAATTACACCTACTTAAATATATATGTGTATTGCTTCATTTTAAAGAAAGCTGCCAACATTATTAATTTCTCCTATGAATTTTCAAGATTGTTAAATACTCTTAAAATTGGTATTAGAGTACCGATTAGGAACCTAACAGGTTGCTAACCTGTACTCTAATACCGATTCTAAAGAATATTTTAACAATCTAGATCGTCTCATATGAGAAATAAATAATATTGTCAGCTTTCTTTAAAATAAAGCAATAAAAATATATATTAATGTTCAATAGACACTTGGAAAATTATTTTTTAAACTTTACTGTCAAATAGTCGCTCGGCGTTCAGTTGACATCTTCAAAATATCTCTCTGTGAGAATTACGTCACCGATAGCGTGATTAAGATAATCACGTTAGACACCAATTTGTAAAAACTACGCCTTCAGAAAGTAGTGTTTAGAGGTGCTTTTCAACTTAGTAAGGTTACTCCAGGAATGCAATGATTTTCTACGTCACGAACCGCCGAAAACTTAAAGTATTTCAAGACCTGGCGACAAAGAAGCTCAACTAAAAAATATTTAAAAGTCTAATTGCTAGCGGAAAACATATGTAATTATTTCGCCCATACCGTACTCAAAACAAAGTTAACCAGTCTTTTGTAGACATTTTTTTTTTGCTGAATTCAAAAACCTTAATTACCGAATTTATGCCAATATTATATATCTATAATATAAAGCTGAATGTATGTGGGCGTGTGTCTGGTCACGGATAGACTCCTATATAGTTGACTATTTAAACTAAAAAATTGATTACATATAATGATAGAAGATGTATCGAGATACAGGAATGGATATGTTTGATCTGGCAGAACCGTGGTTCATTAAAAGTGTGGGGTCTGCGTTCGTGCCTGGTCCACAAAGTATGAATATAAACAATTAAAAAATTAAAAAAAAAAACGTTTGCGAGTGTTTTTGATATGGATGTATATAATAATACTTTGATAAGTATGTTTGAACTTAAATAGGGATGGTATAATAAAATTATGGTGTCTGCTTCCATAGAATGGAAATAGGCACACACTTTTATAAAGACTTTTCATATCTATCTGCGTAAGTACACTTTGTTTCAGTTTGAAGAAATATGGTATAATAAAATTATGGGGTGTTAGTTCGCACCTGACCTCCATAGAATGGAAATATGTCACAAAGTTCCACAAGGTTTTTTTTTAATATAGATCCCAAGAATATTGTGATAAGTGTATCAGTGTGAACAGGTATGGTATAATAAATTATGGGGGTTATCTATTTTATTTTTTACCCTCATCATATTTTGCTTTGGTTTTGATACCCCAAAATTCAACCCAAATTTACAACCCTTCCGTTTCATAACCTATCATACTTTCATAAATCAGAGTCCATTTTCTGTAGGTTGTTTTTATACACAGTTCAAGGCGGGTACTTTTGCTACTATATATATAGATTGCTGCGGACTTTCTTTTTGGCTCCAAAATGTAAACTTTTTTTTTAAATTGAAGCGAACACTAGAATATTCTAATTAAATGTCAAATATGAACAAGTAAAATTATAGAGGAACAAAAGGTGAATTAAATGAATCATAGGTTGTTAACAGTTACATGAAATTTAGCTAAAATTTGCAGTTTAAAAAAAATCCAATTACGGACTTTCTTTTTGCCAGAACTATATATCTGTGTGTTTTATATGTACATACTTTAATAGGCATTAAAATATACACCACCCACACACGCACACACACACACACACACACACACACACACACACACATATATATATATATATATATATACAGAAAGAGAGAGAGAATTTGATGGGTAAATAGATAGATAAATATATCAATAGATAGATTGAAAGATAGATCGTTCTTTCAAGTACCAACTAATAGTTTCCCTCCATCAGCATATTACACTTTTCCTACATTTAAGTAAACTAGCAGGACCCTGTACCGGCGTATCCTGGTGGGCGTGTGCCCCACACCCGAACTGAAAAACAATTAACCACTCTGATTATTGGGAGGCAGTACCCGCGAGTAAAATAGCAGGCACTGGCTCTCGTAGCCGAAGTAAATGTAGGCGAGGAAGTACGAACAAAGTTCATATATACTTGTATATTGAAGTGTATTTCTTCCAAATCATACCGTTAGATATATTTAAAAGAAAACGCAACTCTTTGGTAGGGAACATTTTCAAATTAGTCACGAGTTAAACTGTAAGGTTGATTCTGTTTTGACGTCGTGGTCGTCGTATATATAGTTGTGCTCGTTGTGATAAAATAATTAAAATACCCACTTTAGTATTTTGTTAATTGTTAATTGTTTTTGTTTCTATTTTGTTTTTGTGATGAGAACTGTTCATATAAAAGACTGAATATATAAATGCGACGGATTTAAAAGATCACTAATGTACACGTACTGTGTTTTATTTGTTTGTGTTTCCTACATTACTTTCGACTTTACTTTACCATGATGCGGAGGCAAGTAAATAGAAACATTAGCAATATACACGTAGTGAGTAAGAAACTTGTTAGGTTATTTGTTGACGATGAACTTGTCGTATTAGAGGTCGGGAACACATCCAATTGTTTTTTGTATCGTTTTTTTTAACTGTACAGGTAGCTGGTTCTGTTGAAGAAGAATAACAGTTGAAAATAACAGGAAAAGATTGACGTAATTCTGAGCACGCGTACATATGCATTTTCTAGCTTAAATTCGCTAACATTTTAAGCCTTCTGTATCTATATAGCTTATATCACACAGTGACAACGAAAATTTAAGGACAAAGTTACAACTAGAGACAAGGCCAAACTATTTGCAAAGAACTTTGCAGCTAATTCTACCCTATGCGACGAAGGTCATCAACTCCCAATATTTCCCCCTATAACACAGAACAAGCAAGGTAACATACAAATATCCGTGCATGAGGTCGCCAAGCTAATAAAAAACCTAGATTCTACTAAAGCAACTGGCCCTGATGGCATCCCAATTATAGTGTTAAAAAAGCTTCAACCAGAACTTGTTCCCATACTTACGAAACTATTTAAGCGCTGCCTTAAGGAGAAGTGCTTTCCGACTCTCTGGAAGACCTCATCAGTTTGCTCTGTATTTAAGAATTCAGGTGATAAGTAATCTCCCTCTCAGTACAGACCAATAAGTCTCCTGTGTGTTATGAGTAAGTTGCTGGAATCCATATTAAATAGAGAAATAGTCAACCACCTCAGCAGGAATAACCTTCTTCAATATGGTTTCCGTTCTGCAAGATCTACCGCAGATGTGCTGACGGTTACATCCCACGGGATTAGTGAATCTCTTGACAAAGGCTTCCTTTCTAGGGCAATTGCTCTTGACATATCAAAGGCCTTTGACAAGATATGGCATAAGGGTCTACTTCACAAGATTTCCAGCTACGATATAACTGGAAATGTTTTCTCAATCATTAAATCATTTCTCTCCGATAGGTTCATAAGTGTAGTGGAAGATGGGCAAAAATCAGAGGCCTGCAATATAAATGTTGGAGTCCCTCAGGGGTCAATCCTGGGCCAAACTCTCTTCCTGATCTACATCAATGATCTCCCTAAACACATACTTAAATCATTCGTTGACATCTATGCTGATGACACGACCATCTACGGCAACACATCAAAGGCTGTAAATGACAAAGTTTTCTCTGACTCTCTCTCCTCTGATCTCGAGCGCGTGGTTCAGTGGGGAAGATGTGGCTGGTTACCTTTAATGCATCAAAAACAAACTCCTATCCTTACATCATCAACGCTCTGATCCCCATCTGGCATCAATTGTGATGGATGGCTCTCGTCTGGGTGAGGTCCTGTGTTTTGACAAGCTTCTGGGTTTGACCTTTACTCCTGATCTGAAATGGAACACGTACATCAAGTCTGTTGACAAGGTCGCTGGAAAGATGGTGGGATCCTTCTACCGCGCCAGAAGATATCTCACTACTGATGCAATTCTCTTTCTATATAAAAGCCAAGTACGTCCAAGGATGGAATACTGTTGCCATATCTGGGCAGGAGCTGCTAAAAACAGCCTATCCTGCCTTGACAGAGTACAAAATAGACTTTGTGGCTTAGTGGAGGATGCCCTTTTCTCTACCCTGCAACCCCTCTC
The DNA here is from genome assembly GCF_053919585.1 of Euprymna scolopes. NCBI lineage: Eukaryota > Metazoa > Mollusca > Cephalopoda > Sepiida > Sepiolidae > Euprymna > Euprymna scolopes. The sequence goes on from NC_136500.1 coordinate 26,148,028, forward strand.
CCACAGAAGAGATGTTGCGAGCCTGTCCTTGTTTTATCGTTATTTCCATCGTCTGAACTCCAATCTCTGGTCCGCTCTCGCCAATCTTTCACGAAAAACACCCGTCTAGCTGAATCCACTGTGCAAATTTTCCCCCACTCTATATCTGTACCTAAATCAAAACGCGGATTCCATGAACAAAGCTTATTTCTTAGAACTGCACGCCTGTGGAACTCTGTTCCGTCGGCCTGCTTCCCTCCGGACTACAACTTGTTTGTCTTCAAGTCCAATGTTAACAAACTCCTAATGAACCGCCCCCTTCAGTAAACATTTCAGTAAATCTCCTCACTAACGTAATGTACTTGCAATAACACTTATCCCTGAGTGGCTTCCCGGCCTTGATAAGTGGTGATAACTGTGTAAAAAAAAGGCTGACTCGCTAAAACTATATATATATATATATATATATATATATATATATATATGTATGCATATATATGTTACATTTTCTGTGTGTTCGGAACGTCTCTGCAAGACTTCGCTGTGATTTTTTGTTTACCCACTTAGAACCGGATGTATAAGGGATTCGCATTTGTTTTCTTCTGTTCGATTTTTAACTAGTAAGATTCATAGTTGATTGGTCCATATTGTATTTTTTTGTAAAATTTAGCTCATCAGGCGTAGGTGAAGTAAACTTGTAAGTCTTGCGCATGTGCAAATATTCATCCATTGTTAGAAGTTGCTTAATCTTTCTCATTCACCTGTATATAGATGAAACGGTATTGATAAAATCGTGAGAGCTTATTGTTATGCTTTCGATTCAAATAATGTTAATAATATCATAATTTATTTTTTTTTTAATTATTACTATTGTAACAATCATACACGATGTTAACCGGGTTGCGTTTGTACACCTGGTACTCTTAGGATATTGAGCCGACGTTACCTGGGGTCTTTTACATTTATTTCTACCCCTTTTTTAACTATGAAATATTGTTTTTGTTTTTGTTTTTTTTTTGTGGAGAGAAAGTTTCATTGATAAACTTTAATAAAATGTAATATTGTAAATGTATAAAATCTCGAACTTAGTCAATTTTTAAACGAAGAAAAAGTTGACTTTTTAGATTGAAATCATATGACTCTTTAAACGGGTAATAATATTATATTTTGGATTGTCAGTATGATATCCTGCGCTGTTGAAATATATCAAAAATAATTTCGGTACTTATAGTTTTTGAACTAAACGAATGAAAAAATGCAAGATGTGCAACTCTAATAAGGCTTGGATTTTAACGATGCACACTTTTTTGTATTAATTAGAAATGTTAAAATAAGACTTACTATAACTTACTTTTTTTTTTAAATAAAAGTACTTTATTCGAAAATTTTACGGGATTGAAATAGCATTTTGCCGATTGAAGACCATTTTTCAGTGATATTTACTTTATTCAACTCCAAGCTAAACAAGAACTAACAATCGGCTTTGATATGTGGGCCGTGATAGTTTCCATTTTATCGATGTCCTTCATAGTTTTCTGGCGAAAAGCGCTTCGCGTTCCATTACAATACGTGATTTTCTTTTTGTAATCGACTTTTAAGCAGACTTATTTATTATATAACATCTGAATATGGTTCGTTTCTTTTTCATCATTTTAAAATCTTGCAATTCTAATAACGATATACATACATATATATATATATATATATATATATATATATATATATATATATCAAGCTCAAATTACCTTGTAATGAGTGTTGTAACCTTACATTCGGTTTACGACTTCCGGTTGCGCATGTGTACATAAACATATACCCATAACAGCGTAAACAAATAAACACAAATTTCTACTTTTGCAGAATTTGATTTGCGGACTGAAATATTAGCGTTATAATTTAGAAATTATTATTTCACATGGGAAGGGTGGGTATGTTATGCAACTATTCTGTATTAAAACAATACTGTCGCAAATAAATCAACTTTGTCCAGTTGACAACTATAAGAGCATTTTACAACGGCGATTTACCGACGTTCTTCCTTTTTTTTTTAAATGTATTCTCCATTTTTTTAATACACCTTTCTCAAAAACATTCATACATTTTCTTCTACACTACCAACATAAATAAATAACTCCGAAATGTTTTTTTTACAAATACATAATCAACACAATAAAACGTATTGTTTTACTGTGTACGTTTCCAGCGTCCCAATTGTTTTCTTTTCTCGTGTTTTAATTATACAAATAAACAATTGTTAATACTTTCTGCTTCTTTTACATCGTTCATTTCCACATTGCCTTAATTAGTTTAATTGACCTTATTATTAACATAAATTAAATATTTGACCCAACGGGTCATTAATGTTTGTTTAAAATAAATTAAAAAAGTTACATTTTATTTTCATTTTCTATTTAAAAAGCCATTTTGAACACGCGGAGATTGTTTTGAATTATTCTGTACTTTAAACTAACAATTTCATTTACAAAAGATATATCAAAATTTGAATTTAACTTTAAGTATTACGGTATCTGTCCAGTGCACATTTACCTATAAGTATCGCAAACCACTTATAATTCAGTGACTGTATTTCTTTTTAAAAAAATAGACAAGTATAAACAGAACGACTCATAGAAATCTATCTATATATTTTTTTCATTTTAATATACTTTCATAAAAATGTTTCTGTTATGTCACAAAAACTACTTTATTTACGGCAGAAGTGTCACGCTCATACATTAATTCCATATGCTAATCTAACATAGTGACCCAATGGGTCACGGGTAGTCTAGTATATATAGTCTAGTATATATATATATATATATATATATATATATATATATACTATTTCTAATGCATTCTTGTTTTAACTTGACGTCTTACTTAATTTTTATTTAAACCTGACTTCCTTCTTCATACGAATCTTTCTCTCTTACAAGATTTGATTTTTATTTTACAAAGCTATTTTAGTTGGACTTTATTTCTTTTTGTTTCTCATAATTTGCAGTATTGACTCTTTTCATGTCTTGAAGTGCTTACTATAGCAGCATGTCTGCTAAACTGTCTGGAGATACTCATCGCTCGTATAACTTTTTTGTGAAATGCGGCTATATATATATATATATATATGTATATATATCTATATATATGTATATATATGTATATATATAAATATTTATATATATATATATATATATATATATATATATTACTTGCTCAAATAAAATGAAAGTGTAAAAACAAACGGAAAAGATTTCCTTATCGTTGTCTGACAGTGTCTAAAAACTTTGTTGTATAAGATAACGACGTTGTGCTAAGCATTGCTTAAAAATGAAATCGCTGGTCGGCTAATACTTTTTATTTGTTTTTTTAATGAAAGTATTTTTACACCAAGCCTCTTTGAAGGTTTTGATGTGGAAATTATCTATTTTAACCTTATTTTAAACAATTATTTTAGGCAAGGTCATGTAGTTATAGGTAGACAATGGTCACTGTTGTTAAATATAACAAAAACTGTTCGTTAAAAATACAACAGCAAAGCCGATCCAGTTTAATCTCGGCGCGTTTACTAGCATAGGTCGAAATATTGATATGTAGACAAAAAGCACATGCTCCTTGTGATATAATACGCCGTAAAAACATCACATAATAAATGACTTAGTAAATATACACCTAAAACTAAAAACAAACGGTAATAAATAGAATATCGTTAAATATAAACGTATTTGCTATTACAACTAATTAACAACATCCTTTTTAGATGCCATCAACTGGTTAGCAAAGCAGTTAAAAGTCTCCGATCTAGACAATCTAAGTTTGAGATACTTGTTTATATATTTATCCTATGTATTTATTTATAACGAAACATTCTGTACTGCAATTGTTAACATACTCACATTGACATTAACGAAATGATGTATATACAAATATATTGTTTTTGACTATTAATAATACCTGTGAAAATACTATTACAAGTACTACGTAATATCCCCAAAATTCTATAGAAAATATTAGATACTTTTTTAAACAGTCTGAAGTCTTTAATACCTCAGAATGCTTCATGCATGAGTATAATCTTTCAAAAGTAAATCTTATTCAACCAACATAGCCGCGACACGCAGAACATTATATATATATATATATATATATATATATATATATATAATTATATCAACAGCCAAAGAACATTGCAGCTCACAAGAGCCACGGAAGCCAACAAACCGAAAATCCAAGACCCGAGTTTCGCCCTAATTTGTGTTCCACGTTTAGACCAAGGATTAGACACCCGAGCTTCTTGCATGCAAGCCAAACACTCTACCAACTGAGCAAACACGCCGCACACAAGAAAATCTTATTAACCATCATAGAATCCTACACACTCCCAAATACTTCTTAGCTCGCTAAGATAGGCTTGTTGTGATGACATTCCTAGCGAGTATAAAGACCCTACGAGACATCGGCTTGGATTAATGCTAATTGCGATGATCACATCCCTTGTTCGAGACGAAAGTAGGGTCATCCCATTCCATTTCATTGCGGTTTTCTTGATCTATGATGGTTAATAAGACTTTCCGACATGCGGCGCGTTTGCTTAGTTGGTAGACTGTTTGCCTCGCATGCAAGAAGCTCGTGTTTCGAATCCTGTGTTCGTATGTGTCTAACTGATGAGCCCAAATGAGGGCGAAGCTCGAGTGTTGGACTTACTGTTGGTTGGCTTTTATTACTATTGTTTTCCGACTGTGGAGATAATGATATATTCTCTCACACATATTTCAATTTATATATATATATATATATACACACGCACACCCACACACACACACACACACATACATATATATATATATATATATATATATATATATATATATATGGGAGTAAACTTGAAAGTTATTTTATCACAGCATCATGTCAATGAGAATGAAGCTTAGTTAAACCGGAAGGAGTAGGGAGAGTTCTTTAGGTCATTTCATTTCAAATTATTGCTACCCACTTTTCATTAATATTTAATTCCCGATTCATTTCTCTCCTCTCTCTCTCACACTCTCTCTCACAAACACGCACACCCACCTCTATATTCTAATTTTGCTATCTCTCGTTGACTGTTCTGGTGTCTTACTTTCTGCATATAATCATACTACTTTGATGACCCGTTCATCAGCTAATATTCCCTGTTATTAGTGATAATAATTATAACCGTTTCCTTAATTTAGTCGCTACTGCCATTATATTCGGGATCTGAGTATACCACCTAATTAATTTATTCATCCTATAATTTCATGCTACTATTTACCTAAGTGATATTTTCCTTTAGATTCAGAGTTTGTTTACATGCCCCAGTGATTCAAGAAAACACCGAAATAATAATGTCTTCTCCTATGGAACTTTTCTCAAAGACATCCCAAAACAGTTTTACATATTCGCAACATCTTAAACAAGGCACAGAATTTCAGACTTTCAAAAAGATCCCCGAATTATTTTTCACCTACAATACCTTCCCGTATTACCGAGGAAAAGCAGAAAACAAGAATTTAAAAACAACAAAAAAAACGTTCAACTGCAAATATTACGCTTCTTCCTTCTTATACATTTGGATAATGCTTCTAATCATTTTTTTTTCATTTTTTATTGTTTGTACTTTGTTTTTTATTTATTATTCATTTATAAGATTATTTACTCTTTCTGTGTGTTCATTCTTCTCAGTTAATTTCTGTAGTTATTTTGTTTGTTATCTTCATCATACGATTATTTTATCTCTTTTCTTTCCATAATTTATACTAACTTTTCCATTTTCTATAGCTTCACTCTTGATTTTTTTATTTCTTATGTCCCATTTCCTATTACGTATTCATTACTTTCCTTAACTATAATATGTGGCTTTTCTTTTATTACGTATTCTCGTGACTTAATATCAATCTATTTCGCCGTTGAAATTATTCCTAATCTTTTCAATTATATATCCCTTAGTTCATTTTCTGTTCTTTATAATTTTTAGCCTAAAATATAAAAAAAACCGTCTCGTATTCTTTGCTCCTCTATCTTTTACAATGCTTCTGTTGAGAAGTATTTAGCTTTAAAATACCATGACCATAAGAGGTTTGTCCATTTCATTTACCTTTCACATTTTGTAATCACACTCATCCCTATTTACATGGTACATTATGTTTTCATATTCCTATACGTAAGTTGCTTCATTTAATCGGAGAGAGCTTCATTTATTCAGAGAGTATCGCCTGGTCTCTCTGAAAAATATTTTTTCAATTGAAATTATAACTCTCTCTCTGTCTCTCTCTCTCTATCTCTCTATCTCTCTCTTTATTCATATATATATATATATATATATATATATATATATATATATATATATATATATGCGTGTGTGTGTGTATGCGTGTGGGTGTACGTTATGCATTCGTTGTGGTCGATTGTTATAAATGCGTATTACAATTTATAAAATCAATAACATCGACTTTTCTCGGTGGTTTACTGACAGCCAGTAAAACACAACAGAGCGTATATATATATATATATATATATATATATATATATATATATATATATATATATATATATATATATATATATATATATAAATATATATATATACATATATATATATATATATGTAAACACATTCTTTTCATTTCACACCAACAAATTAGCTTCTAGATTAAATTATGATTGATGTTTTGATATCGCTCAAAGCTCGTGAGGTTGGTGCGTGGTTGTGTCGGATGTCGGAAGTGAAGAAATGTGTCAGGCTTGCTTTACTCTGACCGCCTGCTCCACTGTCTCATTCTGACGATTAGTATAAACATTATTTTTCATTGGTATGTTAACCATTTTCTATTGCCCATTGCTTCACTTATTTGGCCGATATCCTCTTACATATCATTAGTTAGACTAAATTATGCATTTCAAACATTGAATCCTTCTGCGTGCGGACAACCCGTCGAACGGTTCTATGCCTAGGGTCGCCTGTTTAAACTCAATATATATATATATATATATATATATATATATATATATATATATATATATATATATATTACCACGGTAATATTTTCTAGAGGTGAAGCATCAAGAAGCGTTACATGGAACCAAGAACATTGAAACTGCATATCGTCCCTAACCAATCCCCTCGCATTGCTCTATGACCGCCTCCTCCCCAAGGAGTTATGCCAGATAGTCGAGAATAGTCAAGGAAGATAGAAAGACTGAGGAGAGAGCGCTGAGAAAATCTCCGCTGGACAAGTGCGAAGAGAACTGGGATATTAGGGAGGCTTATTGCAACTAAAATACCAGTGGAGACAAATGATCGCTGTTAGCAAGAAATCAATAGTAACCAGCTGTTGCGATAATGCACATTTCGTTGCAAATTTTATCAAAATATGTGTACAGTACTTACAGTACTGTACACCTATTTTGATTTTAAGGGTGAGTTGTTTTCACGCAGCTTCCATGGAATACCACAGAGCGTTTACTAGGAGAGATATTTGATGAACTATGTGAAAGTTTCTTGTCAGCCAATAATAATAATAATAATAATAATAATAATAATAATAATAATAATAACAATGATAATAATAATATATCGAAAATAAAATAATATCTAATATATCTAATAATGATAAACAACTAATAATAATAACAAAAACCTTAATAATAATAATAATAATAATAATAATAATAATAATAATAATAATAATAATAATAATAATAATAATAAAATAATCGCAAGAAAACCAAAGTAAAAATAATAATAACAACATAAGCAGTAGTAATAATTATTAATATTAAAAGATATTTTAAAATAGCATGGCATGATTTATACAACGAATAGACCCTACATATAATATTTATCAAATAAAAATCTTGACATTACATTTTGATGTAAATTTATGAAATAATAAGGACAGGTAATTTAAAATTTCAGATACGCGGGAAAAGTATAATAAATGTAAAGTATTATCGCTTAATATAAGAGTAATGGAATTTACAACTGCGTTTACACATTCTGAAATTAATGATACTAATCTGGACTTTTGAGATAAAGAGCATGTAATAGAATGTTTTATGAGAAACTTAGCATCAAGAAATTAAGACTATTATATGGAATTTATGATTAAACAATTTCAAATTAAACATGGTTCCGAATGTAACACGGCTTTTTACATTTAAAAATAAACGTATATATATACTATAGAAATACATTGAGATATTTAAAGATATATAATGAATAAAAACTACATAATATAGCTTCTATAATATGAATCACATTAATTGCTTTAATATAACACCATTATATGAATAAAAGAGTATACAAAAGTACATCTATATCAAAAAAGGAAAGAGGGAAACAAGTAAATATGTACACATATAAGATTACAGAACACACAAGAGAAGTCAAACTTATTTGATTCATTGGTACCAGTAAATGGTATGAAAATGTTAAATAATTGGGTCTTAAAAAGTTTAGTAGATTTGAACCTTTTTATGTGTGTAGTTTGTAGATAAATGAAAGTAGACTAGATTAGACTATAGCAGTGACTAATTGAAAGGATTGAATATGTATTGAATATGAGTGTGATTTGTAGTGTCTACAATTAATCAACGTTTTTTTTTATTTGGGAAGCATTACATTTCACATTAAAAGTTTTTCATTTAAGCTAATAAAGCAGGGTAAATCTTATCAGTAATGTTGAATTATTTAAACATTTTAACTTTAATTCTCATTTAATAATTGATGTAACATTAATTTGTTATTAGTTTTCTGTTATATATAATATTAAACAAGTGATGTCTTATTATTATAATCTGCATTAACGAAGGCGCATTCATCGTCAGTATACACTTGTTTGATTTTTTTCTTGTTTAATCAATATTTTATTTATTGATGTTAGGACTTAACTCGCTCTAATTTTGGCTTCCAAAATAACATACCATTTTACATAATTTTGAGGGTGCACGTGAATGAATTAATACAATTATAACTTTTAGATTTTTATGTTCGGGTAGGATTCTGTATTATGTTTTAGGTTTTTATTATTGTGATTTATTTCTATTTTATTTTCAAATTATTAATGGAACATTTGCTTAATTTGAGCACATTAGTCGGGATGAAATTAAATAAGATTTGAGAATATGTAACCCAGATTAGTTCTACAATTTGATTAAAAGGGAGTAAAATCTAAATATTTTGCTCTTACGATATCTTTCTAGTTTGTTCGTATTTAATTTACAGTTAATGCATTTTATATGATTCTTTTTTTATTATTTTTATTATTTATTCTGTCTTATTAATTATTTAATTTTAATTTCATTTTTGTGATGTTTATTTTTTTTTCATATCTTTATTTAATAAAATCATACTTATTATTATTATTATTATTTTTATTATTATGATTTTTGTTATTATTATTATTTCTTACTTTCCTTTTTCTTCTTCTTTTTACCCTCTCTTTTTCGTTTCCCTTTATATGATATAATATATTAATACTCCCATGTATCTCCGTCTGTTTTCTTGTTTAGCACATATTAAATACCTTAGCTAATTTTAAATATTACGTGATCTCGAGTCTTGATAAAATTGTGCTGAAAACTTTTGGGAATATTTGATACAGACTTCACTTTAATGAAAAAATTATCGTTTGAAAAAGCCTCTAATTACGTATACCTAAGGATGTGACAACAACATATTTTTTTCATTCTTTTGACTCTCGGGTATATATCTACACAAACACAGTTAATCTACCAGGAACCACCTCAGTATATATAAAAACATATAAGGTAATAGACTACCCGTGACCCGCTGGCTCACTATGTTATAGTAGATATGGAATTAATGTATGAGCTTGAAACTTGTGACGTAAAAAAAATATTTTTGTGTGACATAATAGAAACATTTCTATGAAAGTATATTGAAATGCAAACAAGAATTCAGATAGATTTATATAAGTCGTTCTGTTTATAATTCTTATTTTCGAAAAAACAAACTTACAGACATTGAATTATCAGTGGTTTGGGATACTTATAGGAAAGTTTGCACTGAACAAATACCCTAATACTTAAAATTAAATTCAAATTTTGATATATCTTTTAATTTAAACTCGTAAAAAAAACAATTGGGGCGCTGAAATTTTACACATTAAAACAATACGTTTTATTGTCGCTTTGATTATTTATTTGTAAAACAATTAAAAGAACACATTTCGGGGTTATTTATTTACGTTGGTAGTGTAAAAGAAAATGTTTCACCTTTGATATATATATATATATATATATATATATATATATATATATATATATATATATAATTTAAAGGAGATTAGAATAATAGTCTAAAGAGCTAAGTGTATTTTAATGTAATAGTGAAATTACTAGTTTAATTAAAATACAGGAAATGCTCGTTGTAATTTAGATATATAATAAGCTCGATAGTTAAATGTCCTAGAGCTAATTCAATATTAAGTAATGTGATTTATAATTTAAAAGTTTTAAAATTTTTAAAATTTAACAATCAAAATTTAATTAAATTAAAAATCAGTTTCATAAGAAGGAACAACAACAAAGTCAATTATCTGTACGATCGTTTCGGAAATCCGTGCTTTTTATTTGTGGTATACATGAAGTCACGTAGAATAATTATACATAGTTTTTTTGTTAAGCACGGTCTCCTCATCAGCAAATTTAGGAGGATTTCTATTGAATTGAAAAGACACCAAAAATAAACCTAGCATTAAAAGTAAGGCATATGAATCTGAAAAATTGAAGTAAAAGGTTTGGATATAAAATTTATAAGAAAATTAATAAGAAAATTTGTATAGGTTAGAGATAGAAATGAGTAGAAAAAATATATATATTTTTGAATTTACATAATAAATTTGATTTAAAAATATATAGATATATAATTACCTTTTGGTTTTTCTTTTTTTGAAATCAGGAACTGTATTTAAAGTAGTCATTTAGATGTTTGCTATAGCTTTTTATTTTATCGAATGATGAATTTTAAAAGGGCGACGCTCGTGCAGTAAATTGTTTCCGTTAGCGTATTTTGATTTAGAGACGCTACAGTTAATATCTATAGAGAGAGAGTTTTTTTTTTTTTTTTTTTTTTTTTTGCAAGTTTTTAAGGGGAGATAATTGTCATGGCTTTATTTATTATTTGATTTACGAGTCTAAGGGCGGTAATTGGTTTAACTTAATTTATTAAAAAAAAAAAAAAAAATCTATTTTTACTAATGAGTAATTTTTAATAATTTAAGGTGGTTTATATTTATTAAATTTAAACCAACGTTTATGATTACACGATAGAAGCTCGTGTCTTGAATTTACTAGTTTGGTTGTGCTTTTTATATCTTCATATTTTAAAATTTTTAGGGTTTCTTTTGTACATAATGTACAAAATTTATCTCCTGGTTTATATGATTTGCAAGTCTCAATTATTTGCCATTTTAAGTTGAAAGAAATATTGCTATTTTTTAGTTGCCAAATATAGTTGGATAGAGTAGTTTGGTTTGATAGAGAGTTATTTTTAAAAAACCTGGATTACACACAGTTATGATTATTACAAACAATTGGGAGTATTACACACATTTGCGATTTGAATTTTTAATTTGCATCTACGTGTCCGCACTAAAATTTAGGATTCTTCATATAAGAATATTGCTTTTTGTCATAATTTCGTTTTGATAAAACTGAACCTCATCATATCTGTTGATCTGGTTTTTATAATCCTTGAATTTTAATTTCACTTTTTTTTATTTTTACGCATATTTATGATCATTTGCACAAGAATGTTTGCATTAATAACTACCTTTGATATAATGATGTTTCAGTAAATGCAAATTTATAGGATTGCTATAATATTCATTTGCTAATATTTTTCTCCTGATAAAAAGAACGCATCTTTGTTTTTTTTAATTCCGCGGATTAAGGGCATTTTAATATTATTTATCTGCCGAACAATAAATTCATGTAAATTATATTTTACAGTCTTTAATATGCATTATTCTCTCTCTCTCTCTCTCTGTCTTTCTCTCTCTCTCTCACGCACGTTCACACACACTTATTAAAAAAAAACCCTTATGATAAGCAGACAGACTCTACAGTTTTCACTAATGTCTCTTCGTTTTGACATAATGCAACGAAAAAAAATATAAAAAAAGGAGTTTATTTGATGTGGCAAAATGATTTTACACAAATATTTGTCATAAGCGTAATACCATGCTTTTTTCGAGTAATTTTTTAACAACTATTTCACGAAAAACACAATGTTACCTACTCTCTCTCTCTCTCTCTCTATCTCTCAATATATATATATATATATAAATATATATATATATATATATATATATATATATACACACATAGTAATCGCAGCTTATCATTACCAAAATGGCACGCTGGGTTAAGCCTTGTGAGTGTATGGTGATCGCTCGGACAGACGCGTAATGATCGTTAATGTTAGAAGTTGTGTACTTTTTTATTCTATTATTTTAGAAGGCGGTTAAAAAGAACTTGTTTATATTTGAATTGGAGACGACTGTTGTAGTCATCTGGAGGGCACCCTATCAGAATAGGGTCTCACAGGCGAGTAATTCTAGAAATGAAGCTCTCTTTATAGAATTGTCGTGTAGATTTACGCATAGATATCGAGTGAGAGAAATTGTACGTAGTCATTGTAGCTATACAAGTGCTGTTAGTGAAAGTTCTGCAGAAGGAAATATACAACAGATGAGAACATGATATGAGTAGTAATGAAAGCAACTTTTCTTCTGTGGGAATGAGGATGAAGGAAGTAAAAAAGGGTTTCCATTAATAGGTTTCGAAAGCGACTTTGAACTTTGTCAATGCAATATAGGTTGGTTAACAGCAGCACTTTCCAAATGTAGCAACAGTACTTTATTTTGAGACGCATATCGCTTTTGTACGAATAGAGGATTGAGTTGAGAATGAGATACATTCTGGAGCGATGGAATAACAAAACCGTTTCTTGCCAGCGGCCTTGTCAATCGATTTAATATGTTTTTCATTTCAAGTAACAAGTGTACATCAGGACAAGAACATTTTCGAAGCCGGGAGCTTCCTTGTTATATATATATATATATATATATATATATATATATATATATATATATATATATATGTGTGTGTGTGTGTGTGTGTGTGTGTGTGCGTGAGAGAGAGAGAGATTATTTGCTGTTGCGTGTCCCGGTATTTTCAACAAAATTATACTCACCTGCAAAATTACTTAAATAGGAGCTTTTACACCAAAACCAAAAGTAAAAATACAGAAGAAGAAAACGATCATAGATCATACGTAAGTGAAAAGGAAACAGTATTACAATCCATATCCATAACAGAAAGGAATCTATACACACATTTATAGTGTCCTTCCCGATATGGGTATGGGTTCTAACGCCGTTTCCTTTTCACTTACATATGGTCTATGGTCGTTTTTTCCCTACATGTTTCCTTTTAATATCCTGAAGATGTCCCCTTCAATAAGGGACGAAACATTGCTCACCATTTTAGAAATGCATTCGGTTTTTCCTTTTTCAAAACACACACACATATATATATATATATATATATATATATATATATATATATATATATATATAATGAATATTATTAAAAAATATACATATCAAACTATCACGGATGGGGAATGGTACTCATTCATTGTAGAGGTTACATTTTCTGCACAACCATCTTGCCCGTTTTCCAGAAAATCTGGCTGATGTGGACCATGAGCAACCGCTTTCATCGCCACATCAGCGAAATGGACGTGCGTTATCAAGTTCGATTAGATGTGATCATGCTTGCAAACTACTCTTGTTTTATCAAGCGTGGCAATGTTGGAGTCCCCTACCCTAGACATTCTGTAAAACGTCAATTTATCAATGGTGGTTATTATGCACAGCATTTCGTACACCTTCAGGCTTTAATTTGGAATATTTCATTGTTATTTCATAGGCATGTGTCTTAAAGTTAGATGAATTTATTGTTTCTTCGATTTGCCTGTTTTACTTGTAGCTATCGACTTCCGGCGGAAGGATGTATACCATAGCAGTAAAACTAGATCTGAATGCAAAAAGTAACATAATTTATAGAATAAGCGCGTACAAATTTAGTAAAAACAGTAACAACAACTTAGGCCCATGATAATTTATTTTTGGTCGGCCATTGCTAGTAATGCTTTTAAATGTTAAATTAGTATGTTTATACCGTTTTAATTTAGACACATATATCTAATAAAGATTCAGTATTTATCACGACAAACTAAACATTTGTGAGACAAGATTTGACAAATGAGTTACAAATGATCAAAGTAATATAAATGTATGTATTTCGAAGAAATTATTATGGAGCTTAATTAATGCATTTCTGTATTCTATGTTACTTCGAAAAATATTTTAATTTTTCATGTTCCAAATTAGTACAAGACTTAATTATTGTTTTAAACTTCTTCCGTTACATTGAATGATTCAGAGTTGTACGATTGATTGTGTCTGAATTCATTTCAGATTTAAAGTCTATTTTCTACTATTTGAATATATAAATTAATAAAATATTAACAGTAAAAACTAATCAATGACAATGGATGGTAGGGTTTACATAAATAAAGTGTACGGTGTTTATAGTGTTTCAAAGCATATGAATAATATATGCCCACCATTTAGTTTGAAATCTCTTATATTTTATATTAGTAATAGATTTGACGCTGGAGTAAAAAATATTTATTATATTTTCATTCTTTCTGAAACTTAAACCCAAACCTAAAACTATGCTTATAGATAACATTTCTAATCAATTTTAGTCTACATTAAAATAATTGCTTTGTTCTTATTTTTTTTTTTTACATTTTAACCCCAAACGAGGTACATTGCCACTTTGGTGTATGGGGCTACTATCAGGGTCAGCAATTACTGCGACACTATGTGGGATTTGAGCAGCAAGATGCCGGTTCACGTTGCACTTGAACTTCTGCATGTCAGTACAGTTAGGGAAGCAGGATCCGTGAATGGAATTCCAGAGTCTAGCGGTTCTGGGGAAGAAACTACTGGAGTAGAAAGATCTTTTACATCTAGGGATCTCTACTGTGTGGGGGTGGGATTTAGCTGCCTGTCGGGTTTGTCGAGGGTGTCTATGTCGTGGGGGCACAAGTGTTTAAAATGCGTCAGAGCATTCACCATTAAAATACTTGTAGAACAAGCAGAGGGATGCAACGTTTCGTCGATGGGACAGAGGTTGAAGCTTAGATGCCAGTTAAGGACCTATCAGATTTGCAACTCTCTTTTGAACCTTGTCTAGGAGCGAGAGACTACTAGTAGACGCACCAGCCCAGATGTGACAACAATACTCCATACATGGGCGAATTGTGGCCTTAAAGAGATACAGGATGCTTTTAGGTTTCAGCAGTTTTCTAGCACGGTAGAGAGAGCCTACCTTTTTTGTAGCGGCCCTGGCAATGTTTTCAATATAATTGTTCCAGCTCATGTTTCCTGTGAACTTTAGGCTAAGCAGTTTGAAAGATGTACTCTCAGACAGGGAGTCACTTTCCATTGCTATTGGTGGCAGAGAAGGTTTCTTGTAGTTATTGAAGGAAACCAGTTTAGTCTTGGCAGCATTGAATGTGACCATCCATTTATGTCCCCATTCCACTACAGATTGGAGGTCATCCTCTAGTGTTTTTGCATTTCTTTAGTTATGTGTTCATTTGTTTTCATGTCATGCCTGTTATAGAGTGTAGTGTCATCAGCATATATATCCATCTCAGAGACAGTATTGTCCGGGAGGTCATTAATAAATATCAGGAACAATAGAGGTCCAAGAATAGACCCCTGAGGCACTCCCGCATTTATATCACACTGTTTAGATGTTCGACCGTCGAGGACAACCTGGATTTTTATCTTATCTAAGAAGGATTTAATTATGCTAAGTATTCTACCAGTGATACCGTATGACTTAATTTTCATGAGAAGACCCTTGTGCCATACCCTGACAAAAGCCTTAGATATATCTAGAGTTACCGCTCTACCCTCCCCCGCTTTGTCCAGTGAATGGTATATACGTTCAGAGATTACAGTGAGGATGTCAGCTGTGGAACGGGCTTGTCTTAATCCATATTGTTTGTCAGTTAGAAGTTTAGCATATGTAAGGTGCCGGACTAGAGCATGGTTAATTATGGTCTCAAATATATTAGCGAAAAGTGTGAGGAGGCTAATGGGGAGATTATTTGATGGGTCAGTTCTTGCGCCAGAATTCTTGAATATTTGTACCACAGAAGCGGTTTTCCCACAGCCCGGGAAGCATGATCTATTAGGGCATTTGTTGTAGAGTTTGAAGAGAACTGGAGCTACTTCGGCTGAGCACTTTGTTAATAGCACAGCTGGGATGAGATCAGGTCCACATGCTTTTGAAATGTCATGATCTTTTATGATAGCATGCACCTGAGCAGGGGTGATTTTCAGATCGTCTAGCGTGGCGTCTGTCCGCAAAGGAAAGTAAGGCAGGGGGTAGTTGGAAGCACCCAGTGTGAAGTTCGAGGCAAACCGGCTGGCAAGCATATTAGCTTTGCCGGTTGCAGAGCAAACGACCTCGAGATTGTTGGTTAGTGGGGGAATTATTGATTGCCCATTATTTACTACACTGTTGAAGATTTTCCAGAAGTCACGTATCCTAATTTTTGTGCTTCAATGCGTTTTTTAGTGGTTTCAGTAAATTCTCTCTTGGCTGTCGATATTTCTTTCTTAACGTTATTACTAGCGTCTATGTACTTCTGTTTGTTTGAACTGGACTTATGTCGGTTAAATCTGTGGTATGCGTGCTACCTTTGAGCAATGACAGTTGCGCAAGTCGACGTAAACAATTGGACAGAGTGGGGTTTGCTACAAAATTTCCGCATGGGAACATGTGCTTCCATTGCGATTTTGAACCATTCAGTGGTCTCATTTGCGCACTGTTCAGCAGGAAGAGAAAATATTTCCCCATGGGGCATCTCGTATAAGATCTCTGATCGCTTCCCAGTCAGCCTTTTTATAATATATCGTTGTTTTGAGCACTGGCTCTTCAGTTTTGGGTGTAAAATTTAGGGCGATTTCTACCATTATCACTGCATGGTCAGCGTTCCCGAGTGGGATGTCAGCATTTGTTGTACAATCGTCGGGAAATGTAGTCAGAAAGAGATCTAGAAGTGATGCTCGTTGTTCTTGCTGGTCATGGAAACGGGTATGAAACGTAACTATTTGCGATAGGTAGTGAGATATAGCAAAACTATGTGTTGTACTGCCCGCTGCATCTCTCTGAGTAAAGAATCCAAGCCAGTCTTTGCGGTGAACATTAAAGTCACCAAATGCATAGACTTGGGCGTTAGTGTCGAGGGAGAGTGCTGTGTCTATACTGTCAGAGACTTTGTTTATTATGGTGCAGTCCTGGGTCGAGGGAAAGCGGTAGAGAAAATACAAGTAGCTAATGGTGCGTTGTATGTTTAGTCTAAAGCACATAAAGTCTTAATCGTCCGTTTCTAGGTTTGTTTATCTAGTCAGGGGGAGGGTGTTACGAATGTAGACTCCACGTCCGTGCATAGAGTCTTTACGGCAGAGTGGGAAATAGGCAGGCATGTTAAAGTAGTTAGAGGGGATGGAGGAGTGTAGGTTAGTTTAGCTTAGTGCTAAGATATCCGGGGTATTTGTTAGGAGAAATGCTTCAACATCAGCTAAATTAGTTCTAAGCCCACGGGTGTTAGTGAATAGAAGCCTCAAGGGAGGAGGCGAGTTGAATTTGTTTGTCCCTAGGCCTGGTTTGAGTTTATTTTATTTATTGTAGTGTAATCATGTGTTTAAAGAGTTTCAATTAGGTGAGGGGGAGCTGAGCAGGAGGTTATGCAGGATATCAGACATGCAACACAATCAGACCTTTGGTTGACCTTTCTTCAACTAGGACTATGGCCTCGGGAAAGCCCATCGGGGATGAGTGCAGGGTTCCTTTCCATGCGCGACATGGCACTACAAACAAACCGATATTATACAACTGTTGATGGAGCACCCGCTCTTAGCGCTACCAAGGAGTTAGTGCGCCTGTACTACCATTCGGAAGCAGCAGCCAGGAACTGTCAATCCGGTACCCTCAGCCCATCAGAAGAAGATCACCCCAATCTTATTGCACAGACATGAGTGGTACTCAAGCACTCCCAAGTGCCCAGTTATGAAGGTAGGGATGTGTAAAGAGTGGGGAAACGGCATTCAATGCCCTAGACAAGTAATAAGAGCTACCACTAAGTGATTTGTCGATTCACCTGTGATAGTGTCTCTGCGCCTGACTAATAGGCAAACAAAGAGTATGGAAGCCGGCGATAGACAGAGCCTGTCTACTCCGTAAGCAATGTAGGTTTGCAGACCGGTAATTTGTTTGAGTCACCAGCTCTAGGAAGGTTGTCGTCCAAGACTGGAGAGGTGCCCCTCCCCTTTGGTTTAGTTTCAGAGTTTCCCTTCTCATAGACGGGTAATTTGGGAAGATCTACTGGGTCCTTCAGCCCTGAGAGGGTTTGCTCCGCGCCTGGGTCCTACTCCAGGTATTTCTGCGACCCCGCGTGGTTAGTTAATATTACAGGGTAAGCTTGTAAAGGTTATATATCTAATGAATAGTTACACTCCTCAAAGTGATTTAGGGGCATGCAGTGGAAGCGGTTTTGTGAGGAGGCTAGTTGGTTAATGTTACAGGGTTAGTTTGTAGAGGTTATATATCTAATAAATATGTACACTCCTCAAAGTTATTTAGGGGCATGTAGTGAGAGCAGTTTTGAGGGGAGGCTTGTTAGAAAAGCGCTAGTGCGGATTAGGACGTTAACCTTAGGTTTGTTTCATTTTCTTTTTAAGTAACTTTATGTTACTTTGGGTTCAGGATAACCTTATAGTTTGAGTACGTATTAGGAATTGAGCTAAGAAATTTTGCCCAGTCACTGTATATTTAGGTTTACGTAGGTTAGGGTGTAGGCGCAGTACTCAGGGTGTAACTGGAGATACATTTAAGGTTATGGTGTATTTCGTATGTATAATTAAGTAATATATATTTGGGCGAGTTTTCAGTAGATGCAAATAGGAGTTGTCAGTGTTTCCACTATTCAGGGGGAGATAGTTTCAGTTTTCATTTAAGAGTCATAGAGAGTTTTGCATGGCAGGGAGTATCGGCTTGGTTTAGTATTGTCTGTTGCAGAACCATCTAGGAAGAGGCAATTGCAAGGTAATGAAGATCGCTTTGCATCCGAGTGCATACTTTGGCTGGTAAGTACCTAAATGGATAGGAATGAACTCTAATGTATGTCAGGGGTAGAAATGTATAGATGTTTAGTGAAGACCGTTAGGCGGTTAGTATGTGAAAGTTCGGAACTTGAGGTTAAGGATTGCACTACTAAGACGTATGTATAATGTAGGGTTTTAGTGGCAGCTAGAGGGAGGGCAGATTGTTAGCTTTCAAAGGTCAGGGTTATTTACTTACAGAATACAGTAAAGTTTTATTTGGATTTAGAGTTTACAGTATTGTTTTAGTTTGGGAGTAAATAAAATCTACCTTTCTTTTTCCCTTTTTAGCACACAGGTTAGACATAGGCAGTCGACTTGGAGGTAAAGAGAAACAATTATTCCGTCGTGATTCGGCATTCATATTTTTAGGCAGTCATTTAGGTTGGGTTGGGGATAAGACAGCGTAT
Source organism: Euprymna scolopes (assembly GCF_053919585.1). Classification (NCBI taxonomy): domain Eukaryota; kingdom Metazoa; phylum Mollusca; class Cephalopoda; order Sepiida; family Sepiolidae; genus Euprymna; species Euprymna scolopes. The sequence goes on from NC_136500.1 coordinate 26,167,715, forward strand.
CTATTCAGAAATAAGTCCTAATGCCGCAGCTAATATCACTGTAGATTTCAGTTACAATTATAGTAACAGTTAATTAAACGCTATATCACGTGGTTTGGTACAGATATCAACGAAACCTCTTTATTAATACAAGCGAGCATAGGGTAATTGTAGATATTAAGTATATTACTTGAATAAAGTTCTTCTCACTTCTAAGGTAGAAAATAAATCCACGTTTGTGCTAAATTAGGAACATTTATTCGGCCTAATGCTATTTATTCTCTAGCCTTAGTACAAACCGTGGAAATTATTTTAGCTGGAAGAGAACATGATTGAGTTTTGCTTGGGGGTGAATTTAAAAAGCTAACAAGAGTAAAGACAAATGCATATATAAATTAAAATAAAATGTAAAAAGCTTACCAGAGAAAATACAAAATGCATATATAAAAAATGCACATAATTACAAACACAAATAAAATTTAAAAGAGAAGAAATGCCAGAGTTCTCACAATACGACAATAAATAAATCTTTTAAAACTCATAATACGACAATAAATAAATCTATTAACACTCATGTATTAACACACACACACACACATATATATATATATATATATAATATTACATAAAAATATTTTCTACTTAACATACTATTATTTAAACCGATTACAATTTCCGCATATTTTTTAATGAAAATTAAGATAACCTTCGAATTCCTTTAAACAGTAAAATAATTCGAGTTCGAAGAAATAGTTTTATTTCATTTGATCATTTAAGTCCGCAATCATTTGTTACTGTCTAAAATAACCGTAACACATTATTTATGACAGATTGCTTTATATGAAACAAGCAAATGGCGAAAGCACATGTTTAGGAATATGAGATCGATGCAGATAATTCAATATTACCAACTTTTCTTATCCCTATAATTTAGCTTTGTTTATAATATTACGTACTATGGTTTTTCACCATTAACATGGATGGAGATTCTTCCCGAATGTTAGCAGAGGTTTTGGCAATAGAAAGCTTTAATATTTGAATTGTGTGTTAAATACATAGAAAAATGCACGAGGTTATGTAAGCAGTTATACAGTCATTGATCGATGAAAAGTAAGTATATGACTAAGATATAATTTCCAGTCGATCATTATAACATTTATTTACGTCACTTATTTTGATATATTTTACCCAGTGCTTCTACTTGTCTAGATTATCTACAAAAATCGCATTGAATTATGATGTATTATTGAGAATAACCGGACGAAAGAGAAGCATTAAATATTTTAACAACTTCTTACGTTAGAGGAAGCAAATATTAAAAAAAAAAACTTATCATGATACGAAAATATTTTGGGGCCTTTTGCGAATAAAGCTCTAGAGACTGTTGAGTCTTGCTCGACAGAACGGCGAATATTTATGCAATTGGAGCAAGTAACGCCTTCATATGCATATATTTTGTTCGTGTTTCTTTTTCATTTCCAAAGAACCACTTTTGAAAGGCTCTGCTTTAGGGGCACTGAATCAAATCAACGATTCTGATGAAATAAAAATAAGAAAAAAAAAAGTAATAAGGAACAAAAATAATCTTATTTCAGCAAAAGGTAATCTCACGAGGTATGTTGAAGACAACTTGATTCAGCAGAATACGATTCTGAACACGTTCCTCCCTGAAGTAATGGCATTTCACTAAAGTATGTAATAAACTTTCGAGAGCTGTGAACGTACGATTATAACATTAAAAACACGAAGGGAGATATATATATATATATATTCTTAGATATTGTTGGTTAAAAATGAATAAAACAATCGAACAATTAACGGATATTAATTGTAAAAAAAATGTCTAGACAATCCTGTATATATATATATACATATATATATATATATATATATATATATATATATATATATATATATATACATATATATATATATATAATTTTTCTTGTAGTTTTCGTAGATGTAAATCCGACCGATAATTAAAAAAAGGGCTCATGACAAGCACAGCTTAATTACCGTATGTGTGTTTACATAATTATTACTGGATACATATGTGTATACATAGGGTTGCATCGGATACGTGTATGCATATGTGTAAGCAATGATATTTGATTTGTAAGAATAAATATATATATATATATATATATATATATATATATATATATATATATATATATATATATATATATATATATATATATATATATTTATATATATAATACACTTGCATACAAATATGCACATATATATACATATACATGTATATCTATATATATATATATATATATATATATATATATATATATATATATATATATATGCATATATGAATAAGGTATACAGATATGAATGTAGCAACTCACCTATTCTGTTGTGTTAAGGTTTCTATACGAGAGGAATTCATTAATACTTTTCTTGGCTGTACAACATAATTGAGCAGGAATATAAACACTAAATATATTATATACCCTCATGCCATTAGATATGCATATATACACATATATATATATATATATGTATATATATATATATATATATATATATATATATATTACAACAGTAAAAGTCGAACACATAATGTAGTATGGTAAATCTTAAAGATGGGAAAGTAAAGAAGTTGTTAAAACTGAAAATGAAAAGGGAAAGCTATTCTGATAAAAAGTATAACTTAAAATATCCCAGAATTAAGAATTGATTATATAATGTAAAATTGAATTAAAAAAATTAAACTTTAATATTTTAACATATAATTTATTATATATCTTACCAGGATATCTTGTTCAATGCTTTTCTATTTTTAACACCTAATTGTTTACTGTTACATATTTTAACTTAACGATATAACTTATCTATGCTCCCATAGTTTTAATAAATTCCATAATTTTTTCTAGGCTTTCGAATGAATTAATTTTTTTTTATTATTTCAGTCTTCTGTTTTGGCCCATAAACATAGCATAAGCATATGAACGTCATTCGTATGCTCCAATAAATGTCCCAAATCTCACCCGTTCATTCCTTCTTTCTGTCTATTTCACTTGTTTCTTCTCTTAAGCAGCGAATCAATAGTTACACCGGTCGTTGAAGTGACGGTTGCTATTAAAACCAGTAATAAAAAAAGAACATCGCTTACTTTCTTACGTTTTTTAATAATTTTTAACACCACTAAATTCATCATAATTTTGTTTTACTGAACGAAAATTTGATTTAGTTTTTTTTTAATATAGCTTAGAACATGAAATATAAACTGTAATAGTTGTTTGAAATATAGTCGAAAAATGAGAGAGTGGTGCAGATTTCAAGCATTTCCAAATGACTAAAACTACCACTTTACCATATACTATATATAAAACATTACTTTTTTAAAAATTATATATATATATATATGTATATATGCCCATACATATATTGTGTAATATACATTATATATATTGTGTATATTCATATATATATGTATATATGCTTACATAAATGTATATATCATATTATATATTATAATATGTGGAGATCACTCTAGCAGTTGTCAAAACGCATTTAAAATATGAATGTAAAAATTTCAGCAGTATTTCTCGCGGTTAACGGTAGCCGAATGGATAAAATCCTTGCTGAAGAAAACGAGATGGTTCTGTTGCCGAGTTCGAATCTATCGACTGGCGTTAA
>NC_136500.1:26176350-26286350 GCF_053919585.1 Euprymna scolopes
GTCAGTGATAGCCGTGATCGTCTAGAGGTTAGGACCCCACGTTGTGGCCGTGCTAACTTAGGTTCGAATCCTGGTCACAGCATTGACATTTTGTAAATATTTTACAGTCTAAAATCTGAAGAATAATTTGTTTTTATAACATTGTTTTTTGACGGCGTACTTGCTGATAGGTTACTCTTATAACAATTTTGATCAACTGAGATAAAGATTTCGTGGTTTCATTAACGGTGGTGGGTTACTGTTTAAAGAAAAAACCTTAACGTTCACCTCAAATATTCAGCGTCCAAGAAATATAGGCCACTGGCAGACTGGAACGTCTGTGAGCATCCGGTGTATTATTTGGAACTGTCCCTTTTGAGAGAAGTTCCGTGTTCGAAGTGATCTGTCTACATTGGGTATATAGTGTTTAAAACTTGTTATTACACGTAATCTTATTTAATCATGGAGGTAGCTAAAAAGCGATGGGTCACTGCACTTCTCCGTGTAAAGAGCAGTCGATTGATGCTTGAACTGTTGTCAGAGACCGGTCGTACACCGAGATACATCGTCTCAAAAGAAAGAAGAAAGAAGAAGAAAGAAGAAAAAAGAACAATTGGTCATTTTTGTACCCTTTTTTTTTTGCTCTCTTTTGACATTTTAACCGACGTTCTGACACTCGCTGGATTCGTAAGACACTTCTCTGTAAGAATATGTGCTTTTTGAAACTTATAAGTTGATTTCAGTTGAGATTTGGATAGTTTTGTTTTGTAGGCGTATATAGGCGTGTACGGGCCATCCCTATATAGAGAGTGCTACCTCCTCTCTGATATACATATATATATATATATATATATTTATATACTTGTATGCATATATATATATATATATATATATATATATATATATATAACCCCTTCATTTACGCACATAAAATTAATATACAAAAGTATAGATTTATGAGTATACTTAAAGTATTTACTTCAAAAGTACTCAATACGTAGGTAGAGCGAGTTAGTAAACAACTGTGTTCACAAAATAAAACTTACTCTAGGATAGCGATACAAAATAGCTTTTAAACAATATAAAATAAACAAATAAATAAATTAAATAAACATGAATATACATAAACGATCACACATATAGGTATATATGTATATGTGTGTGTATATGTGTGCATGTATGTATGTACACATATGTATATATATATATATATATATATATATATATATATAAAGGACGAAAACGTCTGCCTTAAACCACTAACCTAGTTCTAAACCAGATCCTTTGTTCGATAAAATGCATGCCCATTGGCTGATAGGAAGGGGCGCGGTGGATACTAGAAAGCTGATTGGCTAGCTAAAATCCTCAATAGAAGAGAACCATATAAAAACGAGAAACAACCACAGAATTCGCGCATAAGCCTGACGAATACTAAAGTGGATTAAACGCCGAATATTCAGTGTAGCTTAATCGCCATATATATTTTATATATATATATATATATATATATATATATATATATATATATATATATATATATATATATATATATATATATATATATATATGGGTTGGGAGTTTTTACAAAGAAAACTACATTTATTTAGAGTACTTGAATACTGTCATGAAATTATCTTTTAAAATACGAACCTAAAAAATAACTTAGAAGAGTTCACTCAATCTGAATCAAATAAATCAAAATCCGGAAATAATGAACCCCGAAAACACATGTATACATGTAGAAACAATCGAAACGTATGCCCACCAACATATTTGCACAGTAATACACGGACAGAGTTATATATATATATATACATATATATATACATATATATATGTGTATATATATGAACAAATGATTAATAAAACATGTTAAAAGATCTCTTGAAAAAGAGTTAAAACATATTTAATTTTAAAAAGGAAGCACAAGATAAATGGATAGTCCTTAATCCGCGGAGTTTCGAAGAAATATTCTACTTCTCATCAGAGGGAAGAAATTAGCAAAATGCGGGATCGGATTTTGCATGTAAAAGTATTTAATGAAACTACAAGTAAGTCACATATCTTTCTTGGTTAAAAAGGGTGAGGTAAGGGGAATAGGAGGTAAAAGAAAAAAGATAAAAAGATTTCACATGAATGGATAGTCCGCTGAAGGGTAAAAAATCCAAGAATGATAAAATCCAAAAAAGTTATATATATATATATATATATATATATATATACATACATATATATATATATATATATATATATATATATATATATATATATATATATATATATATATATATAAGCCTGCCGAATCCTAGAGCGGATTAAACGCCGAATATTCAGTGTCGCTTAATCGCCATATATATTTTATAAATTACTATATATATATATATATATATATATATATATATATATATATATATATATATATATATATATATATATATATCTGCATGCATACATACATACATAAACCGTATCAATCGTTTTATTGAAATTAGTAAAATATCAATATTTCACTTTAATTTATGCCGCAAACAATAAACATTGTATAATCAAATGACTGCTTTAGTGTTAGTTATTTCTTCGGAATTTTATTCAGATTCATGCGATATTCACAAAATTATGACATTATCGTTTTACAAAGAAATTGCTATGCTCCTCGTGTTATGGCAGGTCTCTTAAAATGTTGGATTAGAGAAAAAAATACAATGTCTTATAAGGAAAACTTTACTTTTTATTATATTTTCCTAATAAGAATATTAAACAGAAGCGCATCGTATGTGCTAAACTTCAAATAATAAAATATTTATCACTATACCAACCATTTTTTAAATAACATTAAACAGTTACGCCCACTGAAGAATCAATTGTTTGATCTGAAAAGGAGGTTCTGGCGACTCAACTGTTTTTCTCTACTTTGAAGTTAATTGTTCGAAACATTGCAATGCAATCTCGTTAGAAATGATTCAACAAATATGAAGTATTTCTTCTTTCAAGCAACGCTGCCAGAATTGTAAGAAAAATAAACTCATTTAAGATAGATCAATTCCCGATCAAAATTATTATTTCAGTACTATCCGTTTACTGTATAAATCAGTGTTTTGTTTATCAAATTGTTAGGAGAAAGTACACACTAACTTTCTAAATGATAATTAAAGTTGTTTTTTTTTTTTTTTTTTTTTTTTACAAAGGCATCACCACATTATCAATGCCCAGAGGCGACTCAAGGATAAGGGTTAACGAGTGTACAGTAGAAGTTGGTCAATATAGTAATCATTAGTAATGAAAATTTGGTAAATTTAATAACTTATATGGAACGGCTCATCAAGAACTTATTTACCTTAGACTTGAACACAACCATATTGTAGTCAGCCGGAAAGCAGGAAAACGGAAGACAATTCCACAGGCGTGCAGTTCTAAGAAAGAAGCTTTGTTCATGGAATCTATGTTTAGGTTTAGGCACAGATAAAGAGTGGGGGAAATTATTGATAGTGTTTACAGCTAGACGAGTGTTTCTTGTGAAAGTTTGGCAAAGGGGGGACCATAGATTGAAGCTCAGTTGAACACTTTCCATGAAAATAACGATACATCAGAGACAAACTCGCAACATCTCTTCTGTGAGATAGAGGTTGTAAGGAGGAGAAAAGGACATCTCCTACGAGGCTACGAAGTCTATTTTGAACTCTATCAAGGCAGGACAAGTCCTTTCTAGCAGCTCCTGCCCAGATGTGGCAACAGTATTCCATCCTTGGACGTACCTGGCTCTTATATAGATAGAGAATAGCATCAGCAGTGAGATATCTACTGGATCGATAGAAAGATCCCACCATTTTTCCAGTGACCTTGGCAACAGATTTGATATACGTGTTCCATTTAAGATCAGGAGTAATGGTCAAGCCCAGAAGCTTGTCAAAACTTGAGGCCTCCTGAAGACGAGAGCCATTCATTTCAATTGATGACAAATGTGGATTAAAATGTTGATGATGTAAAGAGAGAAGCTTGGTTTTAGATGCATTAAAAGTAACCAGCCACTCCTTTCCCCATTGTACTACATGCTCAAGATCAGAGGAGAGAGAATTTGAGAGTACTTGCTCGTTTACTGTCTTAGATGTGGTACCATAAATGGTAGTGTCGTCAGCATAAATGTCTACAAATGATGTAAGGATATGATTTGGAAGATCATTAATGTAGATCAGGAAAAGAGTTGGGCCCAGGATGGATCCCTGAGGGACACCGGCATTAATACTGAGAGCTTCTGATTTTTGCCCCTCAACTACTACTCTTATGAACCTATCAGAAAGAAATGATTTAATAATTGAGAAGACTTTTCCAGCTATACCATAGCTAGCGATCTTATGAAGTAAACCTTTATGCCATACCCTATCAAAGGCTTTAGATATGTCAAGAGCAATTGCCCTAGAAAGATTGCCACCGTCGAGAGATTTGCTAATCCTATGCGATATAACTGTAAGGACATCTGCTGTAGATCTAGCAGAACGGAAACCATATTGAGTGTCACAAAGAAGGTTATTTTTGTTGAGATGTTTGATTACTTCTGTATTTAACACAGATTCTAGCAACTTACTCATGACGCACAGGAGACTTATTGGCCTGTACTGAGAGGGGGATGAGCGATCACCTGAATTCTTAAATACAGGGCATACTGATGAGATTTTCCAGGGAGATGGGAAACTATTCTCCTTAAGACAACGTTTAAACAGTTTTGTAAGTATAGGTTTCATGATAAAGTATAGATCCATTAAAATATACGCTCCCCTCCCATAATAAGAATGGTTTTCTTAAATAACCTAATCATTTAAGCATATTTAAGCATTTACAATAAAAATTCCAAAATCGGCATGAACTAAAACATAGTTCTTAAGCATATATTACGATCGGGACGAGCGGGGCACACTCGAGTTAAAATAATATTAGAATGATTGCACATATGTATGATTAAATAAGAAAGGGAGCCTAAATATATAAAAATACAGACACGCTAGATTGATAATATTAGGTTTGAAGGTAACATTTCAGCGAGACAAGTAACATATTTCATTTATTTATAGAAAGTTTATCTAACTATTACACACTTTTCATTTTGTTACAGATACCTTCATCTTCTTTTTTAGCCTTGAATAATCTATAGTAAAATTACTAGCAGATTATTGTACCAATGCTTTGAATTCTGTATCTACTCCCCTTTTTTGCGCCATGTATCTGCTCTCTGAGGCATCGTGTTTCAATTGTTGACACTTGCATTATCCTTGAAATAATTTAGATATCACAAGAAACACCTGCGCACAACAGTGGTAAATATAACCGTAAAAAATGTTTTTAAATACCATCAAACTTATAAACAGCTCTTATTCTTCCCTCTGCTCTTTAGGAATTGACTTCGTTCTATTCCTCCATAGATTTCTCTCGGTGTGTTTTTACATATGGTTTAATAGTATTTACATATGTAAATTAGTTTTAACTATAGACATTTACAATTTTAAGAAAGGGGGCACTATTTTACCATGATAGATAGGAATACAAGGCACGCAAAACATATAATTAGATTTGTAGCTGCTAAGTATTCATAGTCCGTGCTACACAGTGATATACTTCGTTTCTTATTGCTATTTTCCGCGTAGTTCTCGTACTACATGTGACCGTTTATACGATCCTGACACGAATCGGTACAGAGCCTGAAGTATGATGCATTTTTGGTTTCCCTTAAATTTGGCGGGCTCTTTTTGATAGACTGCATACAAGAAATAATTAAGATATCATAAGATATATCTTCGGGAGATTATTGTGGGTCTGGAAACGTTTACTATTCAAATCCTCCTTGGATTTTTTGTACAACATTAATTTCTATTTAAAAATTACGATGACTTTTAGCGTGAATGTATATCTATCTATCTATCTATCTATCTATCTATATATATATATATATATACGTACATACACAAACACATATATATGCGTATGTGTGTATGTGTGTAGGTATGTATGTATGTGTGTATGTATGTGTGTATGTATGCATGTATGTATGTATGCAAGTTTTAGAATACTCCTTAAACATAATTTTATATAACTTTTCTAGTAATGATACAGTTTCGGTTTCGATAATTGTCTTCAAAAGATTTATATTTGCTAATTATTGCATGTCACAAAAGAAAATTACTACAAATAAATACATTACATGATATGGCGATGTTCTGAAAATGCACAGTTAAAAGAGAGAAAGAAGTAGAAAGAACAAGTTGAAGAAGGAGCATGACGTTTTTCCTCAAACGAATCTGTGCGCAATTCCAAGTGTGATGAATTTCTTCCCTTTAATTGAGCAGACTGGTTTCTATTTCTCTTTAATTGAGCAGACGCAATACAGTGTGAAATATAGATGGCTTAACATTAGGATGGCTTTCAACATAAAGTGAGTTTATACGCCTGTGTAAATACACGTTTATTTGGTAGCGTCGCTTCATTGTAACTATTTCTCATCCATTGAGGATGGCTAAAACTATACCTAAGTAAAGAGAGAATCGAAAGAAGTAAATGGCATATACTGTTGGGCTATTGATGATACAGCTTAAAGAACAGACATTAAATCAACTTCACATATGTAAAAAGAAAAGTAGTTATATATTTTTATTTTTGACACATACAAGCATTTCAGCTGGGCGTTGCCCGCGTGTTTGGAGGTGTATCGTGTGCGTTCATTTTTTTTTTTAATTTGACCCCTATTATGACCCCTAAACATTTATTGTTTTGGACTCAACTCAAGTTATTAAATTAGATGCATGTTCAAGGAACCTATATCTAAAACTTCAAGTTTTTAGACCCAAAATTGGCGGAGGAGTTCTCAAAGTTCAAATCTTTGAACTCCTAACCCTTAAGAGCCAAATATTTGGCCGGATACGGATTACACAGATTTTCCCAAATCTCAGTGCCCTGTATATCAAATTTCGAGTCTGTAAACTAAAAATTGACAGATTATTGCGTAGAAAAATGTACACAGACACACACACATAGGGTGTTTATATTAGAACATTTAACTGACAAAAATAGACTGTGTTTTATTAATATTTTGTGTAGGAAATAAAAGATAGGAACAAAAGTTCATTAACACACATGAATTTTTCATGTAGGAACAATAGTTTTAGAACTTTAGTCTTCTAAGTCTTGTGAGTGATAAAATCGGGCATCACGAATTCAAGTTGCCATGAATCCAAATATCTGACCAAACGCAAATGTGTAGTAATGTATAGGTGTAATATAAGAAATGATACGCGGTTATTTGACACGAGCGTTTTAGTTATTCCTTGATAGGTCCAGTATGAAAGCGTCACTTGGTAAAGTTATCTTGTTTCACAGTCTTTTGCATTCCAGTGTTTATCTTTTTTATCTTCCTTAACTGATCCATGCCGCACCACACAAAGAGTCTTTCTGCCGATAAATGTTCGAGACACTTTCTGATAGCTGTATATAACTTGTAATATTCAGTATTACCTTCTCAGTGCTGGGCAAACCATGTATGAGTTTAGTCGTGATATTTTACATGAAGAATTGTTTTTAGTATTATTTGGATTATTTAGCTAATTGTTCTCATCATAAATGTTATTTGCACAACGTTTCGATTAAGGCAAATATAAGATTAAGTAAAAGAAATCATGAAGATCTTCGATTCCCCCTGAATGATGCCAAACTTTGACAAGATACAATTAAAGAAATCCGGATAATTCAAATAACTCAAAGTCCCCGACTCCTATACAATAATAACAGTTTCGAATACATATACACGGGTATGAATCTACATAAATCAAACATAGGTATGTGTGAGCGTAAATATTTAACAAGTACACTTTTAGGCTACTTGTCACACAACACTTAAATTAACAGACAATAGTAATTATGCGCCATGAATTCTTTATAAGGAGTAAAATATGTGTTAGAGTTGAGGAATAACGCATACAGATATATATCGCCATGTTTATAATTTTTTCTGCGCATGCTCACATAAAATAAAAATTTTCAAGTGTTTAAATATTTAGTCTTTATTATACTTTTATTCAAGAAATCTTACACGACAAGCGAAAAATTCTAAGCGCAGTTTTGCAAGAAAAGGTGAATTAAGCTAATGACAGGTTCCTGTGTTTGTTTTCTTCATCCTTCTATTTTTTCAAGTAATACGTAAATATTGCTCAGGATTCTGAAATTGGAAGTATTTATAGTCAAGTCTATCTTTATTAATGTTATTTTTTCTTTAAATTAACTTATTAGTGCTGTGCCGTTGTAATAATCTTCTTTTCTCTAAATAACTTTTTCTCTACTTTAAATGCTTTCTCTCTTTTTCTATATATGATTGCTAATTTTCCTTAGTGTAAAAAAATAAAAATAAAACGTAACTGCAGTGAATATGGATTATCTCCTCTTTTATAATCCAAGGTATAAAGCTGTACACTTCCGTTTCTTACGTAATTGAATGAAGGAATACTAGATGCGATCTGTTTTCCTGTTTCCATTATACTTTATTCAATCTAAAATAGAACAAGTTATGCGATCGGGGAGATTTACCACAAATCCAGAAAGCGATCAAGCCGACGAGTGCTGGAAACATTCGCGAGATACATTTCCAAGTTTTATCGGGGTTCCACATTCAGAAAGACCAGGATGTCACATACATAAGAGTGCGATCCTAACCTTACACAGTCAACGAAATTATCTCGAATTGCGTTACCTACGAAGAAGCAACTGATGTATACATATTATCCAAAATTAGATATTTTTCTAGAAACCTATTTCCGGTTCGCCAGCACAAGTCAGGCGAAAAATTGCACAATTTTCTTAATAGTCTTCGGACACCGGACAATGATTGCAACTTCTACTCAATGACGGCATTAGAGGCATACGAGCAACCCATTTTTGGACACCTTCATTAACGGCTTACATAATGCTAAGGTTAAACAACGTCTGCTTCAGAATAAGACCCTTCAATTTAGAACAGATTACGAGCAAGCCTATACTTCGAATGTGCTATACAGCATCAAGTTCTTATTAACAGTTAGACACAGTGGACGCCGCGCTACACCCACCTGTTCCTACTGCCCCACTCATCGGTCACTGCTGATATAAAAAGGAGCACCAGCTATTTTTACGGCTTATATAAACACGAGTTTCCTGCCCTGCCATAGATAATGGTTGGCATAAACGTCGAAAACTTAGTCATTTTCCAAAGGTATGCAAGTTTTCTAAAACTCTATAAAAAGCCACTCGTCAAAATTTATCTTTAGCAGCCTCTCCTTACTGCCCTTCAAAAGCTATTGTAATATTATCGGGAGATTTACGAATATTCTGGACGATACCGAAATACTTCAGAAAATCTAATCAAAGAAAGCTTGGTAAGAATCAACAAATTGTATTTTGTCCCCCTCGCCAGCAGGGTAACAATAGCAAACGCGTTATAGTCCGAACAAGTATGTAGTTATTGTTTAATAAACCTACTATTTAATGACGTCTCCTATAAAACCACTAAGTTATCTGCAATGGAAAACGTTTGTTGCTAAATAATAGTGAGACATGTTTATTTGCATCAGCACTCACAGATTGAGATTTCTGTTTTGCAGTTCAATGCCCGCATTGAAAATGTGTGGATTGGCGACAGCAAAACTCCAGTACCAGCACCTTTTTGAAAACCTAACTAAAAACTGCAAACCAATATAAGTGAGAAAAAAAGATAACTCGAGACAAGAGGGGTCAGGTATTTATAACCACTTCGGAAAACCATATAAAAGCGAATGGTTATGAATTACTCCAAACTATTAATTGATTTACTCTTTTAGACGCCTTTCCACTAACCATGATAGATCGTATGATACAGGGAAATAGCCAAATATCGTAAGTTCAGCAATCTGGATTTGAAAAGCGCGTACCATCAGATCGCCATTAGACCTGGAGACAAGTTTGACACAGCTTTCGAGGCGAACGGTCGACTATATCGATTTCGCAGAATTCATTTGGGAGACTAATGGGGTAGCTAGCTTCCAAAGTATAGTCGAGAAAATCATACGGCATTTGTATACATTGCTAACGTCACAGTATCGGACCACAATAAAAGGAACACGATAACAATCTCAGACGGTTCATGCCCGCCGTCGACAAATACAACGTAACCCGTAACGATAACTGCTGCTCGTTTGGTCTGGACAAAATAAATCTACTTGGTGCACTATAAAAAAGGTTTTACAGCACCGGCCCCAGATCGATAAAAAACTTTATTCCAGACGCCCGCCCCTCAATCTGCCTTTGCTTCGACGTACTATGGGCATGTTTGTTCACTGCACTGAATATATTCTGTCGTTATCAAAAAAGTATATCTATTAACACAATCAGAGGTGTTTCCTCTATCACACTAAGCAGTTGAGACATTCGATGGATTTTAAAAGGATACTGCGAAACCAGTAATTACAGTAATAGAGCAAAACATTCCTCTGGTTTTTGAAGCGGACGCGTCAGACTGTGCTATTGCTGCGTATTTGATACAAGCTAAATGTCCTGTAGCCTTTTTTCAAGAATTATATCACCGCTGGAACGACGACTACCCACAATTGAAAAAAGAAACCTATTCCATAGTCGCGGTATTAAAAAAATGGCGACATTACCTGATCGGGCGCGACTTTAAAATTATTACTGACAAAAACAGTTGCTTTTATATTTAACTCTAAGACTACAAGCAAAATAAAAAAAAATGAAAAATAGCGAGGTGGAAAATTGAATAATATTGTTTCTCTTTGACGACAGCTACCGACCCATCAAGGAGAAGATAACAGCTTATACACTGTTAAGAGTCATATGTACGGTATCATGCTGGGACGAACACTAAATGGTACATAACAGTCTTTGTCACCCGAGCATTACTTGAATGATTAATGATGTGAGGTGTAGAAACTTGCCTTTTTCAGGTGAGAAGATAAAAAGTATTACAAATTCCTGCCGGGCGTGTGCTGAAATAAAGCCTTGGTTTTATAAACGAAAACTAGCGTTGTAATAAAATCGACGCTACCGTTAGAAAAACTCAAACTTGATTGTTTTTCGAAATACGCTTAAATATTTTCAGATATATTAGTATAGAGCTAAAACGATTTTTATATATTATAAAGTTGTGATTTAAAATATAAAATAAAGAGTTTAAATCGAAAGAGAAAACCAAACTAATGATGAATGTATATATATATATTGAATTTCTTCAGCCATATTCGAAACTTAAACCAAAACTTATAAAGAATTCTTGGTAAAATTCTTTATGAAAAAATATATCATCAGTTACTATCGACACCACAACCAAAACTTAAACAGAATTATTGGGAAAAGTATTCATTACAAAAAATAGAAAGTACTAACAATTAAATTAAAGTCACGCGAGATGAAAAAGGTGTAAGCATGACACACAAAATAAAACGCGCTATTGTATTAATTTATAGATTCTTATATCATATTTTGAAAGAAGGACTAAAAAATCAAGGATTTTACTGGAAAAAAATCATTAGGACTACTGGCGAAAGTTCTATATAATAAAACGTACCTACTGCCCCTACCTTATAGGGGATGAGGAAAAGAAAGTCATTTTCAATCAATGTTTCGTTTAATCAATAAGATAATTTTGTATGAGAACGGAATATGAAAATATATAAAATAAAACCTGTAAACGCCGGGTACTTCTGCTAGTCTCAAATAAATAGATAAATCTATATCAACTTAATTCTTTAAGATACTCTAAATGTGTTTATCTCAATCGGTGAATTCCAAAATATGGTTCGCTTTGTTAATCTGTTTACCTTTTACCTATGATTACTGATAGTATTTAATTTCTTTCTATGAAGAATCTTTTTGTTCTGTGAAACTATTCATTACAACGTCTAATTGAAAAAAAAACTAGAGATAAAATAAAGTGGTTTAAAGCTGTTCGAGGCTCATTATTTATGCTCGAGATAGCGCGGAATTTCAGATCCGAAAATACGACTATATATATATATATATATATATATATATATATATATATATATATATATATATATATATATATATATATAGAGAGAGAGAGAGAGAGAGAGAGAGGGTGACCCTAAAAAAACAGAGGGCATTCAATTGTTTTTCTGAGCATTTTACTGTCAACGGAGAAAATAAAGACCAAAGAGCCTAGTGTTTTAAATATGACGTGTTGAATATTATAAACTAGTTATGACCAAAGTTCCATTTCATTCGGCCAAAACACATATACATATAGGTAGTAATTTGTGTGTAAGGCAAGTTGTTAACCTATATACTTTACGATTCCTCGATATACAGACTGGAAATTGAGTATCTATTGTAAACACATTTTAATTGGTTTTCCTCCAGGAAAATGGGCTGCAAAGGGGACAACATTTCCTTATTCAGAACAAACATCCTACCGTTATGAAATCATACATTTTACTGTTTTTATTTATCTCTTTTTATTGCAAACAGTTCTCAGTTTTGTTTTCTTTATTACTATTATGAGGTATTTTTTGTATTTAGTGCACAAATATCGTTTTTGTTTTGTTTCTTTATAATTAACTAATTCAAATGTAATTTAATTATTTTCTGACATGGTAGTCGCCACTTATCAAGACTCAGAAGCCACTCGAGGGTAAGGGATATTGCCTGTATAGTATTCGGCAGGATAATATTGAAGTCATCCTTAGTAATGGAGATTTGATAAAGTGTTCTAGTTCAAACACGGCCGAAAAGTCAGCGGGACAGCTCCTGATATCAATGATGCGTATGGCTCAGGAACCACTAACGTACATGTGGCACAACGGTGATTCAAGAAATTTCGCAATGGTGATGAGACGGCTGACTGCGGTTGATAACAAACATTTGAAAGTCTTAATTAAGCTGGGCATCGCAAAACAACTCGAGAATGTGCTGTGTAATTTAAGGTCGACCACTTAATAGTCGTTCACCATTTAAAGCAAAGAAAGAAGTAAACCTTTCTGGATAAATAGGTGTCGCATAAATTGAACGATAATCCAAAAAAAAAAATCGCCGTTTTGAGGTGTCTTCTGCACTCCTTTTGTACAAAAGAAAACCCGACTTATCCCTCGAGCGGATTATTACGTGTGATGGGAAATAGATCCTCTACGTTTCATGGCGACGCTCGTCACAGTGGTTGAATTTCGGAGAAGCTCTACAACACTTCCCGAAGCCTAAATTTCACCCAACAAAGTTTTTAGTGACTTTATAGTGGTCTGAATCCAGTCACATCCATCACAGCTGCTTGAATCCGGACGAAAAGATTACGGCGGAGAAGTACTGCCGAGATATTAACGAAATGCAATAGAAGCTCCAACATACGTGCCAGAGATTTGTCAACATGAAGGGAGTTATTTTGCTCCATGGAAACGCTCGCTCGACTGTTGTTTAAGTGACTCTGCAGAAGCTGAACGAATTGGGATACGAGACGTTGTCTCTTCCGCCCTACTCACCGGACCTCTCGCCCACCGATTACCACTTTTTCAAGCATCACGACAAGCTCCTGCACAAAAATGCTTAAAAGCCGAGATGATGCCGAATCGGCCTTCAATGACTAAATTGGTTAGAGAACGCCGGATTGGTATGCTAATTTGATTAAAAAAATGTGTTTCTCGTTGGCAAAAATGTGTCTAATCTAATGGTTCGGTTTTCGATTAATAGTTTATTATAGAAAGGATTATGATTATTTCAAGTTGAACGCAAAAAAAATCCACATTGTTTTTGTACCACGCTAATATATATATATATATATATATATATATATATATATATATATATATATATATATATATATATATATATATATATACTAGTCCTTAACATGTATGCATGCACATATTTGTCTGCATATGTATTTACTAGCCGTTTACTCGGGTCTGTATAGACTAATGAGAAAATTGAAGTTGATTTTTAACATAGCTATTATTCTCAGAATATAGAAAGGTTTGATGTATATGTATCATTTGCTATTTCGAGCCAAAAACTATTTTACCTAACATAGGATGGGTATAACAAATCATATATATGAAGCAATGGTACTTTCCATAGAAAAGGAAATTTGAAGCATGTATATGAAAAAAAATGTCTTTCCTAGAACGGCTAATATACAACACATCTTTAAAATAATTTTACCTACTTTAGTACGGGTAATGTAAATACATTTATGAAGCAATTTAACATACTCTCGACAAGTATCGTACAACATATATGAACTAATTTCTCTTCCACCCAACGCCACCATAATTTAATTTTATTAATTTATTTTTATTTCGGACTATTAGTCTCATCTTAATTAGTTGTAGTTTTCATCTTTTATTGGTTTGTTTATTCACAACGTTTCGGCCAACTATTCCTTTGGCCTTCGTCAGGTGGTAACCGCGACGGATAGGAACTTCGAATCTCCTAACTGCATTCTCAGCTATCACTGCCATCCGTAGTTGTTGTCGTCTCGCCACATTTTTGCCAAGTAAACCTCTGGCACGCTTTATATATATGTACGGTCCCGACTATGGAAGATCAGATTATAAATAAACGTGGATTTATAAGATCAAAGAATCCAACCATGATAGCCCTTCGGGGCCCGTGGCGCAGTTGATAGAGACGTTGAATCTCTACATTTCCAGATAAAAATTGTCTGAACATATTGGTTTCAATCCCACCCAAAGCGTACTTGTCCGAAACGTTGTGAATAAACAAACCAATAAAAGATGAAAAACAACAACTAAAAAGGATGAGACTAATAGTCCGAAATAAAAATAGATTAATAAAATTAATATATATAATGCTCATCTCAAAAATGAATTCTAATTAAGGAATAATATATATCCACCATAATTGTAAGAAGAACGAAGTCATATTTAGAGGATGGATTATTAAGATTTCCAAATGAATAAATAAATACATTATCTTGGTTGCTGATTAGGCAACCCGTGCTTCACCATAAATTCATCATTACTGTGTTTATTCTCATGTCACAAAGCTACAGTATCATTTAAAGAGAAATGATGCTATTTCTGGAGATGACTTATCAGATTTTCCAAGTTATAATATAAATACATTGATACGGTTAAAATTAGGCAACTTTGCTTCACTGTGTTAATCAACATTATTGTGTTATTTTTCTTCCTCACATTCCAGAGTCATGAATTTTAGAGAAGTTAAAGTTTATCTAGCAGGTTTTTAAATCAATACATTGACACGGTTTGAGCTTATGAAACCCCCGCTTCAACATGTATTTCAATAATGTCGTGTTTCTTTCTTCCTCACGTCTAAGACGTTAATTTAAATAAAAACATGCCTACAACTATATGACTTCCTCTACTTATTTTGGCTATTTTTTCTATTTTGACACTTGATCTGATGTAAACCATCAGGGTAAAACAGCCAAGTGACACCGTTTCATGACAACCAATGCATTAATTTAAATTCGGTACCATCCAAAACCCTTATTTAGACACAAGTATCAATTATTTTTAGAAAAATACAACTTAATACAAAAGGAGTGTTTTTTTGTCATTAAAACACCCCAGGGCTCAATACTCACAATGTTTCCAGGCTAAAATATTATATTTGCAGAAGTATTTTCACGGGGTCTTGCTTTCGGATAATTTTCAGTAAAATCTAAATGCTATAAACAATTTTATTGTGTGTAACATAATCCCCCATTCAGGAGCGTTAGAACTACGCTGCGGTAGCTTTGTATTGCCGGGTGACGCCAGATAACCAAATTAAAATAGAGAAGATAAATATACATATTGAATTTCATGTCAAAATAGATATTGTTTGAAATCCAGAGAAATGTATTTTTACGGCTAAAAGTTGACGACAGGACATTTCACTTACAACCTTGTCTGGCCTTACATGAACACAGGGTCGGATGTCAGATTAGCATCTGTCCTTGAACATGGTGAGAGAATTCCAGGTGTGGGGACGGAGCCCACCCAGCGACCTGGGGCGTAGGATTTCGTGGAGATTTCATGGCGAAATCTTATTTCCTGGGGAGAATTTCCACCCCCATCCACTTACCTTACTATATATACGACTGTCGTGCGAAAATTAGTCAGAAAAGAAGAGAAGAGTTGAGCCAGAGAGAGTTTCAGATCAGAGTAGAGAAGAGACGTGACTTTTCCCCACCCCATCCATGCGTCGGTCGCTGTCTGTGAAGAGCATCGAGACTTTGAAAAATACTTACAAAATCTGAATTAGAATTGTAAAAACATTTTGTACATAATTTTATGAGAATTAAGCTTTTGTAGATAGACTACAACTGTTGCTTTCTTCCTGCCTGCCGCTTCGATATTCGCTTTCAGCATACCAGATTATGTAACAACCTCCGAGGAGCATAGACGACACGTGCCGAGGATCCAGAGAAATAAGAGTTCTAACCACCTCGAGGGAGGCGTTACACTCGGGGCCGTTTGGCAAGGAGTTGACCTTGGGTTGCCACGAAAAAAAGAAAAAAAAACTGTGTTGGGATTGCGTTATAATCCTATATTATCGGTGGCAGAAGAAAAGACGTATTAAGAAAGAGACAGACAGACAGACGGGGACTTCTGAAAACAAAGGAAGGAGAGACAGAAAAGAAAACCGATAAAGAGACGCCTGAAGAAGAAAACAAACAGCGCCTGAAGAAAGACTTTGGGCCAGAAAAAGAATTCGCACGCGTTAAAAGGACATATTGTTTTGAAAACAAAAAACGTTTGAACATTTTGAAAAAAAGAAGAAAACAGAGAGAGAAAAGAAACTCCGTTGAAAAAGAAACCGTTGAACATTTTGAAAAAAAAAACGGAAAAGAGAGAAAAGATACACTTTTATCATTCAACCAGTGCGCGCCGAAACGGCGAGAGAGACATATAGATATACAGAGAGGAAGAAGAGAACGATGCAGGCAGGCAAACGAACCTTTTTGTTTTTCGTCTTTCTGCTGTCTGTGCAATTTGGCCTTGAAAAAGAAAGAGAGTAAGAAGGATTTTAGAGAGAGGGGGGGGAGATTGTTATATTTTTGTTGCTGTCACTGTGAATTTAACGGTTGGTCGTGCATGCTTCCAACCACATAGCAGTAATATCAGTGAATTAATGAAAGGAAGGGGTGATTTTGCAGGTACAAGCGAGTTGTTTTGGAAGAGTAGACTTTTCCTTTCTTGAATTGAGTTATATATATTTTGTTGTTGTTTAATTAAAGGGCTCGAGAGGGAGAGAAGGAAAGCGTGTTGTTTTTTACGCTAAAACAATTGATTGTAGTCCAATTGACGCTGAATGAGGCTTGCATTTTTTTCCATTATTGAAGTAAAAGCTTGAAAGAAAAGAAGAAAAAAAAAGAAAAAAGAGAAAGTGGAAAAAGTTTTTATTGCTTTTACTTAAACTTTTTTCGAGATTGAATAATTGTTTTTGTTATTATTCTGTTGATGTTGTAATTTTTCTCTCTTGTGAAATAATTGATATTGCCTATATTTAAATATTTTAATATCATGGGGGCGTAAATAAATCCCTGCGAGGATGTCTAGTTAGAAAGGATTCCAAAATGCAGGCATTATAACAGCAAGGAGTGCTCGCGTCTGGAACTGTAATGATTGTGAGAGAGATCAGGGTGGAATTAACGTTTTATGATGAAGAGAGAAGGCCTTAGCAGTCCTCTCGGCGATGCTGACTTACGAAGATATCAAGAGACAACGCGGCAGCTCAGAGAAATCTCTGGAGGGCCGGAAGACTGACTTGATTCTAATTGAGTCACCAAGAGTCAACTATAAAGGGTTCGAATTACCTTGAGTGACATGTGGTTAAGATTAAATGAGAATTGTGGGAGAATGCTTACCTCCTGGGGAAAGAGAAACCGGAAATGGGATGATGTGTGGGCCCATGCCCAACCCGATGTGAGATTAGAAGAAAAAATGAGTACCCTACCTCGAGAATAGCTTAATACAAGGGTATAGAGTTTTGTTCACTTATTTTAAAGTGACTATTCGTTGAGTTCTGTTGAGAGTGGGTTGGCTCTGATGATAATCATTTTTGGACTTTAGTTACGTTACAATTTTAGATTGTGAAGGAAGAACTCCGATGATTGAGTTTTGTTGAAGACAAGAGTTTTTTTTTTGGGGGGGTAATCCAAGGTTGAGGTTTTTGGTGAATATCAGGCAGGTAACGTAAGCCCATATGAAATTTTTACCTCAAGCACCCTTACTAGTGGCATGGCCACAAGGATAGACATAGAAACAGAAATTTTTCGACATCTCAGGCTACCGTTTACAAAGTACTACCAACCTCGAAAGCAGATTTTTCTTCACCCTTTGTCAGAAAAATCACTCATTCGAAAATGAGGACTGAATGACAAAATAGATGAAGCGAGAGTTACTGGAGCTGCCGATAACACATCCACATGAATTTCTACTCTCCATTAAAAAAGGGGGAGGTGAGGAGGACTGATTAATATCTACTTAGTATGTCCGTTGCCCCATTCCCAGCTTACGGTAGTACTTGAAGATAATCTCCCCTCCCATGTTAATGCATAGATATTTTTTCCTTTATCTTATGCGATAATGTGCGACAATTCTAGCTACACCCCCTTAATAAATATGCTATAATGGAACTTTTATCAAATTGGAGGTCTGGTTATTTTTAGCTCGTTTTAAAATCTGATCATCAAGTAATACCTTTAGTGTTACGCATTAGCTTTAGACTAGCTAGAAGTAATGGATACTTTAGAGAAAAAAAGCCGCGTGTTTTTGAGTTCAGATAATATGTAAATGCAATTTGGGAAATGTTCAATTTCATGGGAGACGTTTTCTCGTTTTAAATATAAGAAAAAGTATTGGCTAATAGATAGTTGAGAGTAAACATGTAGGAGAAAGATAGATAAAAAGAAAACAAGACAAGACAAATATTCAGGATTAAAGTCAAATCTGGAATAAGGAAAAAACAAACAAAAAACAAACAAAATAAAACATGTTAGTGTTTTTACGTTAGCATATTTCAAGGTTATGAGTAGAAAAGTTTCTTAGCTTTAAGGTCCGGAGTTCGACTTAGCTTGGAATAAATTTCTAATAATAGCTAATGTTATTCTTATTTACAGGAAAGTGGCAGCCTTTTCTTGTCCTGTCAGCATTTAAATTGATCATCTAGTAATGGACCCATTCCTATCCAAATCGGGGTTCTTCTACTAGTGTTTCTGCCATTTCCTTAAATATGTTATAACAAATATATCCATTTCAGAGACAATTTTATCAGGGAGATCATTGTTTATTATTAAGAATAATTAATGTTCAAAAATAGGCCCTTGAGATACTCCACCATTTATATGATAGTGTTTAGATATATGATTGTCGAAGAAAACCTGGATTCTTTTCCTACTGCCGAAGGATTTAATTATGTTAAGAATTCTTTCAGGGATACCATATAATCTGATCTACTTGAAAAAACCTACAGTGTCATACCTGTCAAAAGCCTTAGATATATCTAGGGCTACCGCTCTACCCTCTACTTCTTTACCAAGTTAATGGTACGTACAGAGAATACAGATAGGACGTCTGCTGTGAAACGAGCTTGCCTAAATCCATATTGGTGGCCGGTCAGAAGTAGAAGTTTTGCAGCTGTAAGGTGATTGACTAGAACCTGATCAATTTTGGACTCCAATATCTTGACGAAAAGCGGGAGGAAGCTAATGTGGCCATAAT
Source organism: Euprymna scolopes (assembly GCF_053919585.1). Classification (NCBI taxonomy): domain Eukaryota; kingdom Metazoa; phylum Mollusca; class Cephalopoda; order Sepiida; family Sepiolidae; genus Euprymna; species Euprymna scolopes. The sequence goes on from NC_136500.1 coordinate 26,196,030, forward strand.
TAAATGGGTCAGTTTTTTCGCCACAATTTTGAAAATTGGTACCAAAGAAGCAGGTGTCCAACAGTCAGGAGAGTAAGATTTGTTGTTGTAAAGGGAAGAAAATCTGAACAACCTTAGAGGAAAAATTTTAAAGAGCACAGTCGGGATGAGATTGGCTTCACATGCTTTCGAGGTATCTATTTTTTATGATACTATACACCTTTGAATTGGTGATTTGCAAATCATTTATTGTGGCGTCTACCCGCAAAGGAAAGTCAGTGAGGGAGTGGTTTGCTGGATCCAATGTTGATTATGAGGCAAACCGAGTTGGCAAGCATGTTAACCTTCTCCGTTGCCGTGCAAACAACCTCATTATTGTTTGATAATGGAGGAATTGTTGATTGCCTATTATTCACGACGCTTCTGTAGATTTTCCAAAAAGTCACGTGTTCCTAATTTCTGTGATTCGATGAGTGTTCTAATCGTTCCAGTATAGTGTCCGTTAGTTCTCGCTATATATTTCTTACACTTATTTCTAGCTTCTATAAAGTTCGATCTTTTTGGACTGGACTTATCTCGGCAACTGCAGGAGAAGTAAAACAATGGGTAGGGTTTCGGAAGATTACTCAGCTGGGGTTAAAAGTAAATGCATTTGGGAAGCTTAGTGATTAGGCAACATTAGCTTATATATTAACTATAAAGTTCGAAATTACTGTGTTTCCCCCCCCTCTCACATACTGAAACTCTCAATTTTAGTGAAATGATATAATCTCTTGAACATAACTCATCAGGGTTTCCATAAATGCATTGACACAGATATTGGTCATTCATCTCTTGCTCACCATAATTTTCAATATTATTATAGGTTTCCCCTCCCACCAGCGAAAACATATTAACTATATTAATGATATAATTTCTGGAATATAATTACGTAGTTATATTATAGTGAATACGAAATAAAGTAATGTTAGATCTTAAAATGCTTCAGTCATTTTGGGGAGAGATCTATAATCTTCCTTCGCTTAAAATATGTATGAAATTAAGTAATTTTCAGACCGTAAACTAATTCAGCAACCCCCACCCACTCTTACAAATATGTATGAAATAAAGTAATTTTCAAATTGTAATCTGCTCTGCGATTTTCTGAACTGACTCCATATTTACCCTCGCCCCCTTCCTTACAATATATATGAAATAAAGTATATTTCAGATCAAAAATGGTTCAAGCCATTTCCTAGACTATCATTTTGCTTAATACATTTTATGTACAAATCGGATAAGATTTCCTTTATTATTTTCATATGGGCACTATACTGTACAAGTACCTTATTTCCTGAGTAGGATTTCTTATATGTATAAATACAGTTAAAATTAGGTGATCATTTTATATGGTTATTGGAATCTGACATCTTCACATATATAGAAACATATACAATACTTAAAGCTCATAATGATCGGTTAATTATTTTGAGAGTAAATATTTACTTACTAATGAACGATTACTAAGTTTAGGAGTGAATCTAATATATAGAAATATATAATAATATACTAAAAATGAATAATGCTCGGCCAATTATATTAGGATTAAATCCAATGCACGGAAATACATAATAATATACACATACTTAAAATTCATAATAATCAGTTAATCTAAAAGTGAATCCAATGCATAGAAATATATACTCATATACACATAATAAAAAAAATCATGATGATCGGTTAATTAGTTTAGGAATTAATTCTACGCATAGAAATATATAATCATATACAAATACTGAAAATGTATAATGATTGATCACTTAGTTTAGGAGTGAATCCAGCACATACAATATATAATAATATACACATATTAACACCAATAATTATAGATTTATTAGTTTAGGGGAGAATTCATTAGGTAGAAATACATAATATGTGCATACTAACAATTTATGATGATCGGCTAATTAGTTAAGGAGTGAATCAAATACATAGAAATACATAATCATATACTCACACTAAAAATTTATAATGATCGATTAATTAGTTTATGAGTGAATCTAGTATATACAAATATATACACGTAGACTGACACATAAATGTCATAATGATCGGTTAATAAGTTGAAGAGTGAATCCAATACATACACATTCATGTTTAGGGAGGAGATAATGCCTGGTAGGATTGTAAAAAAAATATGCAGTCACCTTAATTTATCTATTTAACTGATTTTTGGAATAAGCAGTTTTTAATGTGACTTTTGGAATATGACCTTGTCAGTGTCGAACATCAGAAAGATGTTTATGCACTTTTTTTCATAGGTGAAGATAATGTCTGGGAGGTTACTATGTTATTATATTGTGTTACGTGGTCTTTTGGCTAAGATCAAAGTATAGTATCTATCTCAGTTTTCCAGTAACTGCATACACCTGTCCTTAAAATAAGCCTTTGCAATTACTGCCATGAGAACTTTACGGACGAAAATAACTTAATCTATTGACATTTGGGAGTTGACAAATAAACTATCAGCGTTATCTGATACATTTACCTGATTATAGGAATCAGCAGATTTGCCATGTGATTTTTGTAATATGACATGCAGTATCAGTGTCGTAAATCATAAGATTTTTGTACGTATTTTTTAATAGAAGATAATATTTGGGAGGAAAGTACGATATATACATACAATTATTCGTCTTTTCGCTAAAATCAAAGTGTAGTGTCCGTCTTCAGCATTCAAACGATCTCATATGCTCCCACTCCATAAGCAGAGTACGGGTATCATATTTGTACTAATACTAAAGAAAATGGACAGTAAATGTGTAGTATCTGTTCTTTGCATGCAAGCAATCTTATACCCCTATAATCAGAGTAAGGATATTATATTGGAAGAAAATGAGCAGTCAAATTTTTAGATAAATAAAGTAATTTCCAGTATAATGCCTCTGCACTGTTCAACTAACACTAACATTCATTGTTTGCTTTTCGAAAATAGCAACTGTATTTTATCGGTACATATTTTCATTCGGAAACGTTATACCTCATCGTTTGGCTCGCTTCTTAGATATTTCACTAGTTGAGAGGCGACTATCACGAAGGTACATTTTTAAACATGTAAATGAGTATGTTGTGGTATTATAGCAAAGGTACGCGTCGAAACATATCTGCGAGAAGTAAAAAAAATAACGCTAATTAAGAGAGCTTACGCAATTTCCGGTGAGATTATTTTCAAATGTATATAAGACATTAAATTTGTGTGAAATTACGTAGATACTGCAACACTGGAATTAGTACCCGGTCACGCCGTCCACTGCACCAAGGAGGCAACCGTTTGAAAGTGGTGTAAAAGAAAAAGATGAATAAATAGTTGTTTTACAGAACGAGCGCATGCGTAAAATAACGCCATTGCGCTTCGGTTAGCAAGTTGTGATTTCTTTCAATTTTGACATTTTTTTGAACTGATTTGCAATTATTTAAACCGAGTGAATACCTCTCTAGAAGTGTAAGCATTTTTTAGTTTCATAACAGTTTCAGATGCTTCGTTGTTTTAAAAAAGTCTTGAGAGGTGACTGGTTTGCAGTAGACAGAACAGTTTCCGATGGCTCGTTGTTCTAAACAAGTTTTGAGAGGTTATTGTTTGCAGTAGACAGTTCCACAGAGCAAAATATTCTTACCGTGTTGAGACGGAGAAAAACATATGAAATTGCTCCAGAAAAGGTTTAATATTTATGAAGCAATTCTGGTTTCTGATTGGTTGGTAGCAGAACGTGAATTAATTCGATTCGTCAGTTCCTAGCAGCATCATTTATAAATAGGATCGTCCGACTGTGTGGGATCATACCCCATTAAAACACTGTTTTGATGGGATGTCTCCTAGCGGCTTCGGCTGCTTGGAGACAGGGTAGTACATGTCAAGGATTCGTCACTTGACACTCAGCCCAACAGGTGAGGGGCCGGGAACCGGCCCAGCACCTGTTGGACTGAGGTACACCGCCTGGGTAATACCTAGGAGGTCCACCCTCCCAGGCCATGCCACCGAGCTTTCCGGTGGGGCAAGTTTATTGCTTGCTGCCTGAGGCGCCCCGACCGGGGAATGCCGACGGGGTTACTCAGGCAATTTTTAAAATTGCAGGAGTGCCCCTCCTTTAGGGGAGCCTGCGGGGTTCCCACTTTCCGGCCTTGTGCCACATTTTGCTGAGGTGGGCAGTAAATAAATATCTACCCCATTAAAACCCTGTTTTGATGGGATGCGTCTCCTAGCGGCCTCGGCTGCAGGGAGACAGGGTAGTACCAGTCAAGGATTCGTCACTTGACACTCAGCCCAACAGGTGAGGGGCCGGGAACCGGCCCAGCACCTGTTGTACTGAGGTACACCGCCTGGGTAATACCTAGGAGGTCCACCCTCCCAGGCCTTGCCACCGGGCTTTCCGGTGGGGCAAGTTTATTGCTTGCTGCCTGAGGCGCCCCGACCGGGGAATGCCGACGGGGTTACTCAGGCAATTTTTAAAATTGCAGGAGTGCCCCTCCTTTAGGGGAGCCTGCGGGGTTCCCACTTTCCGGCCTTGTGCCACATTTTGCTGAGGTGGGCAGCAAATAAATATCTACCCCATTAAAACCCTGTTTTGATGGGATGCGTCTCCTAGCGGCCTCGGCTGCAGGGAGACAGGGTAGTACCAGTCAAGGATTCGTCACTTGACACTCAGCCCAACAGGTGAGGGGCCGGGAACCGGCCCAGCACCTGTTGGACTGAGGTACACCGCCTGGGTAATACCTAGGAGGTCCACCCTCTCAGGCCTTGCCACCGGGCTTTCCGGTGGGCAAGTTTATTGCTTGCTGCCTGAGGCGCCCCGACCGGGGAATGCCGACGGGGTTACTCGGGCAATTTTTAGAATTGCAGGAGTGCCCCTCCTTTAGGGGAGCCAGTGGGTATCCCACTTTCCAGGCCTTGTGCCAAATAATGCTGATGTGGGCAGCATTTAAATAAATACCCCATTAAAACCCTGTTTTGATGGGATGTGTCTCCTAGCGGCCTCGGCTGCAGGGAGACAGGGTAGTACCAGTCAAGGATTCGTCACTTGACACTCAGCCCAACAGGTGAGGGGGCCAGGAACCGGTCCAGCACCTGTTGGACTGAGGTACACCGCCTGGGTAATACCTAGGAGGTCCACCCGCCCAGGCCTTGCCACCGGGCTTTCCGGTGGGCAAGTTTATTGCTTGCTGCCTGAGGCGCCCCGACCGGGGAATGCCGGCGGCGTTACTCAGGCAATTTTTAAAATTGCAGGAGTGCCCCTCCTTTAGGGGAGCCTGCTGGTATCCCACTTTCCAGGCCTTGTACCAAATATTGCCGATGTGGGCGGCAATTAAATATATACACCATTAAAACACTCTTTTGATGGGATGTGTCTCCTAGCGGCTTCGGCTTCATGGAGACAGGGTAGTACATGTCAAGGATTCGTCACTTGACACTCAGCCCAACAGGCGAGGGGCCGGGAACCGGCCCAGCACCTGTTTGACTGAGGTACACCGCCTGGGTAATATCTAGGAGGTCCACCCGCCCAGGCCTTGCAACCGGGTATTCCGGTGGGGCAAGTTTATTGCTTGCTGCCTGAGGCGCCCCGACCGGGGAATGCCGACGGGGTTACTCAGGATATTTTTTAAATTGCAGGAGTGCCACTCCTTTAGGGGAGCCTGCGGGGTTCTCACTTTCAAGGCCTTGTGCCAAATAATGCTGATGTGGGCAGCATTTTAATAAATACCCCATTACAAATCCAAAATATTACAACATCCTTCCTTATTTTTTATAATGGGGAAGCCCCTTGTGTTCGTTCTGCTCAAAAATAAATATACATTTTTATATTCTATTATACATAACAAAAATTAGAAATGATTTGGATCTTAGAATTTTAGCATGTAAAAAGACGACATTTTTAATTGTGTTCAAATGTCAAAACAGAGATGTGTACAGAGAGGAGAAATAAAAGAAATGGAAGGTATTTCAAGCTTAAAAAGGGGTGGGTATGTGAAAAAGAAGCCATTTCTTAAATTTTATTATGCAGTTTTGTAAAAAAAAAGAAAAGAAAAGAAACACGCACGCATATAATAAATATACATGCAATATGCACCCGTTTAAAGAGTGTATTTTTTAAAATGAAAACAATGCAAACAAGATAGGACATTTTTGAAAAATAAGAAAGAAAACTAATGTGCACAAAAAAATAAAAGTCAATTGTAATTTATGCGCGCCTTAAAATAAGCATGCAAAAAGTATTTTGTCGAAAAGGAAAATTACAAAGAGTTTTTTTTCCCTTTTTTTAAGTGACATTTTTATTTCAGCAAAAGTATTAATTACACATTAGTAGATTAAATTGGTGATACAAATAAAATTGATACAGTTTAACGTATTGTCCAGGACTATTTTGGTTATATATATATATATATATATACGAATTTATATACATACAGAGCCGTGAAAAAAATATTCAGTCTAATCCCCTGAAATGTTTTGACAAAAAACGCTGTAACTTTATTCTTGTTGCGGGTTTAGTGAATACACCAGCTATATTTTGTTCTGATGATATGTAATTCAAAATAATGGATTCATTTTTCACCTCGTTTGTTGCGAAAGGTAATTTTATATCTATATGCTTGGATTTTCGGTTGATTATCGTGGTCTGTGCTAAGACTATGCTTACTTGATTATCACAATGTATTACTACGAGACGTGTATTAATTCTGGCTCTAAAATAGTCTTCAGGATATTTTTAAAATAGAGTGCTTCCTGGGTCGTGTGTGTGATCGCGATAAATTCTGCTTTACACGTAGAGAGATACGATCTGTTGCTTTTTAGATTTCCATGAAATAATAGGCCCATTTTCTGAGAGTCTGAAACAATATCCAGATATACTCTTGCGATCTTCGTCGTTTCCCCAGTCTGACTCCGAAAAACCTTCTAATTTTAGGGGATTTCTTGATTTTCTAAATACTAACTTCTGTTGTTTAGTTCCTTTTAAATAACGCAGGACTTGTTTAGTTTGTTAAAATCCTTCATTGTCGGTCGTGTTAATTTTTGTGACAGTTTTGTTACTGTATAGTGTATGTCGGCCCTGGTTGCAGTCATTAAATATATAAAACTACCTATAACTTGGCGATATTGTGTGTCATTTATTATTTCACAGTCTGTGTGTATATTTTTATTAATATCATTTTAGACCGGTGTAGAGCGTTTCTTGCACTCTCCCATCCCAAATTTTGATAGTATTTTGTCGATGTATCTCGATCGAGTAATCGTAACAAGTCCTCTGCTTTGAGTACATTCTATGCCCAGAAACCATGATATTTTGCCAAGATTGGTCATTTTGAATCTTTTACTTAATTTGTTCTTAACAGCGGTTAACATTATGCCCCATTTTGACGCGATTAATATATCATCGACCCACAAAACCAAAATCAGTAGTTTATCGTATTTGTTTTGGGTCTACAGCGCATTTTCTAAATTGTTGTTTATTAATATAATCATGAAATACTGTGTTCCAACACTAAACACTCTGCTTTAGACCATATAATGGCTTGTTAAGTCGCCACACGCTATTTTTATTTTTCATTATAAATCCCTCTGGAAGGGTAATTGGGGCATTCAAATAAGCATTTTCCATGGATGTCATATTGTGATGCAGTAAGATTCTGATTGTCGTTAGGTTTGTGGTCGGTGAAAACGTAGAAAAATATTCTATACCATAAATCTGAGAGTGCCTTTTAGCAAAAACTCTAGCGTTGTACTGTTCTACGCCTGATGTTGTAGTCTTTTTTGTAAAGCCCCATCTTGTAGAAATAATATGTTTATCTTTTGGGAGAGTCAATACCGTATAGGTACCATTTTCGGTTAAGGCATCTATTTCTTTTTTCATGGCAATTTTCAATTCATCACAATGTCTGAATTAATTGCTTCGTTAAAGCTTTTTGGGGCATTTTCCATTGAATAGCAATAGTCGATTTGATAGTCTTTTATATTGTCGACCACAAAAAAATCGGGTCGCCTTCTATTTCTTTTGGGATATCTTTCGACTTTATCATCATCATGAACACTCTTGTCTCCGTCATCTTAATTGTCTTCATCTGTTTTAATTATTTGAGGCAATATAATGTCATCTTCTTCATATGGCGAGTTTTCGTCTGTAAAATAAAACGTGTCTGTGAATTGTACACATCGAATTGTTTTTATTTTACTTTTTTCTGGAAAAGTACTAAATTGGCTGCACTGTTTTTATCGTATCCAAGAAATATACCTCTGTCGACTTTAATATTCAATTTATTCTTTTTATCTATATATATGCGGGACTGCTGAACGTGCGTGGCGGGCACTTTTTAATAAAATCGGCACTAAAATACGATATTTTAAGCCATGCCACGCAATCCAGTGGTTTTCCAACTGGGAGGAGATATTATTTGAAAAGCGGACACAGAGACACACATACACAGACATACTGAGATTTATATATTAGATATTTTTCACACTTTGTTTCATAGCTCATCGTTTTCAAAGCTTTCTCATAGGAAATAATAATCAACAGAATAGTCTGGGGGCATAGCTCCTCGATTTGAGTCTCATTATCAGGAAAAGTACGCAAACATGAATAATAACATATTCACGTCTACACATAAAAAAAATCGGTATAAAAGAATATGTTAATAAAAACACTGCACACACACACAGGATAAAAACAGAAGAAGAACAAATACTTTCATGTACTTTATTTAAATGAATGGACGATCTTAAAATGAAATAAAAGATTATTTATGTTTGCACAATAGAAGTATTTGGCCTATAGAAATCACGGTAGCCTTCAGAACAAAAAGATGGACATTATTACGGAGCTAAACCGACGATGTATGTGATTATTTTCACTATGCTTCTTAAAGATATTATGTGGCTTGCGAAATAATAGATGAAAATAATTATTTCATACGTACTAGCTTATGAGTATTACTCTCAGAAGTTACACAATATGATATTACAACTATTACTTAAGGATAAATATATATATATATATATATATATATATATATATATATATATATATATATATATGTATACTACCAGGGCGCCCGGCATAGCCGGGTTGTAAAATACACTTATATATAGTATTTGGATTAATGTAGATTTCGTATTTATTATTATAGAATATTGGGCTCAATATATCATGATGATTTAAGAAGTTTTAAAAAATGACCCGCGTGCCACTACCGAGAATTAGTTCGTCCAGTATAAACTTTTAAAGTTGATCACTAGGCTGTTTCTTAAGCTTTTCTTGGCTGGTTTTCCTAACCTGAAAAACTGTAAAGCCTTAAGATATTTGAAATTAAATATCTTCTTAAATATGTTTCAACAGACTGGCACATTTAAATCACCCAGCTTTTTTATCAATATATATTATTGCCGAAACTCTTTTTATTCCTTTTTTTTTTTTAGACTTCAGGTTAATCACATTTCATGATGAAATATGTACAAAAGCTTTATATATTATAGCAGACGACGTTGTATATTATGGCAACAAAGCAGGTGATGTTAAACATGTTGTTTTTTATAGCAGATCATATAACATGTTTCGACCTGCCAATGTCGAGAATATAGGGCTTTACAATTGGAACATGTTAAACATCTTGCCTGGTTTAATGAACTAAATTTCCACGACACAAACGTAGGATTGATCTTACCTTAAGAAATACTGCATATTTATATAGAAGTCTTTGGTAACAACTAAGGGTATTTATATATCTTCCATTTCCAAATGAAACTCCCAAGGATTCAGAACAATTGAAAAAGATATTTGGGGAAAATCATGGAAAGCATTTGCACATGATTTATCCAGTTTACCACTAAATGTAGTAGGGCGTTTTAGTACTGTGATAAGATACGCCTAATTAGAATACGTGGAGTGTAAACCACCGTAATGACGGAAGAGACCTAACGAGACTCCCGACAAGAGACTCAGAGAGACAACGAGATCGAGACTCGACGATTACCCAGCCGACACGTTCTCCAGAGACGGTCTTCCTATGACTATACTAATTGACTTTATGTAAATATTGTGTATACTTTCTTGCTCTCAATATGTCTGTCCTATTTTACTTTTGTGTTGTAGATATTTAGTCCCATGTGTTCAGTCGAGTTTCAACAATGGCGATGAGGTGCGAAAGAACCATACAGAGAAAATTAATTATTAAGAGCCTTAAAGAATGAGACGACTTATTTAAGAACCCAGACAGAAGAGAAAAATATTAATTAAAAGTCGCTATCTTAAAAAATGCGTAACTTTCTAGCACGCTAGAGAGACCCCAACTTCTTCGCACCAGACTTGGAAATTATCTATTCCAACTTATGTTTGCTGTGAATGTTACGGTGAGGAGTGTGTACGAAGTACTTTCAGGTAATGTATCTTAAGCCATAGCTAATGGTTTGTAAAGTTTCATGTGATTCTTAAAGGTAACGAGCTTTGTCTTGCAAGCATTGAACGTTACCATTCATGTTTGACCCCATTCAACTACAGGCTGAAGGTCTTCCTCTAGAGTTTCGGCCATTGCCTAAGATATGTATCCATTAGTTTCCTCACATGGCTGCTATAGAGCGTGGTGTCGTCGGCAAATATACCTATCTCAGAGACAATTTTGTCAGGTAAGTCATTCATGTATATAATAAATAATAACGGTTCAAGGATCGACCCCTGAGGAACATCCGCATTAATATAATATTTTTTGGAGGTACGCCCATTGAAGAAAACTTTGATTCTTCCCTTATATATGAAGGGTTTAATTATGCTAAGGATTCGTGCAGAAATATCATAGGAATGAAAAGAATTAAAGAGATGCATAATAGGAAACAAAAAAAAATAGATTTACTTAATTTCATGCGAAAATTACTGGATAAATGTTTAATTAGCGTTTAGTTTTGGACATTCAACGCGAAACCATGCTGTTTGATTAACTTGCCCCGGTCGAATGGAGACTGTGAATATTGTAGTCGTCGCCATTGTCTAGATGCCTTCCATCAATGAAGTAATATTGTACGAGTATTTTCGATGCTGTCTACATATCAAATCGTCACTAAATAAATACCCGTCTATTTGATAGTTTTACAAAACTTGACGGCTACATCATTCTAATCTGCTCCATTTTCAGTAAAGATTTAACTCAGTTTGAGCTGATATTCATATACTTACTAAGCTAACCATTGACTCTCGAGCCTTCATTTTCTGTGTAATTATTTGATATTTGGAAGGTTGTGTGAGATATTTGGAAGGTTGTGAGAGATATTTAGAAGGTTGTAAGTTGTGTTGTAGAAAATGCAGCAGTTATAGTGCTCCAACCAGTAGATAGTCGACACAGTATAATTTTGACTAATAAATGCAGGGTTAATAGGATTTTCCGTGTGTTATTTTATTTTAGTCGTTTATTGCTTTTCAATTTATTTCGTAATATTCTAAATGCCGTTTTATCCTGTTCAAGTGAGAGCACATTTTTGTAGTACAATTAAATTTTATGAGTCAGAATATGTGTATATATGTATATATATGCATATATATATATATATATATATATATATATATATATATATATATATATATATATATATATATATATATATATAAATGAGGGAGTAGTCACCGTAAATATACATCTTTCTTTCGTTGGAATTTCTTAAACCATTTTATTTAAATATATATATATATATATATATATATATATATATATATATATATATATATATATATATATATATATATATATCATGTTTAACTCCCGACACAGGGGTTTATGGTAAAAAAACAGTTCATCCTTAAACACATTGCTTCTATTCTTTGTCCCTGAACGTAAAACTATTCATCGATACAATGAATTAATTGATTTACTGATAAAATGATTCTCCAACGAAAGACAATTTATTGTTAATTTAATTTGTAAAGTTTTAAAGAAACTTCCAAGAATATAAATATACCCACACACACACACAAATATATATATATATATATATATATATATATATATACATATACATATATATATATATATATATACACATACATATATGAACAAATGATTAATAAAACATATAAAAATACATCTTGAAAAAGAGTTAAAATCATATTTCATTTTAAAAAAGAATCACAAGATAAGTGGATCGTCCTTAATCCGCGGAGTTTCGAAGAAATACTCTCCTTCTCATCAGATGGCAGGAATTAGCAAAATGCGGGATCGGATTTTGCATGTAAATTATTTAATGAAACTACCAGTTAGTCACAGATCTTACTTGGTTAAGAAAAAGTGTGAGGTAAGTTGAATAGGAGGTAAAAGAAAAAATGACAAAATATTGCGCATGAATGGATAGTCCGGTGAAGGGTAAAAAATCCGAGAATGGTAAAATCCAAAACGGTCGAATTAAAAATGTCCAATCCAATGGGTAAATTCCAAATGGTCCAAAATAATCCAAGAGGCAGAGTTCCTTGGAAAAAATCGCAAATGGAATGAATTCAAAATCATTTTAAAAAAAAAGCACTAGAGAGAATATTTAAAACACGTCTTTCAAGGCTGGAGGAATCAAGTAAATTAAGGTTAAAAAAAAAACAGAAAAGCGGTGAAAGTTTATATTCGAAAAGCAAGGTCAAACTGACCCAGACAAAAAGCGCGAAAGTTAGCGTTAATAATTAGGTCAACTTAGATATTCACGTTAAAGTCACAGTATTAAATTAAGAAACACGAGTCAGAAGAACACATAAATGGCTAAGTTTATGAAATTGAGCGTCTATAATACTAAAAAAAATGAAAGCAAATGAATTAAAAATTGAAAATTAAAAATTAAAAAGTTAAAAAATTAAAAAACTATATATACATATATACACCCACACACATACACACATATATGCATACATATACATACATACAGACACACAAATGCACACATGCATGTACATACATACACACACGCATATAATATATATATATATACATATATGTATACATATACAATAACATATATATATACAAACACACACACATGCATAAATATATACACATATCCAAAAACATATCCAAAAAACATATACAACGTAAATAAAAACATACATACACACTTACATACAATTTAAGGGGAGGGACTGGCCGGTATCTACAAACTCCAGAATAAGGCAAATAAATGTGTATGTAAATGGATATAGTAAAATATAAGTAAACAAGTACATAGAATAAAAATGAGTAGGTTGATGCATATATTTAATTAATAGGTATACTTATACTATAAAACGGAGACAGCAGATGGAAAACCGGCCAAAGAAATAAAGAAAAACAAATAAAATTAAAAATATTAAAAGCTTAGAAGGTGAGATAAAAATATGGGAAAAGATATATATTTGAAGGTGTAAGAGTATCTTGTGTAGGAGACGGTGAGACTCGTCGTGGGCGACGAAGCGTTTCACTGAAGAACCACGGCAACACACAGCAAACCAACAAACAATCACAGCCACGGCGCGAAGGCAACTAACAAAGCTCAGCTGACTGCACGAATAGACACGGAACCCAACGGTCACTGTACTGATCGCCACGAACGTCAGAACCCGACTGACTCGCACCTCCAATGGACCGATTTTTATTACTCAAGATGGCCTAGCTAATTTGCATCCCCGCGAGATCTCGCGCGATCCTGCGAGATTCCGTCTCTAATAAAAGCAGGCAGGCGCCATCTTGAAACTCTTTCTTCCGCTGCCCCGACCACAGGATCAGCCACCACCCCACACGCCAGGCACACACGGACCCTCTTGCGCCGAGGGCTACAGTTAGTCTCACACTCCCCCCTGGTCTCCAGATCACATACGTGACACGGCGGACGTGGCCGTTTGATTCGAGCACTCCTGCGGAGGGGTATTGCCGGGACTTCCTCATCGGAGCTCTCAGAAGTGGCATCGGAAGCATCAGCATTAGAGCTCGCAGTTGAGTCATCAGGTCCATGGGGCACAGGTTGGATCCATCGCTCATCGTCGGATGACTCGCCCCTTCCACTGCTCGCAGTTCAGTCACCAGGTTCGTGGGGCACGGGTTGGATCCATCGCTCATCGTCGGATGACTCGCTACTTCCAATGCTTGCCGATTGGTCAGCGCTTAGAGCGGGCCGGACATCCCTTACGTGGCGCGGAGTACCATCGACTAGTATGGCCTGTTCACTGATGACGCCGGTGACCCGCCCCCTCCAAAAGCTGCTGGTGCACCGGCCGCCGGGTGGCTTCACCCAGACGGTGTCTCCCACTTGGTACGTCCCCTGGGGTTCTCGTTGGTCGGGTAGACACACTTCAACGTCCTTGACGCGCTCGTGGTAGTGATGAATCGCATCAGCAGGCGCACTGCCGCCAGTCACGGTGTCCTTAGGCGTTGTGTTGTATCTGTAAACCGCCTCCGCGATCGTACCCTTCTTCCTGGCCGCGATCCTCTTCACGGTTCGGTGGCATCGCTCCGCTATGCCATTGCTGCTCGGCACATACGCGCATCGGTGTCGAAGGCGGATCCCCCAGTTGTCCATAAAATGCCTAAATTCCCTGCTGCAGAACGCCGTGTCGTTATCTGTGAGGATCTCCTCAGGCGGCCCCCTTTCGTAGAATATGGATTCCAATTCGTGGATGACACTAGTGGAATCCTGCCTTGCCAATTGGCGCCAAATCGCGAACCTCGTTGGCCCGCAGTCTATCAGCGTGAGGAAGCGTTGGCTGCCGTAGTGGGTTATATCCATACCCAACCGACTCCAAGTCGCGTCCACTCCCAGCTGTCCTTTCCGCCATCTGGCTGGGGCGGGGGCGATGGACTGGCACGTTTGGCACTCCCTGACCACTGCTCTTACTGCGCTTTTTGGTATTGATGGTCTAGCCAACTTCACAAAGTAGTAGGTCCGTTGCACTCCGGGGTGCCCACTGTCGTGATGTATCTTCCTGATTTCGTCCTCCTCGACGGAGGCAGCACACAGAGGCAATGGCTTAGCTTCTTTCTTCATAGCCTCATACCATCTCCGTGGTACCCGAGTGAGCTTGTCGGCGAGGTTGTAGTCCGAGGCGACGAGCACTACGTCTACGGACAGGTTGTACTCCGTCACCAGTTTTTTCACAGTCTCGAGCCTCCGTCTTATCAGCATTTCGCTGGCTGCCTTGGTGCGTGCCCTGGCCTTGCTCGTGAGTGTGTCCGACACCCAGTGGTGCACGCAAAGTGAGTCAGTGTGCACACGCAGTTCCTTCACTTCCCATTGAAGTGCCAGGTAAATGCCCTTTATAACAGCGTCGAGTTCTGCCAGGTTGATATGGGCAGCATCATTCGCCGGTCGCAGCCAGCAGGCATCCTCAACTACGGCCCCATCTTTCTCCAAAACTACACCGATCGCTACAGAACTTGCGTCCACCCACACGCTCAGTTTGTCTCCCTGCACGCACCAGTCCCCTGTGGCGGGGTCATTCTTTTTCACACTAGCGACGGTCTCCTTTAACATTCGAACCAATAGTTCGTCGGTTATCTCATCGTCCCAGCCTTTGCTGACCGCATTTGCCCTCCTTTTTATGACGCCTGTCGCTGCACGAACCCATCCGCATACTGGAAGGTGCCCCACAAGTTTCCCGCACAGGGAGAACACGGCACGTCTTGTGTAAACGTCGGGTACGTCGGGAACTGCGGTTCCACGCCTCCACTTCAGGATCCCTCGCTCCTCTTGAACGCTCAAGCCCAATACGCGGGCACCATCCTCAAGCCGCTCAGAGTCCTTGCAGTTTAGACCAAACTCGGCAAGTTTGGATCTTACGCGTGAAGAGGACACGATATCTTCGTTCACGTATATATCGTCAATATACGCCGATGTTCCCTTTCTGATCCATTCTTCTTGTGACAACACGGCATTGACGATAGCCTTCATTATCTGGGGTGCTACGTTTAGCCCAAATCCGAGTCGCGTAAGACAGTATCTCTTCCCGGAAAACATCACTGTCTGGAAAGGCCACATCGCCTCGCCGATCCGGACCTGCAAATATGCTTTTCTCAAGTCCAGTAGGGACACATTGGACCCCTGCCGGCGCCACTCTCGAAGCTTGCTGGCACAGACGTCGGCGTCCGCTGTGAACGCATCAACGTGCGCATTCAACTCACGGTAGTCCATTACCGGTCTCACCTTTGACTTGTTAGGTTGGGCAACTGCCATCAGCGGTATCAGGCCCTTGGGGGGGTCCAAGTTTGTCGTAGGGGTATGGAATCAGCCAACCGTTCTTAATCCATTCACGGAGCTCGCTTTCGTATGCAGGCCTTATCTGGTCGGGCATACGGTACTCTGCCACTTTGTTTTGTAGTTTGGCCGGTTCCTTGTCTTCTGACCACCTCCAAGTGGCGGTCCACGCCTTCTGTTGGTCGTCGAATTCCGCACTGAAGTCCGGCTGGTCGACTCTTAATGCTGCGCACACCGGGGGCCTATCCTGAAACTCTACAATGCCAGCGCGCGTTATGCGCACGCCGCCCAGGGCTTTGATGGCATCGTAGCCTAGCAACAGGTCGAAACTCAGCGGT
This sequence comes from Euprymna scolopes, assembly GCF_053919585.1. Taxonomy (NCBI): domain Eukaryota; kingdom Metazoa; phylum Mollusca; class Cephalopoda; order Sepiida; family Sepiolidae; genus Euprymna; species Euprymna scolopes. Next base: position 26,212,554 of record NC_136500.1, read on the forward strand.
TTTTCGCGTGTCACCAGCGCTTCGACGTTGGCCGAGTTCCCAGTTCTTGTGCGAATGTGTACCACACCCACGCCGCAACACATTCGTATTTTTCCAGTGAGGGTAGTTATCCTGACGTTCTTCTTTTTCCACGCCCGACAGAAGTCCGCACACACTATGGTGCGGGAGCAACCGGAATCAAGGAGGGCTGAACATAACGTGTCATTAACTCGGACCTGAATGACAGGGAGCGCCTTGTTTATTTTCTGTTCGGGGAAGAGGTCGGCACTGGCACCTTGTCCCCGTCCCCGTTTCCCGCACAGTCTCGGGCCATGTGCCCAGTCTTGTTACAGCGGTAGCAGCGAACAGCCGTCGACCGCCTTCTACAATTTCTTGCCATGTGGCCCAACCTGTTGCATCTGTAGCAGATGACATCACCTTGCGGGCTGGGTCCCTGAGACGGTCCTTCGCCACTTGGTGGGGCCTGTGCGACGGCGACTACCGGTTCCTGCACCGTCGAGTCGTCCTTCATTATTGTCCTGGCTCTGTCCACTAGGTCACTCAGCGGTAGTGAGGACATGGTAGAGGTTGCTCGCAGGAGCTGCTTTGCTCCAGCGGGGAGTACTGACAGGAATTTGTAGGCTAGGGCCCTCTCGGGAAGACCGCCGAACAACACCGTCAGCTTCTTAAGTTCGGCGAGATACACGTCCACAGTTTCGCCCAAGCGTATAGACCTCGTCTCAAACTGCTCCCATGCAGTGGCGGGGTCAGTGGCGAACGCCCTGTACAACGCCGCCTTGATACTCGAGTAGTCACACTTCTCCTCAGCGCTGAGTTGCTGATATACAGCGAAGGCCCCGCCGGTCAGCCGCAGAGGAATCACGCGCTCGACATTTTTCACGCCGGACAACTGACAATGTAACTCGACCTTCTCAACCCAGCTGAGTACCGGGTCGGATCCGTCGAATTCCGGTATCAACTTTAGATCGAACCTATCCGCCATTGAAGAAAAGAAAACCAAGTTCGGAGTGGGGAGGCCGAAATAGCTTGTAAGAGTATCTTGTGTAGGAGACGGTGAGACTCGTCGTGGGCGACGAAGCGTTTCACTGAAGAACCACGACAACACACAGCAAACCAACAAACAATCACAGCCACGGCGCGAAGGCAACTAACAAAGCTCAGCTGACTGCACGAATAGACACGGAACCCAACGGTCACTGTACTGATCGCCACGAACGTCAGAACCCGACTGACTCGCACCTCCAATGGACCGATTTTTATTACTCAAGATGGCCTTGCTAATTTGCATCCCCGCGAGATCTCGCGCGATCCTGCGAGATTCCGTCTCTAATAAAAGCAGGCAGGCGCCATCTTGAAACTCTTTCTTCCGCTGCCCCGACCACAGGATCAGCCACCACCCCACACGCCAGGCACACACGGACCCTCTTGCGCCGAGGGCTACGGTTAGTCTCACAGAAGGGTTAACTTCATAGCTATGAAATGTCAAATTTACTATATTTAAACTTGGACATATGTTTGCAATAGAGATCAGTTCGTTTTTAAAGTTTATTATATTACTACTTTACGGGGAGGTTATAATAGTTATAGCTTCAGATGTACAGAGATGATAAGACTTAGATCCTGGAGTATAAGACTTAGCTTTTTTTAGGATGGCCCATTTAATTGAAACATGGGTTTTGGCAGAATTAAGCTTTTTAACCAGTGTAGTTAGAGAAGTTCCCTGGTTATTATTTGAATGTTGGTTATTGAAAGAAGAAGTGTGGTTTGAAATTCTTTTCTTTATTTAAGTTGAAATAGCACCAATATAGGTATATGTTTTATTAATAGCTCGGGGTCGAGAATTAATATTAATTTTTTGATGTATACTTGGAAGATAATTTAAATTTTGTTCATTTTGATTACCAGAGGGTAGCACAGTGATTGTAGCAAGATTGGTTTGGAGGGGATGATTAGCGTTGTCAGTGTTAGGATAGCTGCTATGAAAAATATTATTATTATTATCATTATTATTATTATTATTATTATTATTATTATTAATATAGCTGGTTGTGTGATTGACAATAGAGAGGCTGGTTGATTCGTTTGTTGGATTAATAATTATATCAGAGGGAGGGTCGGAGGAAGGATAATTTGGTGGCAAAATGTTATTGTCTATGATGGGAGAATAGCGTCGGAGCTCTGTAATTGTGCATGAATATATTACATCTTTATTGATGCAATCATTATTGAGTGGGCATAGATGTTTGTTAGTACAGTTGCAGTTGATTTTTTGGTTGGATTCGGAAAGGCATTTTTTGGGCTGATTTAATGTTTTTGTTATTATATGCTCACATTCTTTGTGCTAAATTAAACATAGTAGAATAAGAATTTCTTATTGACTTTTTATTAAAAAATTGAACTATATCTCTGTGAGTATTTGAAAGAGTTTTCTACTATATTGAAGAATTGTTTAGGTATATTGGTTTTAACATTTACGCTAAATGGAGGATTAAACCAAATATTTTTCTTTCTCCTAGTGCGACATGGTGGGTTAGAAGTATTACGATTAGCATGTTGGTTTGGATTATATTTGTGGAGTGGACCATTGCTATTGATAGCAACAGATCTTGTTATTTATACTGGTTTCTTGCGAGTCATATTGTGTGTGATTACAGATTTAAGACGGCATACAGGTGGAGCATAATGATTATATTGAATCTTTTCATTGTATCCTGAATTTCTGAAGGCATTATTGAAGAAAGTAGCATTTTGATTATAGGTTTTTTTATCGGATGAGAGCGTAGAAATTCTTCTAGAGACGGATGGTACTATAGAGTTTATAATTGAATTGGGGTGGTTAGAAGATTTATGGACGTATAAAAGCGTAAGGTTTGGTTTATGATAGGGGCTGTAAGTTTCAGTATTAAGATTAAGTGTAATGTCTAGGAAATCTGAATTTTTTTTTATTTGGTTAAATAATTATAGAAAGGCAAAAATTAAAAAAAAAAGTTATGTAATTTTTTAATTGTATTATTGTACTCTCTTGGACTGTCTGTTGTTGTAAATAGAGCATTGTCTCTATAAAGCCCCCCCCCCTTGGATAGGTTTAAAATGGTATTTAATTTCTTTCAGTAAGAAGAGTCACACTAAATCTGTAACTTCAGCAGAGTCAGAAGCACCTATCAGGATGTCAAAATAATTAGGGGTATATTTTCTAGTCCAAAACTTGTTAAATTGTAGAAGGGATTTTTTCTGGTTGGGAGACTTAATTTAATTTCCAAATGAGTTAAGTCAGAATTTCTTTTAGCAAAGATTAGATCCTTATTTAAGACGATCGTTGAAATTGATTGGCAATAATTGTTGATATCAAAGGTTATCAAGAAGGTATAAGAAGATGTTTGTTTTTTAGGGAAACAAACAATTAATTACAGAATTCGAATTTTGCCAAAGGGGGAAGCTAACTTTTTCTTTAATAGAGCGGATAATTCTATCTAAGATGTTTTTTGCTTACCGCACCCAAGTCAGAGCTAGATGGGCAGATCAATCTAATGGAGGGGTTTTCATAAAAATTAGGTTTATGGTCTTTGAGGGTGAATCTAGGGTTACCCGGAGAAAGTATTTAAGTGGATGTGTGAATGTTCATAGAAGTCAGTAAAGATTTAGCTTCAGAGTTAATAGAATCCAAAATGTCGCGGTGGACTATTTTATAAGATTTTTAAGCTCTTTATATATAAGTCTTTTATATGTAGGATAGTCAAGTTTATAGTAATTTTTAGTCTTGTCTGCAGGGACAAATATATGTTTATACTTTTGGAATTTCTTTGCAGAATTATTTATTTTTCGGGTAACCAGGTTGTAGGAGTGTTTTAGTTTCTTAAATCTAATTTTTTTTTGACTAAGTTTAACATGGAATTTTCGGACTCCTGAAGGTAAGGATTATATTTTGGGTGGGCAGTGGTTTTTAGTCCGTAAAATTTTGTACCCAACCTTTCAATTTTCTTTTGTTCTTTTTCAGGGTTCATAGGGACACCTTTTGTTAAAGATTCTGGGTGAAGAATGTCTTTAGACGAAAAAGGTGCTTTAAGCTTATAATTAATGTTTAAGTCACGGTGATAAGCTTTCACCCTTATATTTGTAGGAAAGTGTTCAAAGCTAGAACAAATTCGTGGATATATTCTTGTTGGGTAGGGATAAGGATATTATTGGCAGACAGGGGAATGGGTTCCTTTTAAAACATATCTGGAGAGAATAAAAAGCTAAACCAGACGGGAGATTATAAAAAATAAAAAAAAATTAAAATAAGTTTACCAAGGTAATCAAAATGGTAAACTTTAAATATATTATAAATATTAAAGAGTTAATATTTACAAGTAAAGAATCTCAACCAGATTTAAAAGCTCAATAAAACTGAACAGTAAATAGAGCTGATAATATGAACAAATGATTAATAAAACATGTTTTTATACATACATATATATATATATATCTTTATATACATATGAACGTACTATATACTCGACATTGGCAAGTCATATGATCTGCTATAACAACATCGTATATAACGTCACCTGCTTTCTTGCCATAATATACAACGCCATCTGCTATCATGTATAAAGATTTTGTAAACACACACTGTAAACCTGATGCCATCATATATGTTGCTATCTCCTATGTCCTCGTATACGGCGTATATTGTGAACAAACAATCAAACAGGAGAGAGTTTGGCTATATATATATATATATATATATATATATATATATATATATATATATATATATACACTACTCAAAGCTTCTTCAGCCTATATATTATACATGTGTAGAGGTTTATGCACACACACGAACACACCCACACACACACACATATATATATATATATATATATATATATATATATACTACTTAAAACTTCTTCAGACGATATATTATACATGTTTAGATGTGTTTGACACGGTTTCCTTTCCCTTATCTGTTAGATTCTTATGGTACGAAAGGTATTTATTCTTTCAAAATTGTTAATCTCATAGAATTAATATGTTGCAGAATAGATCTTGTAAACTTCTTCTTATTATTATTAGTATTAATGTTATTATTAAAAATTACTTATATATATATATATATATATATCATTAACCTTTTATTTTCTATTCTATTATACATATATATACATACATATATATATACATATTAGTATAAACAGTAATCGTATTGTTCTACATGTTGTCATTAAAGAAGTGGTTTATTCTATTGTAGGACGATGCATTTAAAAGCAGTCCTGTTTTTAAATCTACCAAACAGCTCTATGGTAGGCACGCGTATAATATAACCAACTAGTTACATTTTTCTTCTTTTTTCTTTATATATGTTGATTTTATTTTATTATTGGAAGTTGGCTAATACAGTTGTTTAATCTATTTGCAGTTAACAAAATTAGTTTAAGCTTTTTTTTTTTCTATCGTTTAAGATTTCGTTTTGTAATTGTAAACTTTTCAAACGTCGGATTATGTAGGTTCTAAATCTGCAATCGTGTAAATTTAGTATTTTTGCAGATAATTTAAATTGCATTCTTTTTTATTTTTATAATTTTTTTACCTCAAGCTTATATATATATGTATATACATATATATATATATATATATATATATATTTATAGAGTAAAAACCTTAAGAAGTGCTCAATACTATTGCAGAGCAAATATATATTTTTTATGAAGGTTTTATCTGTTTTAGATACACATGGTTCTGTTACCGGATCGTATTCACGATCCATCCACTTCGTCAGATTTAACGGAAGTGGTTATTATGAATATGGAATCACATTAACAATTTCCGTCCAAATATGCCGAGGTTGCTGAATCGTGAATACGATCCGGTAACAGAAACATGTGTAAGTAAAAAAGATAAAATGGTAATAATATATATATATATATATATATATATATATATATTACATATATATATATATATATATATATATAACACATACACTAATCGTGTGCCCGTATAAAACAGTTCACACACACACACACGCACACACGCACACATGTACATATAAATATATGTATATATACATATACTTATATTTATATATATATATGTGTGTGTGTGTGTGTGTGCACCGTGTTTATACGAGCAGATGGTTATTGTACTTGTTCTCTATCTTGTTGTTTACAAGGGAATTTTTATCATGTCTATATTTATATGTAACTCTACCTATTTTTATATATCTGTATATATGTGTATATATATATATATATATATATATATATATGTGTGTGTGTGTGTGTGTGTGTGTGTGTGTGTGTGTAGAAATATAATATAATCACAGCACCGTAGTACTAATGTAAATGTGTTCTGGAATGTTCAAAATAAAACTGCATTCGGAATATTACGAAATAAATAATAAAATAATATCCATACTTTTCTTTAGCGGAAATATTTCTGATGCAAAATCCTATTTTTGTCGGTGAATGTTTGGCAATTTCTAACATCTTATAGATATATTTTTTTTATTTTTGTTATTTTTCCCTTGCAATTGGTTTGCATTCAATTCGTATTTATTAAAAGTATTCTCGCAAACCCGCTGTAGAATATGTGAATAGCTTGTGTGCATAATTTTTTTGGGGGGGTGGGGTGGAGGCGAACCAGAGGGTCTAGTTATGCGTCCGCCATCTTGCACATATGAACGTCAGTAATCCAAAGGCCAGGATTGCGATTAATAACGACCAATCGATTAAAAGGTGGGGAAAGTAAGAAAAAAAAACGAACATGGCAAACTAATCAGATTCTTGTTAAATCTCAAGGGCATTGAGAAATTAGTAAAAAAAAAACAAAAAAAAACAGATCCTTATCATGGGAAAATATTTTTTTTTTTTAATTTTGTACGTTATGTATCTTCAATCATTATATGGTGTCTCTCTTCACTTCTGATTTTCAATAAGATGCAAAACTAAGAATAGCCTCAGTCTCAATTCTTCTATGTTATGCTTAACGGTTAATACAAAGTTTTTAAAAAGTGAATACATAAAACTTAAACAAAAGAAAACAGAATACAAAATGCAATTAAACGTGTAGAGAAAAAAAATTTGAAATATTAAATACCTGGAAAATAAAACAGAAAGAAAATATAAGAATGTGCAGAAAATTATCATCATCATATCACAATATTCCGAAGATCCTGTAGTTGGCATTGGTTTCCACGATATTATTCTTGTCAGAATTTGTTTCTAGAAAGACATCGGAGATTACGAGAGGTAGCATATGAATATTGATTAACTTTTTAAGTGAACATACTTTTATGAAAACAAGTAGATCGAGATTGGAGACACCAGGTTATTAGTCCCTTTCGGTTACCTCTAGACCACCACTAACTAAGGTTTAGAATAGGAAAACGCGAAATAATGAATAAAATATAGAATGAACACATTGAGTAAAAGAAAGCCGTCAAAGAACTGACGAGAGACTGGATGCTTAAAAGAAAACTTAACGAAATAAGACAGAAATAAAACAGAAACGAAAACAAAAATAGCAAAACAAAATAGTAAAGAAACAACACCTGGTCAATTTAAATGTCTTGCCCAATTGTTCTTATATTGGATGATTATTTCAATACATATTGGTCAAACTACGCATTTCCTCAAATTAATCATTACCATTTGAGTATTTTTTGTTGAAAGTATTATATACACAAAGAGAATACCCTTCTGCAATTGGCAGATATAATATAAATTTCAGTTAGTCACTACGGCCGAATGAGGAGACACGCTCACTAAAAATTTTATGGTTGATATTCAGGTCATTCTAGATCCGAAGAATTTAAATTGGCAACTTCATTATCTGTATATAAAAGATAATTTCAACATCTGAATTATAGTTAAGCTTAAAGCAGTGTGTGCAAATTGCAAACGATCCGCTAAATTGATGAACAATATTTTTACGAAATAAATCTATCTACTAGACACCTCGCTCATGCATGAGATTCTTTTAAGGGATATGTGAGATCGCATGTCTACTTTTATAAAGTAAACACGACCAATGACGTTTAGCACAACATTCGACGCGTTATCTTTTGAAATGCGAACTATTAGGTTTAGAAGACAATTCTTGCCAAATTATTGTTTTAATTTCAAATGATGTCATTTCAAATACGTTTTCGTTACAATACCTTTAGCTTATAAATTATTTTCAAGGGCGTGTTTCGCACACACTAATCGTTTAAATTACAGTCATTTATTTTTTATGTCAATTAAAGCTCTGTCGAACAGTCCCTGTAATCGCTTGCGATATAAGCGAGCTGTAGTTCTAGGACCGAATGCTGAACGAAGGGCACAACGGTAATTTAGTGAATTTCGTGGCGGCGGCGAGTCTTAAAGTTGAAGAGCATATTGGTCGGCCATTGGAAATTAACAACGATAATTAAAAAGAGTTAGTCGAAGACAATCCACACATAACTGTTCAAAAATTTGCTTCTGAATTAGACGCCACGTATAACGTATAATATGGTTTCCAACTGAGAGAGATTGGAAAAGACAAGATAAACTTGAAAACAAGAGAGATATGAAATACAAGAAAAACTTGAAAATGAGTGCCTCACCAATTGAATGACAATCAAAAGAAACACAGTAATGGCGTGTCATATTCCGGTCTTTTACGCTACAAGAACAACCCGTATCTCGACTAGGTTGTTATTTGTGATAGAAAGTGTTTTTTTTTACGAAAAGTGGCGACGTTCAACTTAGTAGTTAGACAAACACGAAGCTCCATGGCACTTGCCGAAGCAAGAGTTGCACAAAAGAAAGTCATGCTGACTGTTTGGTGGTCTGCGACCGGTTTCATTCTTCACAGTTTATTTTGCTGCACGTGAAAACGTTACGTGGGCGAATTACTTTCAACAAACAGATGAAAGACATCAGAGACTTTGACAGAAACACCACGTATTAGACACCAGAAAAGATCCAGTTCTCCTCCATGACGATGTCCGACTGCACGTTGCTAAATCAACTTTTCAAGAATTTAAAGAATTGGCCTATAAAATTGCCTTATTCGCCATATTCTCCAAACCTCTCACCTATAACTTTATAAAGGTTCTTCACAACGTTTTTTTTGCATTTAAAATCCTAAGCGATATTAAAAACGTCTTCAGCAACTTCAATATTTTAGATTACTTTCATTATAAGTTTTTTGCGTTAGCAAAAATGTGTTGATTCATTTCGTGCTTATTTTAATCAATAAATGTTATTTCTCATTTTAAAAACTTCAGGAACATACATATCAATATGATAGTTCAATGCGTACAGTTTGAGAAAATTAAGAAATCTATATTACTATATGTAGGTGCGAGCCGTGGGTTCAGATGTCTTAATATTATTTAAATAGTTTATGCTAAAAAGTATTCCATACATAATCCCATACATTTAGATAATACAAAAAAACGTGATTTATTTCAATTTAACGCTCACTGCTGCGAAAACCAAACAAAACACACGTACATTCCACTAATATATTGAAACGAATAAATAGCTGAATAATTATGATAGGGGAGGAACATTTTTCGGATAGAGGACAGCAAAGTTATGTGAAAAAACAAACAAGCATCGTTAAAAAGACACGTGTGAAAAGTGAAGACCTGACTCAAAATAACATTCAACTGACTCAAAATAACATTGTTTAACAGCCAATGAAATCAGTTTAATAAATCGGTTACGTGTTATTTTCCCAAAGTAAGGGAAAGTAAACTGGGCATTCATCTACTGAATTCCTGTACTTTTCAAATCGGAAGCTGTAAATTTTAGAGTAGATTTTACGACATCCAAATATTATTTTGAACTCTTAAATTACGTGTTGCATATGCTTTTCAATTATTGCACTCGCAAAGTTCAGGTTGGGTTACCTCCTTTGAAAAATTTAAAATTTTCAACACTTGTATTGAAAATTGTATATTTTTACTTTTAATAATCTTTCATGTTTAATTATGGTAAAACTCTCGCTAAATAATTTCTTCTATTTGGATATCAAAAGATGTATTTGGCATATGTAATTTGTTCGCTCAGCATTTTATTTTTGTTCAATTTTGTTGTAAAAGAATATTTTTTTCAATAATTAAGTCCGTGTAAACAATCATTGCAAATTCTGATTTTTTATACTTTACATACACTGTAGGTGCAGCATCAAGCTATAGTAGTTTTATTAACCCCGAGGTTCTAGTCATTCTTGTTAAAATTTTATGAGTTCTTTCGTCGCAAATGTAATGATTTTTTTAGGATAGAAAAACTAACATTACAATTACTTTCACTTCGCACTTTATCTTAGATTTATAATAAAATTCAAGTTACTCTGAAAAAAGGTTAATACATTTTTATTTTATGCAGGTTTTAGCTTAGTTGAGTTTGTAGAAATCAATTTATTTTATGATTTATTGAGATGTTAAGTAGGGCGAATCCTTCCATCTTGTTTGTTTTAATTTTACGTGCTGATTAAACGACCATCTATGACAACACATCAAAGACCGTAAATGACAAAGTTTTCTCTGATTCTCTCTCCTCTGATCTTGAGGGCGTGATACAGTGGGGGAAAGGTGGCTGGTTACCCTTAATGCACCTAAAACCAAGCTCCTATGTTTACATAATCAACGCTCTGGTCCCCACCTAACATCAATTGAAATGGATGGCTCTCGTCTAGGGAAGACCCCATTTTTTGATAAGCTTCTGGGTTTGATCTTTACCCCTGATCTGAAATGGAACAGGTACATCAAAGCTGTTGCCAAAGTCGGTGGGAAAATGGTAGGATCCTTCTACCGCTTCAGAAGATATATCATTACTAATGCAATTGTCTATCTATATGAAAGCCAAATGGGCCGAGGACGGAGTGTTGCTGCAGCATCTGGGCGGGAGCTGTTTAAGATGGCCTGTCCTGGCTTGGCAGAGTACAGGGTGGACTTCCGTGGCTTGGTGGGGGATGCCCTTTTCTCTTCCTTGCAACCACTCTCCCACCGAAGAGACGTTGCGCGCCTATCTTTGTTTTATCGTTATTTCCATGGCGGGTGCCTGTCTGGGCTCCTGTCTCTGGTCTCCCCTCCCCGGCCTTTCACGATAAACACTCGTCTGGCTGAAAACACTGTCAAGAATTTTCCCCATTCTTTATCTGTGCCTAAATCGAAGCATGGATCCTATGGGAAGAGCTTCTTTCTTAGAACTGCATACCTGTGGAACTCTTGACCGCTTGCCTTTTTACCCACCTGACTTTTACTTGGATGTCTTTAGGTCCAACATAAACAAATTCCTGATGAACCGTCCCCTTAATTAATGCCACTTTATCAAATGTCCAATACGTAGGAATACTACACCACTATCCCATTGATTACTGTACACTCAATAACCCTTATCCCCGAGTGGCTTCTGGGCCTTGATAAGTTGTGATCTCCATGTAAAAAAAAACTATGCTGTTTTTTTTTTGGCATGGCAAAGATTCATGTGTGTTTATGTGTGTTTAAGAAAACAGTTAAGCAAGTTTCACCCTATATTTTTAATCTGTATACGGTTACATTCATGCATTGTTTTGGGTCACCCCTCTCTCTAATACAACACACTGAACAATACCAACCCTACTTAACCTCGAAACCAACAACACTAGGAGACACCTAGAACCATAGTATAATATCTGTTCCAACGCCTCGCTCCCTCCTCAGTCAGGGGAGGAGAACCCCCTCATGACTGAAACGAATATCTTCCCTTCTATCATCCCCCTCCCATACCTACACCCCCTCTAATGCCTCCCTTTTCTGGGGAACAAAATCTTCCCCACACTAGGAACCGATCCTGGGTCTGGCCATACCTACATGGGGAGACAAATACATAGAAAAATTAAAAAATCCCCTATTTTAAATACACACCTCTTTCTAAACAAACATGATATAAGACTAAAACGAAAACTCACAATATTAAAATCCAAGAATCCAAAAAATAAATATCAAAATAGAATGAAAGCACCCCTACCCTTACTTCAGAAGAGTCAGTCCCCCTCCCCCCACACACACATTAGTAACGATCTCGGACCACAGCCGCCTTCCTAAGGAAGCAAATAGCCCCAAAATACTATAAAACAATATACACATTCCCAAACCAATAAAAGCAAACACACACACGCACACACACGCGCACGCACACACACATAAACACACCCACAAACACACACATACACACACCCTACCCCACCCTAAAGGAAAAGAAAACACATTAGCAGAAAGAGATAGCGACTGACTACAGCAAGGTAAAAATCTCCCTGGGCAAACAAAATAAAAAAGCAATCAAAATTCAGAATACCAATGTATAATAAACACTTGCAAGCCTCCACCCCTTGGAAAAACTTCAAACTAACTACGAAAATCGCCATTTTTACACATTTGAAAATAATTTCTGACGAGGACGCATCACAGACCGTCTGAAACGCGCGTAAACGATTTCAATGACTTAAAAACATTATTACAATGATCCAAACATAATTCTTAATGAAAAACAAAGACACGTAATAATAAAATAATGTTAAAAATACACATTGTTGGTGACTACTCCATTATTTTAATATATATATATATATATATATATATATATATATATATATATATATATATATATATATATATATATATATATATATATATATATATATAAGACAAGACGGCCACGTGAGTTTTGTATGCCCAGAAAATACTTTTTGCCTTTGGTAGAGACGTTTTATCTACATTTATTTACATTTACTTTTATAAAATTCACGCTATTTCATCCTCTCCTGTATTTGTTCGTTTTTTTTTTCTTATAAAAGTGAAACTAATTCGAAACCGAAGGGTACGTCTCGGCCATTCGTATAGTATTTTGATTTGTCCTTGTGCCTAAATTTGGTGTTCATTTTCTTATATGTATATTTTTCTTGTGAACAAAAATATTAAAATCTCAGTGTAGTATCTGTTCCGGCAGATGCTGTACTAAAAGATCATTGCCCTTGGGGCAATCAGTTTCTGATCCATGTAGAGGAAATCCTATATACCAAGAGGCAGCACAACAAGTTCCCTCTCACCTTCTTGTGTGGATCCGGCTATCCTACCCCTCTCCACATTAGAACATGCCATTGTGCTTGATTCGCTCAGTGCGGAACCAAATAAATACATGCAACTACTTGATCTTTCGTGCCGTCAGGTCAGCGTTAATCAATACGGGAGATACCTTTCATGTCAGACAATTGCTATTCATTTGGACGCTCCCCTTTTTGTGGGAAAAGAAACAAATAAATTATACAGCGGAAAGCCGAACTGGCTTCCCGTCAACGTCCGTCTCTACAAGTGGTCTTTTTGACTGGTGTCGCTAAAGTTAAACGCTTTTCACTTCGTAGCGTTACGGTAAAATTTTAACGTTTTCTGTCACTGTCTTTTCAGCCCAACGGTTCTTCACAAGTTCGAAGCATTTTGAAAAAAAAAATTACCATCTACAAACACTTGGGCAACGCAAGGTACTCTCGGTACGGGAATTGCTCAAGGGTCTATCCTTGGATCTTTATTATTCCTAATATACATAAATGGCCTCCCTGATAAAATCTTTTCCGAGATGAGTTTATTTGCCGTTGTACCCACGCTCTATAACAGGCGCCAGGGGAAAATGAATTAACACATACTTAAGGAAATGGCAGAAAAACTAGAGGAATATCTCCAATCTGTGGTGTGATAGGGAGCTAAATAGATGGGAATATTCAAGTCTGCACAAACTAAGGTTGTGTCCTTCAATGATTACAATACAATAATTACCTTCTCAATTACTAATAGCAATGGCTAAAGATACATTACTTGAGAGTATTTCTTTTAAACTCCTCGACCTTACATTCACAGGGAACATGAGTTGGAACAGATACATTGAGAGCATTGCCAGGGCAGCTGTGAGTAAGGTGGGTTATCTCTACTGTGCTAGAATCTACTTAAAGCAAAAAGTATCCTGTTCCTCTATAAGACAACCATTCGCCCATGTACTGTTGTCACATTGGGGCTGGTGCATCTACTACTAGTCTATCACTCCTGGACTGATCGGTCCTGTTCTATCATCTAAGCTTCAACCTCTGTCTCAATGACGGAACGTTGCGTTTCTCTGCCAGTTTTACAAGTATTTTAACTGTGAATGCTCCGACTAACTACAGGCAATTTTTCTCCTCCACATAAATACCCCCGAAAAAACCCGACAAGCAGCAAAATCGTATACATACACAGTAGATACCCCTAGATATAAGAAAGTTTCCTTCAATAATTTCTTCTCTAGAACTGCTAGATTTAGAACTGCCATCTGGGACTCTATTTTCCCAATTGTACTAAACATGCAGAAGTTCAAGTGTAATGTGAACTGACAGTTTGCTGCTCACCTCTCTGCATAGTATTCCGGCTACTTTTGCCCCCGATAATAGCCTCTCTACGTGAAAGTCGCATTGTGCCTTTTTTGGGGTGAAAATTTAATATTTTTTACAAAAATCAGAACAAATACACCGTTTCACTTTGAATTTCTCTGCTAATTATGTAGCCTATATTTAGCGGTCTACTAAATTTACACACATGTCAATATGCTATATCACATTAAAAAAAACTTATTGTATGTGCATTGAATATTGTTGTCTGAGTTATTGCATTAAATATGATATTGGAGTTATTTCACAAAACATCTTTTCTCATTCTTGGACAGCGTACAGGAAGATTATAGATGTAATAGATCTGACATGCCCCACCAAGCTGCAGCTACTGTCTCATCCCAGTTTTTTGCTTGCTTTCAAAGTACTTCCACATTATGTGTTTCGTCAAACGTATTACAAAATACCGACTATACAGTTATTTTTAAAACATTAAATTCCCTCTGTCTTCTGGATGCAACAATGTGAAGACAGTAAAATATAATGTATTAAACTATCTTGCTTTATAGCTACTGTACTTTAATTTTTTTAAATCTGCGCCCTAATTACATTTGCTAAAATATCTCCATTAATGAGCCTTGTTTTCGGCGTTAAATGCAAAAAAGAGATAATCTCATTTTTGTTTGTGCCAACGCGTACAGGGCTTCGAACATAGAAAAATACGCATTTTGGAAGAAGTCCAGTAATTCGTAGAACAACTAAGAAGGCGGTAGAATATACAATCGAACAGTGTGCCAATACATACAGATACAATTGGAAGCGGGCCAAATACAGAAAAATCGAGTGTCAAGCAGTTAAAAACCAAATAAATTACCAAGACGGCTGAAAATATTTTTTGTATATATGAACGGAAAATTTATAATTTATTTCATTCAAACGTTTAGATCGATAATTGTATACAAATTAATAAAAAAGTGAACAAAAAGAGATAATAATATACTCTTTTATATTTCATTTTAAATTCTTTTACGATTAGGCTTTATAATGCTGTTCATTCATTTTTGCGGGCTGTTATCCTTATCTTTATTGCTATTATTTCACCACGTTTCGACCTCATGTAGATGAATAACCGCTTACATTTTGTAGGACATTGGAATGCTGAGCCTTGTAACTCTATCCCAAGCAATTACTGCTTTCCATATGTTTTGTTGTCTTACAAAGTCTGTGGTAAACATAAACCTGTTGCCTGCTTTAGGTACATTTTTTAAAATTAATTTTCACGTTAAACAAGACACAGTGCCATTTTGAAACAGGAGGCTACTATTGGGGACATAAGTTGCGGGGGCATTATGAAGGGAGATGAGTAGCAAGATGTTTGTTCACATTAAACTTGAACTTCTGCATGTCAGTACAGTTTGGAAAGCAGAATCTTGGAATGGAGTTCCAAAGTTTAGCAGTTCTGCGGAAGAAACTATTGGAGTAATAAGTTTCTTACGCCTAGGGATCTCTATTGTTAAGGGGTACGGCAGCTGCTTGTCGGGTTTGTCGGGGGTATTTACGTCGAGGGGTACACGTGCGTGTAGTTCGTCAGAACATTCACCTTTCAAGTGCATGTAGAACAGGCAGAGCGATTCAACATTTCGTCGGTGGGACAGACGTTAAAGCTTAGATGACAGTTCCGGACGTATCAGGTTTGCGACTCTCTTTTGATCCCTGTCAAGGAGTGAGAGACAAGCAACAGATGCACCAGCCCAAATGTGAAAACATCACTCCATACATGGGCGAATGGTGTTCTTATAGAGGTACAGGATATTTTCGAGTGTTAGTAGTTTTCTAGCACGGTAGAGAGAATCTTCTTTGTAGCAGCATTGCCAATGCTCTCAATGTATCTATTTAAGTAAATGGTCCATGTAAACGTAATGTCTAGGGGTTAAAAGGAAACAGTTGCGGGTAATGTATATTGGCCATTGCTATTGGTGCTAGAAAGTTTTTTTTTTGTAATTATTGAAGGAAACAAGTTCAATCTTGGCAGCATTGAATGTGACCATCAAATTCTGTACCCATTCTACTACAGATTGGAGGTCATCTGCCATTTCCTTAAATGTGTTTATTCATTTCCGCATCGTGCCTGTTATAGACTTTGGTGTCATCAGAAAATATACCCATCTCCTAAGCAATTTTATCAGGGAAGTCATTTATTAATCTCAGGAATAATAAAGATCTGAACTATTCCCGCATTTATAACATACTGTTTAGTTGTACGGCCGTCGAGTATAACTTGGATTTTTCTCTTACTTTAGAAGGATTTAATTACATTATGTCTTCTTCCAGTGATACTATATGATCTAATTTTCCTTAGAAGACTATCGTGCCATACCCTGTAAAAAGTGTTAGATATATCCAGGACTACCGCTCTACGCTCCACTGTGTTGCCCAGTGAACGTTATATAGGTTCCGTGATTACAGTTAAGATATCTGCTGTGGAACTGACTTGCCTAAATCTATATTGTTTGTCAGTCAGGAGTTTAGCAGCTGTAAGGTGTTGGACTAGGGCTTCATTAATTGAGGATTCAACTATTTTAGCAAAAGCGGGAGAAGGCTAATGGAGCGGTAATTATAGAGGACAGTTCTTTCACCAGAATTCTTGAAGACTGGTACTACAGCAGCGGTTTCCCAGCAGTCTGGAAAGCAATATTCCTTAAGACATTTACTGTAAAGTTTGAAGAGAACTGGAGCAACCTCAGCGGAGCGTCTTTTTAATAGCATAGCCGGGATGAAATCTTGCCCACTTGGTTTTGAGGTGTCTAGGTTTTTTATGACATCATGTACCTGAGAACGGGGGATTTTCAAATCATCTAGTATGGCGTCGGTTCGCAAAGGAAAGTCGGGAAGGGAGTGGTGTGCCGGATCCAATGTGGAGTTTGAGACAAACCGACTGGCAAGCAGGTTAGCCTTGTCGGTTGCCAGGCAAGCAATCTCATGGTTGTTTGATCGTGGTTGAATCGTTGACTGCCCATTATTTATAACACTTGTAGATTTTCCAAATATCACGAGTTCCTTATTTCTGTGTTTGGTGGTTTCAATTTATTCAGTCTAAGCTGTCGCTATTTCTCTCTTCTAATGACTTCTAGCTTCTATATACGTCTGTCTGTTTGAACTGGACTTATGCAGGTTTAATCTGCGGTAGCATGCTGCCTTTGGCAGCTGCACAACTATATGTAAACAATTGAGGATAGTGGGGTTTGCTAGAGAATTTCCGTGTGGGAACATTTTTTTTATTGCATTTTCACCCCAAACAAGGCACACTGTCACTTTGGTGTAGGAGGCTACTATCAGGGGCAACAACTACTGGGGTACTATGTAAGGATTTCGGAAGCAAGATATTGGTTCACGTTGCACTTGAACTTCTGCACGTCAGTACAGTTGGGGAAGCAGGGACCTTGAATGGAATCCCAAAGTCTAGCCGTTCTGGGGAAGAAACTACTGGAGTAGAAATATATTTTAAATGTAGGGATCTCTACAGGGGGGGATTTTGCAGCCTGTCGGGTCTGTGGAGGGTGTTCACGTGTTGGGAGCACAAGTGCTTGCAGTTCGTCAGAGTATTCACCATTAAAATACTTGTAGAACAGGCAGAGGGATGCAACGTTTCGTGGATGGGACAGAGGCTGAAGCTTAGATGATAGTTCAGGGCCTATCAGATTTGCGAAACAAAAACGTTTAGCGTACAATTTAATTTCTCCTTTAACGGTAAGGGATTTACAATGAAAATATGTTTGATGCACCACTAAAGAATTGAGCAAATAGCTTTTACGTTACGCATGCTATGATTCGAAATCCCCCTGGTAAATTAAATTCTCATAACTTTCACACCGTTGCACCTATTTTCCCTGGCTAAGTTTAAAAAAAAAAAAACAATTTTAAAACCTTGCATAGATTAGAATACCCTCTATATTAAGTTTCGTCTGTAGACCACGAACTAAAAAAGGTGTTTGGTTAGTAAAATGTTAAACAAATATATACAGCTATACATAAATATAAATAGATAGACGATTTTTCTATAAAATGTTAATACAGAAAAACATAAATTAATAGGAGTGTATATATATATATATGTATATATATACATACATACATATATATATATATATATATATATATATATATATATAGAACTACACATTCCATACTAATGTATTAAATAAAGCGTTTGTGAGAGGAAAGACAAATTATAAATATATCTGATTATCATAATGATTTAACTGCTATTATTATTTTATTACGTTTCATTTATTTATTAGAGTTCATACACTAATTATTTTATAATAATTTGACTGCAGTAATTCCCTACTGTATCGAAGAATCGTAGGTTTGCAACACCAGATGAGAAATGCAAATTGAATGCATCTAGCTTACTAAACACTATTATATGTAACTTTCGACAAACGCGTTCAGCCGTGATATTAAAATACTAGATTTCCTCCGACGTGTATCACAATCAATCGCAAGGAAGGGTCCTCTACTTTTCTTTTTATATATTAGTTCGACCACTAATTCTACATTTTTAAATATTATGTGATTACACACTTTGTAGCAAACATAGAAATCATATATTTTTTACGATGTCTGAATACTAAATAATAACGGACCCCCATCAATGTTCCACCCTTTCTAATTGGATGGGACTAGGCATTCACATATTCCAGAATAAAAAAAAATTAGATAAACGAACACTGCTTAACGTTTACTACGTGAGGCACTATAGCTTTTAAATACAAACATGAGAGTCACTAATAAACAGACATCTAAAGTCTGATAACATTAATACTGAAACCAACGTGCACAAGTAAGTAACTTTAAATGCATAAAGTATGTCCTGTATTCGTTTGAAAGTCCGGGAGACACGCAAAAATGTGATTGAAACCCTGGTTTGAAAATAAACATATGCAAAGTACCAACATTTCACTACCTTTCCCACACAAAAAATGAAACCTACACTGGAAATAAAAACATGTTTTCCGGGTTGTAAATATGTACAACTAAAACTTATATACGATGAATGTACGACAGATTGACCCTGATTATTTCCTGATTTTTGCAGAAATTGAACAAATAATATGAAAGTATTGCTAATTTGACACACACGATTGATTGAATGTCTCAGCGTAAAATACAGTAAAACAAACTTGTTACAAACAATAAAACAAATTTACTCAGAGGTTGCCAGATGAAATTTGAGAACTATCTTTTTAAATATCAAAACAGATATTTACTAAGAAAAACTCGATTTGTATTAATTATTCCCTGTTACACGGGCGATCTGCTAAGTCCGTTTGCGTAAAAAATGTTATTGAAATAAACAATAACAATTTAGTCACAGTCGCTATTATTTTGGGAAAATTTTTAAAGGCTAAGAAATTTATTTTAAACTAAGTGTGCCACTCTTTTTTTTATTTTTGTAAGCTTTGTAATAAATATATAAAAAATAAATAAATAAAGCATTGTCACAATTTTCTAGCTACGAGATTATTTTTCAAATTAAACTTTACAAGTGACCTGTTTATTTGAATTCTTTATCTTGCCTTCGGGACAAGATCAAAGTGTAGTATCTGTTCCGGCAGATGCTGCACTTCTATTTCTTGTTCTCTTTTGGTGGAGGAGAAATCCTTCCCGACTGAGACAATTTTTATTTTTGTACCTTTTCTCCACGTTAAAAAACGACCCTGGTGTATATCTCTGTCCCGTGGGGAGGCATAGTAAATAGGTACAACGTAATGCTAGAATGTTTTTCTAAAAATTAGACTTTGTTAAATATCTTAATCCGAAATAAACAATTTTTTTTAATTTAGGGAATGTTTAAATACGCCAGTGTTTTTTTCTGTGTGTGGGGGGGCGTGTTAATGAGTGTGTGTGTGTGTTTTTTTTCTTTCAAGTTAATAAAATACAGTTTATTTGGGAGTATTTTTAAAAATGAATACTATTCTCCCAGAAGTGAGACACGGGATTGAGGGACCAACTTTTGGGGGGTCGCAGTAAAATTTTACATTAAGTCTTCTGCTAAAAATTTCTTAAGAATGACTTTTGTAGGTCTTTGAATATGCTTATTAGAAAATCTCATTCTATTTTCGCACAGACAAATTCTTTTACAGATCAGTGCCAGGTGTGTACGAACGCACGATAAACAAATCTACTTCGCTCCAACCGAGTATGCCACTCCCATGTTTTTATCATTAGCGTGTACGAACACTTACAACGAAAAGCACGGTTTAATTTTGGGGAGTTATTTCTTTACCAACCCTATCAAAAAGATGTTTGGCTACTCTGACAACTGTTCTTAACATATGGATGTTGAGGGCGTCTCAGATGTGGTGTTTGGGATGTCTATTCCAAACGCCGTGTTTAACATAAAACTACTGAAAGGAATGCAGTGAAAAAGTCGTAATCCTTTTGTTTTGTGCGTTAAAATAAGATAAGATAAATTAGAAATTTAATTTAACATTATTGGTGCAAGAGGAGAAAATAAGAAGACGTCTTGGACAATAAAAGGACACAGCTAGGAGTTCTAACATAATTTATTTATTTATCTATCTATCTATTCAATTGTATTCTTAAAATAGTATATAATTGGGAGTTATTTATTGTTTGTAGAATAAAGTGGGGCAATGGGTTTTAGCTGGAGATGTTTACATTATCTAGCTAGGCCAAATTTAAACAAAATAACCTTAGGCAAGAACACATGGGAAGGTTACACGTAAGGAATACGTGTGGTTTTTGAATGATGACGTAACGGAACTAAGGTCAGAAGGTCGGGAAGGTTAGCCAGTTGAAGAGAGTTGAAGTTTGGTCACGAGAGTGAACAGACAGCAAGGAAGCGAGGCTGAGTAGAACAAGCATGCGCACAAGAAAAGCAGACTCTGTGAAGACATTTTGTGACAACTGAAAGAAAATTATATTTCAAGAATACACAGTGTTGTTCTGTGGTTTCACAAATAAGAAATAACAGAGGTCTCAATTGGTGATGATGTTGGTCATTTCATGTTTCATCACGGAGTTCTGCATTGAAGATGGAAGAACTCTTTAAAAAAGAAAGGTATCAAGCATATATAATGCTTCCCATAACAAAAAGTACCACTATTCTAATCTCTCTCTGTATAATACAGTTAGAATCTAAAACTTCTGTATTTAATTTCTACTACCATTCTAGCCCGGCGTTGCCCGGATGTTTGGAGGTGTATGTTGAGCAAAAAAAAAACCCGGTAATAAGAAGGCAGGCTCGACCTCGTGCCGTGAAGGAGGAAAAGAACGGAAAAACGTGACGTCTTTGCTGTTACGACCACCGTCAAACCGGGAGTGCCATAGGTATTAATTAAGACGAGACAATCGAAAAGAGGGGATGACTTTCAAAAATATCTGCGAAAAAAGCAGCACCCCCATGTAGAAAAGTTGAGGGTGACGTAATTAATGTTTTAGCAGCTTTTTCGACACAAGGGTCGAGCTTCAAACAAACTGATCTTGTGTAAATCCGTCGCCTCTATCGAAAGTTTTAGGCAGACATGCAAACATACATATATACATTTATATATTGGTAGCTCAAATTCTCGACCCAAACCGATTAAAAAGCTTGCCCTATCTCTAAATACCCTTTTTGTAAAATGTGAAATGTTTAGACCAGAAATTGTCTGGGTAATTTGGTAGAGACTGAAGAGGTCGAATTTATTAAAACTTTGACCCCTATTATGACCCCTTAACATTTATTGTTTTGGGCTTAAATCAAGTTATTAAGTTAGATCCATGTGAGAGAAACCTGTATCTCAACTATCAATTGTTTAGACCCAAAATTGTCGGAGGAGTTTGGTAGAGTTCTCAAAGATCAAATCTTTGAAGTTTGACCGCTTCCCTGTTATATATTCGGGGGGAGTCATAAAGGAGATTTTGTCAAGGAGATTCGTGTACGTGATCGTCTAGTTTCTAACCTTATTGTTCATGTCTTCGTGGATGTGTGTTTGTGTACATGTATTTCTTAACATACCTTTATTCATATGTCGTCGGTTGTTCCTCTGGTTTTCATTGTCTCTTGGAGGGGAGCTGGCCTGTTGGATGAAGAATTCACTCCAAGACGATGAAATGGTTTTATAGTTTTTATTCACCTTCCAAAGGTCGACACAGAATGGAGGTGAACCTTGCTTGTTTGATGATACACGTCAGCGTCCTCCCCAGCCCAGGGGGGGGACAGCTGAAAAGCCGTCTGTCTTATTCAACACCCGAAAACCCAACTGCCAAGAAAGAATCAGCTAACCTCATCACATGATACCACGTCATCTGGTCAGCTGACCCTTCTTTTGCAAACGTGTCCACTGTCCACGTTATTCACCTCTCTCTCTCTCTCTCTCCCTCTCCCTCTCTCCTTCTCTATTCTCTAATAGAGACACACAGAGAGAAAATAGAAAGAGTAAGAAAGCCAGAGAGGGGGGGAGAGATGCTCTTTAACATTCCTCCACCCCTTTTTTATCAAAATGTATGGCAAGCCATACATTTTTAATAACTAACTAACTAAAAAAAATAATTATGTCCGAAGTACATCTTTATTTTTTCACTTTCCGGACTCACCCCTTTTCCAAGAAAGATCAGGCACCAGTACTCTTCTACAACACTATCAACCCTTCTGCTGCTTCTCAAAAGTCCCTCCTAGACATTAACTTGCTTCCAAGTTAGACAAAGATACAGCTTTGCAGATATACATCTTGTCTAGGCGGTCGCATTGTTGGATATTTTCCACTGACTCTGCTCTTTATTTGGACCACTTGGCCAAACAAATGGAGACTCCATTTTCGATCACTTTTTCGAAATGGGGCCAGTATATCGCAATTACGACCAGAACGTCGGATGCTCCATGTTGGTGGTAGCTTTATCGCATGGGGACTCGAACCCCAGACCCTCAGATTAAAAGTCTGATGCTCTACCGACCCAACCATCCCACTCGCGTTCTCGACTTTCAGCATAGGCCTAAGTCCCAGTTTTTTTTTCCTTTACTGTAATGCCCTGACGTCTTTCTCTGAGTGGTCCTATTACTGGAGCTTTGTTCTATTCAATCTACTACTTCGGGACTTCACAAAGCTCTTCTACTAACTCCCTTGGTTGGTCTAAGTCAAGATACGCCTTCACACTGATTCACTCGGAGCCTGTTTGAGTTCCTGGAACCCGACAAGATACGGAATCATCACTCCCTAACTAATGCGCCATCGATTTCTAACTAAGTAGTTTTCCCTTTGTGATTTTTCCGTATTCCCAGCAAGTCCCAAGATTCCAACCCAGATATCCCTCACACATTCCTCTAAAAAAATAAAAAAAATAATAAGGCTCTATCTTGTTCCTTACGTAATCTGCATCTTTCCCTTTCTTCTATCTCCCCGTGATTAGGCTTGGTACCGACTGTCCAGTCGCTCCGTACCCTGAGGAATTATCGCGACCTCGCACGCCAGACTTTTGTTGGACAAGACTTATTGCCGTTACTTGGGCCTACGTGGCATCTTCCAACTCACTGGAACCACTAGTATTGTTTTAACAGGGTTCTCATTACTCTAAAATAGTATTTCCCCTGCCAAATTTTCTAATTTGTGACAATACCGTGGCTTATAAAAAAAAAATAAAACAACAGAAAAAACTGCTTTCTACAGCCTAATCGCCTTGTAATTCTCATGAAAAAAAATGCAACTACGCGCTAAACGTCCCTAAAATATAACTAAACCAACCAAATCTATTCCAAAATAATTTAATTTAATAATACCAATTAAATTCACCCAGCATGGTTTTTTTTTAATTTTGGTACCTTTAATTCACAATATGGTAACATTTTATTTTCCTAAGTACTTGCATACATATTTCATTCATCTTCTCTTGAGCGATTCGTAACATAATGGCCACGTCAGCCATTGCACCCCCTCTGCCCCTTACACCATGTCAGAGGGCATTTCATTTGCTCCCTGAAGTTGATTACAACTAGATCCGCTCACGCTGGACAGAATACATTCCGTTCACTGCTATGTCAGAAAAAACTTTCTTTTTTTTTTTCCAAAGTCGGTAAGCGCAACCTGCCTTGAAGACACATAGCTTCACGGAAAACATCGGATTTCCACACATGAAGTACTCAAACTTGCTCCATGTTGATTCTACTCGAAATCAACAGAAATCACGATAAAAAAAAATAAAATTCGAATCATTTCCCGAGAATAATGAAATTAATAACTACCCATGTAATTCAACACCTCTCCAAAATTCTAACATGCTTGCCACAGAAATTAAATTCCATTCACGCCCCACTTTTTCTTTCATTTCTTCATATAGTTTATTTAACCCTATATTTATCCTTTTTTTTTTTTTACCTTACTTATGTGGTCAAAACGTCACTCATGTCGAATAGAACATTTATTCTACTTTTCGAAAATTGAAATTAATACCGACTGAACTTTTGACTCTTCCGAAATTTTTTTTTTTTTTTTAAATCATTTATTACACTGTTTAAATCTTATTTCTTTCTCCCTATTTTATTATTACTATTTAATTAATTAAAAACACATTTTTTTCTTTTATTAATCCTTCTTTCCATAGACCCCACAAGCAAGATTCCACCTCCCCATTCTGCGAAAAAAAAATACATGTCACAGAGTAAGAAAATCCTGCACAATACCATTTTAGAACACATCAATTACATAAAGAAAATAAATGAAAAAAATACAAAAATATCCTATAAGCATTCAGAAAGTCCCATCTTAGCAATAAATAAAATCCAAACAACAAAATTTTGTCCACGTCAGCAAAAAAAAATTCCTACGAAAAAAATCGCACAATCAGCGAAAAAGAAAAAAAATCATTTTACAGGACATGATCATTGTCTTTTCACTAAAAGCACATGAAGTTTCGCAGTCCAAAATTGCAACAAAAATTATTATTAACAACAAACCTTTCGTGATTGACATGTTTTTTTTTTTAGTAAGGTGACAGGCTCATTTCTGACACACACGTTGTAGCTAACAAGTCATATGTTCTATTTTCTTTTTCTTTTTCTTTCTTTCTGTCCTTCTGTTTTACACTTGCTGTTAAATTCAAAATTAACAATATTTTATCAGTTTGTCTTTCGTTATAGCTGTTTTTTTTCCAAGTTATTCTACTGTTTTTCTCACAGAATTTGTTTTTCTTTTCTTTTCTTTTTTTTTCTTTTTACTATTATTTTTCCTTATTACTTAGTGTTTTAACGGACCATCGTTGTGTGTGTGTTGATTTGTATTTCTTCTTTTTTTCTAATAATGTTCTTTCTCTTTTTTTTTCTTCCAGACATTTTATTGTGTTGTATAGTTTTTTTTTTTTTTTTTTTTTTTTTCTTGTCTTAAAATCTCCTTTCCTTTTAAGGACCTGTTTCCACGTCGTATTTCTTAAACACAGGTTCGACTTCACATCGATGATGTGAACTTAGTCACGAGCACCAAAACGAATATGTTATATATTCGGGGGGAGTCATAAAGGAGATTTTGTCAAGGAGATTCGTGTACGTGATCGTCTAGTTTCTAACCTTATTGTTCATGTCTTCGTGGATGTGTGTTTGTGTACATGTATTTCTTAACATACCTTTTATTCATGTGTCGTCGGTTGTTCCTCTGGTTTTCATTGTCTCTTGGAGGGGAGCTGGCCTGTTGGATGAAGAATTCACTCCAAGACGATGAAATAGTTTTATAGTTTTTATTCACCTTCCAAAGGTCGACACAGAATGGAGGTGAACCTTGCTTGTTTGATGATACACGTCAGCGTCCTCCCCAGCCCAGGGGGGGGACAGCTGAAAAGCCGTCTGTCTTATTCAACACCCGAAAACCCAACTGCCAAGAAAGAATCAGCTAACCTCATCACATGATACCACGTCATCTGGTCAGCTGACCCTTCTTTTGCAAACGTGTCCACTGTCCACGTTATTCACCTCTCTCTCTCTCTCTCTCCCTCTCCCTCTCTCCTTCTCTATTCTCTAATAGAGACACACAGAGAGAAAATAGAAAGAGTAAGAAAGCCAGAGAGGGGGGGAGAGATGCTCTTTAACATTCCCAACCAACTTTTTGTCCGAAAACGGATTATAAATATTTTCCCAAATCTCAGTACGCGGTACATGTAGACTTAAAATTTAGAAATTAATGTGTAGGAAAAATACAACGACACACAGAAACACAGGCACGTTTACTTTTATAGATATATAGATTACTAGTCTGGATGCGGGTGTTAAATAAAACAAAAAACGTGGTTGTAGGCAGGCAGGCTCGGACCCGTTTCGCGAAGGGGGAAAATAACATTAAAAAACGTGACGTCTTTGCTGTGTCGTCCATCGTCAAACCTGAAGTGATGCGGGTTTAAATGTAGGCTAGTCAATCGAAAAGGGAAGATGGCTTTCGAAAACATCGGTGAAAAAGCGCCTAGTTGAGAGTGAAGTGATTACTGTTTTTAGCCAATTTTTCCGTATGTTTCGTCCGAAGGGTCGGTTTCACAACGGTACCAATCTCGTGAAAATCCGTCGCCTGCCGAAAGTTTTAGGCAGACAAACATACACACATATATACATCCATTTAAAGAAACAGGTGATAGCTATATTGTACGCAATATATAGTAATGATTTAAACAGTTAAAACATAATAATAAAGACTCCTGTGCCACCACTTTGAATCAAAACCAAAACCTTCAACTTACGACATATTTTTGCCTCTGCCTCCAATGATTGGACCATGAAGGCATATTTACTGCAAGGCTAAAAATTAAAGCATGACCCAATAGCTACTACGTCATGCGTTCGTAATGGCGACATTCGAGCTTCAACTGGCAAATTTCATTTTTTTTTAATTTTCACACTTTTGCACCGATTTTCTGGGCTAAAACCCAAATATAAAGTTTCGCACGGATTCAAATACCTTATATATGAAGTCTCTTGTCTGTAGACCAAAGTCTATGAGGAGTTTTGCAGGCAAAAATTTGTTAAACAAAAATGTATACGTTTACATAAATATATATGGAAACAATTTTATGTTTACTATAAACTTTTTACGCAAATATTATGCAAGTATATATCATGTAGAATACCTGCATGAATTTAATTACACGTAATAGTAAACTAAAGATGATCATCCTATAAGAAAACCGAAGAAACTAATAGGGAATTAATTCAAATGAATTTTTAAAAGAATATAAAAATTAGCTTGATCTTCTGCTAGTGAATGCAATTCCACGCGCCATACATAACAAAATTGTATTTTTTTTAATTAATAGAGAAAGGGATTTTAATATGAATATCAGTACACAGGCTTCAAAACGAATTTCTATGAGTATAGATTATCCTAATTGACCAATTTTCGTAATAGTAGTAATTCATACTGATTTATGTATTCCCTTGATTGCTTTTCTTAGATTCAAACTGTCCTTGTATTAAAAACTAGCTTTTACGTTCTGGCCCCGACCGACAGTGACCGCAACTGTGCAGTGCCCACCAACAACAACCGTAGTTTACTTTTTGCGACGGGGGCAGTCTTTTGCCGGGTACGCCATACGCCGGTTAAGTGGTCCTGCAATTATATAATAATTTCACTTTTTCCAGTAATTAAATACATATATGCATTAAATTTTACGGATTCAAATTTATTACGCTTTTAATATATTAGAATTATGAATATTCTTATTATAACGTAATATTTAACCTCCCCGACACCATTCCATTTACATTTTATTTTCTTCATAAATTAAATACTTTTCTATTTCCAACTAATTTTTAATGTGTTTTAATGTTGCAATCGGATCATGTGTAAGAATATTTTAAGTACAACTTTGTGTGTTAGGACAACGCAGTCAACGCCAGGTAGAATGCATTTATATAGATTTCTATCTCTCTATCTATTTACCTGTCTAGTAAAGTAAATAACAAAGATTGAGTCGTGACAAACAATAAGCTGAGTTAGCATTCAAGCATAAAAAAGGTCAATGGGGCATGTTGTGACATGTATTATACTTTGCTGACAGTCAGTTCGCACATGAAATAACAGAATTGGTACAGGACGTAACGATTTAAGGGTTGCGGTGTAATTAAGCTGAGTAAAGTTGATGAGTTGGATTTGGGACACGGAACAAGCAAGGTGGGTTAAGAGGGTCTCCTCATTAGACAGGTGCATAGAGAAACCGCAAGTCAATATTCTCTCAAGTTCTGGTGTGATAAGATTCCTAAGGGGTGAATAATAATAATAATAATAATAATAATAATAATAATAATAATAATAATAATATATATATATATATAAACTCATTTCAAAGTGTTTTAACATGTTTTATTAACTGTTTGCTCGTACATATATATATATATATATATATATATATATAAACTCATTTCAAAGTGTTTTTTACATGTTTTATTAACTGTTTGCTCTTATATATATATATATATATATATATATATATATATATATATATATATATATATAAGTGTTTGAAGTATTTCCTTTAAACAGGTTCTAGCTCTCCAAAGGAGGGTTGCTGAATCCCCAGAACCGAGCAGTTGAACCAGGTATGAAGTCATGTTATGTGTATCATATGTTATGCCACGCGTTCTCGAACATAGCTAGACAAGTCAGAGACCGTTAATTAGACATTGAGGGATCTGAGGACAATAATCCGTTTAAAAAGCAGTTTGATAAGAGTTAGATAACGCGCGCACATTTTATAGCATTTACTTCCCGTGTGACCTTCTGTGAATACAATACACAAATAGATAACGCACACATACTATAACCGTTTCATTTGATATATGCGTTTGCTATTTTAAGTTATTATTTAATCATAATTGTAAAACAAAATTTTTAATACATATTTATCAGATTTAATTTAAATACTACATAATATAAAATAACACACCTCATCCCATGTTCTAATCTATCTCAAAGATATATCTGATTATAACTAATCTTTTAACTGCCATTATTTTATTATTACATTTGTTTATTGAATTGTTTAATTGTGACTTGCGATTATCATTTTATTCTACCTAATTTTCCAATCTTATTTTATCTTACTAATACATTTATTTCTATAACAATTAAAATACAACTACCAAGGTTCTAGTCGAGACAGGATAAACTTAGCTCTATGATATAATTTGGTATTATTGTTATATTACGGTGGTCAAAATGGGACAAGACGACATTTATATTATGGAGAATATTTATGAAGAGAGAAGTGTTGATACACCCTTTTATGAACACGAAAGGGGAGATACATTACTGTAGAGGGGATACAGTCAACACGTTAGAAAGTGTTTCATATAAAGTTCATTATACAAAACGATGGGTCAACGTGCTGATACATATAAAAATGAAAGTCAAAACCCCATAATTATCGTTAAAATGACGAATGAAGACAAAGGCTTACAAAAAAACTGAAGGCATTTATTTTCCAGCTGAAAATATAAATTCGATGAAGGTCTGGCGTAGTGACTTCTTAAGGAACTTCGGCAAACATCTCTCTGCCTGGACTAACTTGAATTGTTCGCTGACTCGCTCTCTTGAATTTTCTACCTGAATTCTTGTCATACTTAACTGCATATATTGGATCAATATTTTCCTGACATCAGAACCCGGCCAATCAGTGCATATTTTGCACGTGAACATTGCAGAATCTTACAACACCTGGCTGTGAAACAGAAAGAATATTTCTTAATTTCATTGTTCCATTATTCATCTGATCTAACGTTGTTGCATAGACATTCTTTCTAAATACAATGGAAAATCATATTGCATTCCTAGAATCGTCCACTAATAACAATAACGTATTCTTTTTAATTTTTGATAACTACGTTCGATTCTTGCATTCCCGTTTAATAATAATTATATTCGACGCTAATTACTTCTTTTCTCTGAATACCGGGATTTACCGCCTTTAATATACAACACTGCCATCCGTACTCATGTTTTCAAAATATGCACGCATTTAAAAATGCAAGTATATTTTTCTATTCTTCACATATACCTGAACAAACTCATTTAAATCTTTACTCTCCACTTGGGCGAAGAAAGGTTAAACCCCATTTTTAAAGAATCCTTTTTGGTCAGCTCTTTTTGAACCGATTCTCTTAATTATATTTAGACCGAAATCTCCATTCGATCCTATGAAATATTTCAGTTTTGGATGTACGGTACACGTTTCTATGATCAATATCAACTGTTTTTATCCCGCCACCCGAATACCCTAACAAGAGATGTCCTATTTCTCTCCCTACCAACTCGGCATATCCTCGAGCGATGGCTTCTGACTCTTTCTAGCCACGTTGTGTTACTACAAATTAGAACTGTGTTTAATTTTTTACAAGTGGTTATGTACGATAGAGGTTATGAAATATACCTTAAATGATACTGATTCACTCGAATTTCTTACCTTGGATTCTTAGAAATCAGAAACATCAATCTTATTTAAATAAACACTTTTCCCTGCGCCAAATCCTGCTGCGGATACTTAATCTATAACTATTGTTAGAATTCTTCCTTTCATTCTATTAGAGCCCCCAAGACTAAAAACACGGCTATCCCACATACTCCTTGTCGTTTGTATGACCTTCACCTTCACCGAGGTGCACGACTTATATGATCTTCACCGAGTTGCGTGACTTGACACACAAAAAAGCAGACTCTTTATCACCTGCTTACGCACGCGTCACTGTAACGCCCAATGACAACAACAACAACAACAACCTTCTCACTCGACCTGCCTTTTATACCACTATCTCAATCCCTTCTCTTGCGCATGCGCCTGTAGATTCCTGACAACCTCGAGCCTTACGCTTATAAAAACCCAAGTTTTGTTGTCGTGCATTCCTATACAACGCACAAACACGTGGGTGTTTGTTTTGTTGGTAAGTACTACGCTCCCCCCGATCTAATGATCACATAGAGTGCACTCCGGGTGTGGCCTCTTAGTTCGTTGGCTTCTACGAAGGGTGGTATTTACAATCTCGGATTCAGGTTCTAGTTCTGGTTCTGGGTGTGGTTCTGGTTCTGATCCTGCCTGATCAGACGAACTACAACTACCACTCTCTTGCTCGGTGACCTCACTCATCAGCAGCTCATCATCTGATGATTCATCGCTCTCTGTAGCTGTGGGATGTACTTCACTAGCTGGGCGAAGATCGCGCACATGGCGTGGGGTTCCATCAACAAGGACCGACTGCTCGCTGACCACTCCAGATATTCGTTCTCGCTTGAACTTGGTGGTGCACCGGTTTCCAGGGGGTCTAACCCAAATTGGATCCCCTACCTTGTATTTGTCATGACTCTCCTCGTCGATTGGTTGGACAGTATTAATGCCCTTTATCCTAACACGGTATTCGTGTATGGCATTGGCCGGTGCTGTTGTTAGTGTCTTCCCATCCTTTGGTGTAATATTATACCAATACGTGGCCTCCGTAATGGTGGATTGCTTTCTGGCAGCAATTTTCTTGATGCTGCGATTGCTCCTCTCAGCAATGCCATTCCCTGATGGTACATGAGCACATCGCAGTCGTAGTCGGACACCCGACTCATTCAACAACTGCCGAACATGGTGGCTACAAAAAGCAGCATCGTTGTCCGTCAATATCTCTTCCGGCGCACCTCGCTCAGAAAAGATAGATGACAGTTGGCGGACAACATTCGCTGAGTCCTGCCTGGTCATTTGCCGCCACACCGCAAAACGAGTGGGTCCACAGTCGATAAGGGTTAGAAAGGGCTTACCACTGTAATGGGTAATATCCATCGCTAATCGTTGCCACACATGCTCAACTTCCAATCGCCCCTGCTGCCATTGCTCAGGTGCAGGATCGATAGACTGGCACGCCTCACAGTGCTTGATGATCTGCCTGACATCTGCCCTTGTCACTGCCGGGTCCACACGCCTCGCAAAATACAAAGTCCTTTTGATACCTTGATGTCCACTCTGCAGATGAATTATTTGTATTTGCCATGAGCTAATCGCGCAAACTGCGCAAGATCGAGCAGCTTCATACCATTTGTGAGGCACACGGGTTAGTTGATCTGCACGATTACAGTGTGGTGCCACGAGCGTTACACTAAACGACAGGTCATACCCTGACACCATACTCTTCAGGGTGTTTAGCCTCCGTCGGATTAACATCTCACTGGCTGCCTTAGTGCGGACTCCCGTTCGTCCCGAAAGAGTGTCGGACACCCAGTGGTAGACGCAGAGAGAATACGTGTACAAGTGTAACTTCTTTGACTGCCATTGCAGTGCCAGATTTAAACCCTTCACAACAGCATCCAGTTCCGCCAGGTTGATGTGTTGAGCATTATTCACGGGTCGCAGCCAGCACGCGTCTTCAATTACATTTCCACGTTGCTCCAATAACACTCCCAATGCCAAAGAACTAGCGTCAACCCACACATTAACAGTGCCCCCATCGACACACCATTCTCCACGGGCAGGGTCCTCCTTGTTAACTCTCTCTAGGGTTTCTGTCGTCATCAGAGTTAGAAGAGCATCATCAGATACATCATCCCAACCTGTAGTTACTAAACTTGCCCTGCGTTTGATGACGCCCGCAGCTGCTCGGAGCCAGTCACACGCTGGTAAGTGACCAATAAGTTTCCCACACAAGGTAAAATAGTCCGCCGCGTAATAACATCAGGGATGTTTGGAACTCACTGCCACGCCTCCATCGTAAGGTACCGTCTTTCCCGCAAACGTCCAATCCTAATACCCGTGCTCCATCCATCACACGTTCGGGTTCCTTGCACTCCAACTCGAATTGAGCTAACTTTTCTCTGACATGCGACGCAGATTGTGCGGCTTCATTGACGTACACATCGTCAATATAGGCTGATGTTTCGTCCTCAGTGGTCTTTTCCTGGGACAACACTGCATTTACTATGGTTTTCATGATTTGAGCTGCCACATTCAGCCCAAAGCCAAGAACCACACTGTCTGGAACGGCCACAATGTCTCATCCACTCGCACCTGCAAATAAGCCTTCCGCAAGTCTACTATAGACACATTGGAGCCCTTCTGGCGCCATTCTCTCAGCTTACTGGCGCACACGTCAGCATCGGCAGTGTACGTATCAATGTATCTATTGAGTTCACGATAGTCCAGCACCGGACGAACTTTTGATTTGTTATGCTGGACTACCGCCATTAAGGGAATCAGACCCTTGGGTGGTCCCAGCTTGTTGGGGTAGGGGATCAGCCATCCATCCTGGATCCATGCCTCAAGTTTCTTCTCGTATTCATTACGTGCCTTGTCGTGTATTGAGTACTCTGCAATGCTATTCTTGAGTTTGGTTGGCGCCCTTCCTTCTCTCCATTTCCACGATGCAGTCCATGCTTTTTGGTGATGGTCGTAGTCCACCTTAAAATCAGGCCGATCAATGTGAACTGCAGCACACACTGGGGTTTCCAAAAATCGCACAGTCCCATCTCTTCCGATAACCACTCCCCGCAGTGCCTTAATAGAATCATATCCCAACAGTACATCGAATCCCAGCAAATCCCCTCGCATCACCAGCACATTAATGTCTGCGGCCACACCAGAGTCTGTGTGGACTTTGACAGTTCCGGCTCCACAGCAAGCTTGCGTATTGCCACCTATTGTGGTTACTTTGATGTTCTGCTTTGTCCAGTTCCGACACAACTTGACACTCATGATGGTGTGTGAGCACCCGGAGTCGGAAGAGCTGAACAAGGCACTTGTTCCACGTACACATTTATTGTCGGTTGCGCCTCAATTAAATCTTGTCCGAGGAACAGGGCGACGCTGACGTCCTGCCCCCTGATGCATTTCCCGCACAATTTTGGGATAAATGTCCATAACTACCACATTGGAAACAGCGCGGGCGCCCCCGCCCCTTGTTAGTATAATTTCTTGCGAAATGGCCTCGCTGGCCGCAGCAGAAACATCTCCCATTGGTCGTGGGTCTCAAACTGGGACTCTTTTCAGCATTAATCTTGGCTGCCTGCACCATCATTACAACCGGTACCCTCAGGTCCTCCTCATCTCTGATAATGGCTCGAGCGCGTTCTAACAAATGTTCCATGGGCGTTACAGATACGCTGGTGGAAGCCCTCAACAGTTGCTTAACATGGGTGGGAAGGCCGGCCACAAACGCATAAGCCAGTGTTTGCTCGGACACTCCATTGCCAAATAGAACTGCAAGTTTCTTCAGCTCTGCGTAGCAGACGTCCACGGTTTCTCCTGGCATGAGCTTTCTAGAGGCAAATGTTTCGTAGGCCGTGCAGGAATCCATGGCAAATGTCTTGTATAAAGCATTTTATACAGGTAACATCAGCCTTCTCCACGGCACTAAGTTGCTGATATACACTTAGGGCGCCTCCAGCCAATCTCAGGGGAATCACGGTATGCACCCCCTTTACTTCACAGAGGTTGCAGGTCAGCTCAAACAACAGAAGTGGGTCCGTCGAATTCGGGTATCAGTTTTAAATCAAACTTTGCCCCAGCCATAGTTGTCCAGGAAAAGAGACAATACGAAATAGCCGAAATAGCTTATGACCTTCACCTTCACCGAGGTGCGCGACTTGACACACAAAAAAACTGCCTCTTAATCACCGTTTGTTCAGAAGGCTTTCATATCTATATCATTAAATTATATGATTATACCAATTTACTATGCCTCCCCACGGGACAGAGTTAGATACCAGGGTCGTTTTTTAACGTGGAGAAAAGGTACAAAAATAAAAATTGTCTCAGTCGTGAAGGATTTCTTCTCCACTGAAAGAGAACAAGAAAATGAAGTGCAGCATCTGAAGAACAGATGGTATTTATTTGCTCCCCCACTGAGCAAATTAGGCACAAGGCCGTTTTTAATGTGAGGTAAAAACCAGCTCCCCCAAAAGTAGGCAAAAAGGGGTCACTCTGGTTGCCAAAAATAATAATTGTCCCAGTATAGAGGGGTTCCCCTCCATTGACTGGTACAAATTATCTTAAGTGCAGCATCTGTCGGAACAGATGGTATTTATTTGCTCCCCCACCGAGCAAATTAGGCACAAGGCCAATTTTTAATGTGAGGAGTGAAGGGAGGGGGAAGGGAAAAAGGGGACCAGCTCCCGAGAGGTGGGAAATGGGAGCTGGTTAAAGGTCAGGCATGTGGGGTTGCCCCCACATCTGGTCTTTTCTAGTCATAGCTAGTCATAGCTTGCAGCATCTGAAGAACAGATACTACACTTTGATCTTGGCCAAAAGGCCAAAGTTTCAATGTTGTACCGGCCAGATTTCTTGAGTATGTACCAGCTCTTCATACTATAGACGATTTCTATTTGTGTTTAATGTTATTTATTCGTCATCGGTATAGTCCAATGTGCGAATTACCTTGTTTTAATGTTATTATTATTATTATTATTATTATTATTATTATTATTATTATTATTATTGTTATTATTTACCGCTAATATAAAAACGAATTGCTATGCAGTTCTTAAATTAACCTTTACATCTACAATTTGTTGCCCCAATATTTCTTCTGGTTCTATTATCATCAATTGCTACACATGTATATACTATAATAATGGAAAGTAAAAACAGAAGATTAAGAAGTTAGTGGAAAAAATCGAAAAATAAACAATGGAGCCGTACATATATTTTCAGAGATTGTCTTTTTTGGAGGGGATAGTTGCGTGTTTTTTTTATGTGTGCATAGGTGTGTGTAAATTTGTTAGTATTTAATTTATTGTTTAGTAGCGTTTATATTGATTGCATTTGACTTATGTTTTTAAAAGGATTGCCTGTCGTAAATAAGGACGCTATGTTTGGAAAGTTCTGGAGCGTTTGCTTATGTATTAACACGTAAATTCCAGAATAACATAAGTCTCCGCTCTCAGCTAATGAGAATAAGCGCAAGGAATAATTTATTATTTTTGATAGAGAATGAAGATATTATGTTATGTCTATAAGTTTATGATCGAGTTACGAAAGGGTTAAAGCATAATATCTGTAAAATATGTATATTTACTCCTGATCTTGATTGGGGGCGGCAGAAGGTCTTAATATTTTGGAGGAAAATGGGATCTACTTCATCTACGGATGCTGCCATTGTAATTCTGTTGTTTCAAGGATGAAATGTAGGATTACCCAAATACAATTTCAACGCATTTTTAAAAAAATATTTGTGTTGTTATTTTGTGATATTTAATATTATTTTCTTCAAAATTATTTTTACATATATCACTTCTCCAATTTCTACAAGGCACACTCGCATGCACATACATATGCATATACATACCCACACATAAATCAGAACCGACACATTAAAACACACACACGCGCACGCATACAACCACGCACAGACATAACACCCCTATCTCTAATACATCACACTGAACAATACCAACCCTACTTAACCTCGAAACCAACAATACTAGGAAACACCTAGAACCATAGTATATATCTGTTCCAACACCTCGCTCTCCTTCATCTGGTGGAGGAGAAATCTTACATGACTGAGACAACTATCATCCCTTCCATCATCCCCCTCCCATACATATACCTCTCCAATTGGCCTCTCTCCTCTGGGGAACGAGGCCTTCCCAACACTAGGGACCGATCCTGGGCCTGGCCATACCCACATGTGGAGACAAATGAATAGAAACATTCAAAACTCCCCTATACATATTTTTAAATACACCCATCTATCTAAATAAACATAACATAAAGAATACCCGAACAGTCTAAAACTAAAACGAAAAATCACAATACTAAAATCTAAGAATCCAAAAAATAAATATCAAAATAGTATGAAAACACCCCTACCCTTATTTCACAAGAGCTGGTCCTCCCACCTCCTCACACATACACATTAGTAACGACCTTGGATCACTGTTACCTTCCTAGGGAAGCAAATGACTTCATAATACTATAAAACAGTACACACATTCTTCAAGACAATAAACGAAAACACACACACATCCTACTCTTAAGGAAAAGAAAAAAAACACAAGCAGAAAGAGAGAGAGAGCGAGAGAGAGAAACACAAGACATGAGTGGCCACAGCCCAATAAAACAGTAATAGAAATTGAACATTCAATGAATAGTAAACACACGTTTCCCCCTCTTGGAGACACTTCAAATGAACGACGAAAATGCTATTTTAACATCTCCAACACATTTTGAAACTACTTTCTGAAGAGGACGCTTAACAGAACCTCTGAAACGAGTTAAAAACGATTTCAATGATTTAAACACATTATTACAATGATCTAAACATAGTTCCCAATGAAAAACCAAGGCACGGAATAATAAAATAATGTTAAAAAATACACATTGTTGGTGACCACCCCCTTATTTTAATATACATCTTTCTGTCGTTGGAATTTCTTAACCCATTTTATAT
This sequence comes from Euprymna scolopes, assembly GCF_053919585.1. Classification (NCBI taxonomy): domain Eukaryota; kingdom Metazoa; phylum Mollusca; class Cephalopoda; order Sepiida; family Sepiolidae; genus Euprymna; species Euprymna scolopes. The sequence goes on from NC_136500.1 coordinate 26,250,286, forward strand.
ATATATATACATATATATATATATATATATATATATATATATTATGCAATCATGAAGGCAAGACGACAATTCATGATTAAAAGGTTTAAAATAAAGTCAACGGTGTTATGATAAAAAAAGTAAAGGAAAATAAATGGGGTGTCAGCTGACCGGTTTCGCCCTCGCTTTATCAAAGCCGTATCGAGGAATTTTAGAGAAACAAAAACAGGAATGGGAATTGAAAATATGTACAAATGAATATACCGTTGCGTTTGTTTATGTATGAGAAAAAAATTGGGGGAAAGCTATAAAAATACATCAACGTTCTATTACACGAAGATTCTAGAGACTAATCATGCTAAAACCTTAGATCCATTCCTTCTGCTTGCAGAGGAAAGTCCTTCTCAACCGAACATGAACAGTCTCCAAGATAGTTAAATGAAATAATGAGTAAGCACGACTTGGGATTGGAAATGAATTCGAGCTACAGGTCGCTGCAGAAGACGGTGTTTTTTTTTTGTGTGACCAGTAATTGACTACGCGTACATCTGTTATATAGTACATCGCATTTCTTATTTTGGTAAGTACGTTTTGTAGGACTCTTCCATCAGCACGAACTCCTCGTTTTTTCTTTCCTTTTTTTATTTTAAACGTTGATTTTATTTTAAACATTTTAATCATGAATTTACTTCTTCCCTTCATGATTGCATAATATAAATTTTGTATCCCACAAAGAATCATGAAATATCTCAAGATAAGGTACGATTGTAATTTAATTAAGCAATTAAGATCAACGCAAAAAAATATAACATCCCTACATTCTTTTATATATAATAATGTGTGCCCCCCGGTTATTTTATTTAAAATAAAAAGGGAGGCTACTACCGGGACAAAAAATTGAAAAGACTTGTATTCATACTCACACAGAAAAATTAACGGCAAATATAGAAAGATATAAAGAGAAATATGTGCAATTATAGAGTGGAGCAATGAGAATTTTATTCTGCTTCGTAAAAATTCGGTTCGCTTAGTTTATTGCAATTTTACAAGAACGTGGTCATAAAAAATAGTTCTTAAAATTAGTGGTAAATTACAGCATTTAATACAGAAGACGTTTGGATGTATCACTAATTCCAAAATTGGCAAGAACGTCTTAACTCTATCTTCCCATGATCATTCTCCTTCTGAATTATAAATACTTGCGCATGGGTTACACCTCTGCATAACATTAGCTGGTGTTAAACGGGAAGAGGTATTTTTCCGAATTTGAATTCCTCAATGACAAGCAGAAAAAAAACTTTCGCCAGTTTCTTAAATTAAAGACATGGATTTCTAAGCAAAATTACACGACTTAGCCCATAGCTATGCAAGTACACCAATTTCCCATTCAGAGTTTAAATGGTGTAAAAAGCATTATTTAGTAATTAAATCTCCGCGGAAAAATAAATCGACCAGATAAAGGTTCAGGGGGTTGTAATACTAGATTATCGTGATTATGTCGAAAAAATGTCGATCATATTGAACAACACGGATACATTTATAAAAACGTGCCCTGTCGCAAGTCATGATCGTAAAACGTCTTTGGAATCCAAATATTAAAAGAAATTAATCAATTGCTCTCTGGATCCATGAAACCTTTGGTCTATTTTCGCTATGTGGACAACATATTTTGCTCCTTCACTAACCAAACAAACTAAATAATGTTTCTCCTTACTTAAAAAAGATGAATCCCGCGTTACAGTATACTTATGGATAGGGCTAATTCGTCCATAGCTTTCCTCGATGTATTGGTAAAGAAAATAATACATCAATATACCGTAAACCTACATTTACGGAACTGTGTTCACGCTAAGATTCATTTTGCCCCCCGAACACGTAAGTTAAATTTAATTTGGACTCAAACACATCCTGCCCTTATGATCTGCTCAAAATCAAAATTGGATGAAAAATTAACAATAATTACTGATACCTTCTCCTAAATTAGATACCCTTTGGTTTTGTATTAGGTCAGTTGTACAAAGAAAATAGCAGAGTCCTCTGTAAGAAAAATTCAAACGGTTAATAAATGTCCAGTATATCTGCGCTTACTTTGGCTAGGGACAATACACAAGAAATATGCAAACCAAATCAGCCCAGCACTGTAAAAATTGTTATTTTCCTTCCAATGTACGTGTTTTGGTATCTACGAGAACTTAATATTATCCTCTCGAAAAGATGTTCTACAACCCCCATCATAATTATTATGTAATTTATATTTTTAAATGTAGTTGCAGTGCAAACTATGTGGGTACAACACTATTAAGTTTGGATGGAAGAGTCAAACAACACGTATCTACTAAAATCAGAAATACGACATACCAAACAACAGACATAATTGCCAATACATACGGGTATTCAATTACTGAAGACCTTATAAAACCGCGTATTGTGCAGCGAATTTATCACAAATACTTTTTCAATCCTAAATCGTGCTCACTCATTATTTCATTAAAAGATCTTGGAGACTGTTCATGTTCGGTTGAGAAGGCCTTTCCTCTGCAAGCAGAAGGAATGGCTTTTGGGTTTGAGCGTGATTAGTCTCTAGGACCGTCGTGTAATATAACGTTGCTGTATTTCAATCCCTTTCTCCCAATTTTCCTCGCGTACATAAACTAACGCAACGGTATATTTATTTGTACATATTTTCAATTCTCATTCGTGTTTTTCTCTCAAATCCCTCGATGCAGCTTTGATAAAGCGAGAGCGAACTGCTCAGCTGACTCCCCCATTCATTTTTTCTACCTTTTTTTTTAATACTCTTCGCCTAAACTTTATTTTAAACGTTTTAATCATGAACTTTCGTCTTCCGTCATGATTGCAGTGTATATATATATATATATATATATATATATATATATATATATATATATATATATATATATATATATATATGTATATACATATATATATATATATATATATATATATATATATATATATTAGGTCTGTTGTACAGACATTGAAGATTACCATCAACATTATTTCTTGTTTGAAACTTAAAAATTCATAAAAATAAAAAAATAAAAAAGTGAAAATACTTGAAGATATCAATTCTATTTTATGTTCGAACTAAATTTTGAAAATGGCTTTTACGTCTGACAGATAAATTAACAAGACTTTGTTTTATAAATACACCTTTAATGATATGCCCAAACATAATGATAACATTTCATAAAAGGATTCACTTAAGCGATTGTATATTTTAACTCCGTTTGGCGTCTTGTTGTCGTACTTTGCATACCTAAAATAACCCAATCGATTCTAGAAAAATGTGTACTTAAGCATAAAAGAAAAAATAAAATTGTCTTTCTGGTTAATGTAAATGGATGAATTATTTGCATTGTCAGTTGTCTTTATGCGAAGAGTTGTCCCTACGAGTTAAGAACTTTTTACTACGGAAGTTTTTTTTTTACTGACACGCACATTATGTTTGTTATATATTATTATATTTTCTAAAACTTTCAATGTTATAATTAAATAAAAAAAAAATATAAAATAAATAGTACGTCAGCTTCATCAGCTACACTAACACAAAAAAATGATATCTTTTTACAACAGCAATCAGAATTTTGTAAGCGAGACTTGATGTCTGCAGTCATGAATAATCTAGAAAAATGTTTTTCATTATTCTTTTATTTTTTTTTTCATTAAATACGGTAAACATTTTTTCTTATAATTTTATGTTTGATTTACTAAAGGTACCAGTTCAGAGTTTTTTGACAAACGCTGAAACGAGTGATAGTCGCGTACCAGATTAATGTATTTTGTTTCATGTAAAACAATACATCCGGCTAGATCCTAATAGATATCCTTGATGACTAATAAAATAATCATGAAACAGAGCTTAGATTCAACATATACATGATGTTATATAGCCGGGGTCTGCATATAAATACATATCTTTACATGTATGTTTGTATCCGTAGCTAAATCTCTTATCTGCATATCGCCTAGCCATGTTCTGTAGTCTATTCTGTATAAAACAATGATTATATATATATATATATATATATATATATATATATATATATATATATATATATATATATATATATATATATATATATGGTTCTTAGGCTGGATTAAATCCGACAATGTAAAACTAGAATGGAGGTGGAAAGACCTGACTACTCAACGATTTATGCGGGCTTTTTCAACAGGGATGATCATTGACGGTCGGAAGATTTGTGACTATATATGATGATGGGGGAGAGCAGCGTGTTTTCATTATGTTAATTAGATGCCTACATACATTTAAAGATTAGAGAAAATAATAAATTACTATACACTAGCGCAGTGATCTGAAACATTACGTCTAAAAATGAAAAGTAATCAAATAAATAAATTGATAAAATGAGACGAGAAAATTAATTGGGTTAAAATATGGTAGATATTTAAAAGACCCCGTCTGGAAATATAACCGTGATAGATTAAGTAAATAAAATGAAAGGAAATACGAAGGGAGTGTTTCAAAATTAGAGACAATTGAATTGGAATTAAATAGTCTAGTAACTTGAAAGATGGCGTCTAAAAATAAGAATAGAAAATGATAACATGACGTCTAAAATAGACCGTGATAAAATAAAATTCTGTAAATAAGTAAAATAAAAATAATAAGATGAAGTGAAATTACGAATTGATTTTTAAAATATATATGCGCGTGTGTGTGTGTGCATATTTAAAGTTTAACGTGTGTCTAAATTGTTCTCTTTAAGCATTATGTTCGACGGATAGGGAACAGCGTGGAAACCCCCCTTTCATTGTTTAATTATATAGCTTGAATAGGAGATTATAGCCGACTCAATTAAACGTCGTGTGGATCTGCTATGTATTTGTTTAGAGAAAGTCGCTTTGTAAAAATTAAAATGGTGGTCGTTCGCTATTATGTGACAAAAGATAGCGCTGAGTGTATTGTTGTTTTTTTACATGTCTTTTGTGTTCATATATTCTTTTATTTAAATTACGTTGAGTTTCTCCTACGTACATTCTTCCACAATCAAGGCAGGGTATGAGATATATTCCGGCTTTGACGTTAGTGTTCGTATTAGTCATAATTTTACATGTTAGATCCCTAATTGTTAAAGAGTTTACTTTTGTTCTTTGGATGTTCATCTTTTTAGGTTCTTATAGATTGTGTCGTTGTTTTTATGAGTTGGTAATGTTAATTGTCTGTCGTGTGTCTGGCTATTTAGATAATTGTCTCGGTTTCATTTATTGTAAATTTTTATTGCTTTCCTTTTTGTATTTGTCATAATATGTTGAGGGTGTTGTGAGTTCATAAATGTACGTTCTATATATTCAAATGCTACCTTGATGTATTTTTCAATGCATATTCTCAGGGTCCTAAGAAAAATTCCTACTAGAATACCTCTTTTCACTTTATCATCGTGATGAGAATAAAAATGTATGTAATCATTTTTATTCGTTACTTTCCGATGGACATTAAAACTTAGATAATAATTTTTATTCATGATATCGATGCCCAGAAACGGTATGGTGTTGCTTTTTCCACCTTTCATAAGTATAGTTTATACTGGGTTCGATCTTATTTAATTTCTCAGTGATATTCTGAATTTTGGACGACATGGAGAGAAAAATTCATGTTTTATCAATTTATTTATTTGATTACTTTTGATTTTTAGGTGTAATCTTTCAAATCACTACGCTAGTTTACTCTAATTTATTATTTTTCTCTAACCATAAAATGTATATATGTATATAGGCATCTAATTTACACATGGAAACACGCTGCTCTCTTCCATCATTATATATAGCCCCAAATCTTATCTTCCGATCCTCTCGCGTCAATGACAACCCCTCTTGAAAAAACCCGCATAAATCGGGCGAAACCTGTAGTAGTCAGGTCCTCCCGTCTCCATTATATATATGTATATATATATATATATATATATATATATATATATATATATATATATATAGTTTCCCATTGGTGTATACATATATATATGTATATGAGCAAACAGTTAATAAAATATGTAATAAAACACTTTGAAATGAGTTAAAAACATATTTAATCTGAAAAGGAAACACTAGATAAATGGATATTCCTTTATCCATGGAGTTTCGAAGAAATACTCTCCTTCTCATGAGAGGGTAGGAATTAACAAAATGCGGAATCGGATTTTTTGCATGCAGAAGTATTTGATGAAACAACAAGTAAGTCAAAGATCTTACTTGAAAACAAAATAAGTAAAGCAGAGGGAACATGGTTAAGTAAAAGGTGATTGCACATGAATGGATAGCCTGGTGGAAGATAAAAAATCCAGTGATATTCATATTTATATATATATATATATATATATATATATATAGTTCTCATTGGTATACATATATATATATATATATATAAAGTTTCTCATTAGTATATATATACATATATATATATATATATTAACATATATATCGTTTCTCATTGGTATTTATATATATATATTAACATATATATCGTTTCTCATCGGTATATATATATATATATATATATATATATATATATATTAATATATATATATATATATATATATATATATCGTTTCTCACCTGTGACCTCTTTAAGTTGAAATAAAGCCGATCAATTTAGCTCGTATGCATAGATCATTATATAATAATCAGATCTAACAGACGTTGAAAACAACAATAAATAAATGGTTAAATTTCAACAGTATTTCTCGCGGTTACCAGTGGCCGTACGTATGTAGTCCTTACTAATGGAGTAAGAGATGACTTACGTTCTCGATCGGTGTTAATCGTGACACACTGCACTGATGATTTCCGCTAAGAGGAAACACTAGTGTCTGTAGGTATTTAATAATTATTATAGTAAATAATAATTATTATTTTATATACATATATATATATATTTATATATATATATATATATATATATATATATATATATATATATATATATATATATATATATATATATATATATATATATATCAGGGTGACAAGAAAATTTGCTGTTTTTTACTGTTAAATTCAGATGAACGTATTTGGTAGGCACGGGTAAAATTGGGCGCATAGAGATAGGGAACCTAGTTCAGGAAGCCGATTTATCATAATATTTTTGTAGGTTTCCGACCACTTTTTGATTGTATTTGAAAGATTCAGGACTAAAGTTTATTTCCTTATGGAAAAAAATATTCGTACGCGCGAAAGCTTAAATTATGAAAAACCAATTCAGCTACATTTTGAAGTTACGTAAATCCATTGTAAAAAATCCTTTAAAAGATAAATATTAGTTTTCTGGGTCAATTTCAAAGAAAACTAGTAAAGTAAAGTCCTAAAATATTGAATTAAATCCATCTTGTTTGTTCAAAAGCTTAATTAGCTCCCCAAAAGCAAGTAATTCTGCTGTTAGCCGAAAACGCAACAAATAAAGTTTTGTAAACATGATTATACGGGGGCCTAGAACTTCAGCCAATCGAAATGTTGTTTCAAAATGAAGTCATGATTATTAAAAGGAGGTAGAAGTGTCAGTTTTCTTTTTTTCCCCATGCGTGCATCACTACATTCCTATTTTGTACGTTTGTACCAAATTTTGTCATTTTTTACTTTAATTATTATTATTCTATCTTCCTGCGTTTAATCTATTTTGTTTTATTATTATCGTTCGAGATTATATAAAAATTATGTTACGCCGAAAGTTTCACATTCATTCGAGCAGGGAAATTATAAAAATATTGCATATAAAAATCATGCAAAATCTGTAATTAAAATAAAAAGTAGAAATAATTTAGCTTTATAATTTTTTTGTGAAAATATTAAATAAACAATTCTGAATGTAATTGTAAAGTAATTCATTTTTCTTCGAGTTATGTTGAATTCATTAATACGGACTTTAGGTAATGTTCCTGTAAAAATTAAATAATTTCTTATAAAGTTTCATAATTTACGATGCCTTATTTTTATAAAAAAAAAAACAAAAATAAATTATTTTATTTTTTTTACCACAGAAAACCATAACTTTAATAAAGGTATTTTATATTTTAAAAAAATACTACATTTCTTCAATATTTAAATACAAATAATGAGTTCATTATATTTCGTGGTCATTATACTATAAATTATGATATTTTTTTAGAATTAGTTAATTTCCTGATTTTTAGTGAATTTTTAAGTAAGGGAAGTGGTCAAAATGTTTATACATTTTTAGCATCGACATTCATTTTGCCCGTACCTAATATTTCGGCTCACCAAATGTTATTGGGAGAAATAACCACCATCAGAATACAGACATTTTACCAACGCAACGCAAGTTATGCTAGTAACGTAAAAATGTTGCGCTCTGGCAGCGATGAAGTCACCGAAGGGGTTTATGATATCACTTAGGTTTTTGAAACTGTTCTCACTCAGAAAGTCGAATGCTTTAAAAAGTGGCTGTCGGTACATGAAAGATTTTAGAAGAATTATAAATAAGGATAGTTTCGTAGTCAAATTCGTTCAGCTTTCGCAGGAAAGTTTTACAACGTGCGATCGGACATTGTCGCGTGGGATTATAAGTATTTTTCTGTTGACAAATGTTGTGTGTTGTTGTCGAAGACTCTGATGCATTTAATCAATTTGTTAACAGTAATCCTTTACAGTAACGGTTTAGCCTGTATTTAAACAAAAAATGTCTAGATTTGGACCCATCGCAGACCACCAAACAGTAAGAGTGACATTCTTTTGGTGTAATTCTAGTTTCGGGTGGTGTGGCGGGGCTTCTTCGGCGTCTAAACACTGAGCTGAGCGTCGTCGGTCATCAATAACCCGTTTTCCATGAAAAGTAGCAACCAGGGCGAAAATCAGTGGTGTTCTTGTTGCTTAAAAGAAGAAAATATGACACTTGATAACGGCGTTCCTTTGATTGTCGTTCAATTCGTTAAGCACCCATTTATTAAGTCTTTTATTCTTCCAATCTCTCTCAAATGAGTGGAAATCCTTATATACGTTAGGTTTGATTCAGAAGCAAGTTATTGAACAGTTTTGTGTCGATTGTCTTCGACTAAGACGTTTAATTGATCGCTGTCAACATCCGGTAGCCAACCACTATCGCCATCATTTCAACCCTCTTGTTGCCGCCACGAAATTGTGTAAACTACCATTGTGCTGTGCATCCAGTAGTGGTTCTTGGATCAAACTCTTCGTTGATATAGAATGCTGTTTCAGCAGCTCATCGGCTTAGCTTGACGTTAAATTAGAAAATTATGAGAATCTTCTTTTTTTAACTTGCATTTAACGATCTAAATGGACGACATGATTGTTTTCGCACAATTATTATTAAAACGATGAGACAGAGCGAAAATCGCTCTTTAAAATAATGTATAAAGTCTAGATAGTATTACGAAAACTAATTTGAAAATACATCATTTGAACTCCAAATTGAAAATTCCGCAAGAACTTTCTTCTCCACTTAAGATATACGGGGGGAGGCGAGTGTAGGCATAACAGGGTAACGCTACTCTTATACGTTCGGGTGTAGAGACGTTAACATGCATTTCCAGTAACAGTTTATAATTTACGATAGCGTATAATTATACTATAAACAGTTCAACAGTATGACAGTTCTATCAACATAAACATAATCGCTGTTTAGTGAGAGGCTTATGACCTTAGTTCGTTGATTTCCTTTGCCTCGCTGGACACTGGATGAAAAACATATCCAGTAAAACATAATATCAGGCAACTTTTTACGTATTCTTGCTCATTTCCATTTAACAATTGTGTGTTTTCCTCATAGATTTGCAATGTTATTTAGGTCTTTACCTTTTCCTTAGTCGTCACCATGAACCGCTTCAGTGTGGTTATGAGACAAAATACTTATCGGAGGCAAAACTCTCGTCCACTCCGTGATTATCTAACCTAATCCCATATTTAACTGAATGCAGGCGCAAGTGCAAATATATAACGTTCTACTGTCTTCTTACTAATAACCCGAGTCAATCCTAACACCGTTTAGGTAAACGTATAAAAGTAATGTGGTCATTGTGAATAGAATTTTGTCTACGTAACTTCATTAATCTATTTTATTATTATTATTATTATTATTATTATTATTATTATTATTATTATTATTATTATTCAAATCTATTTGAACATAATTCTGGCAATTAGGGAAACATTTCATACTTTAAAATACAATTAACAATGACATTGCCGTCTTCCTCTTCATTTGACTGGCCAGAATGAAAGTTACAATTACAAATATTAAGAGTAGTCTTTGATGTTCAGAAATCAGAAATTCATAGAATAAAGCTGACGACTCTCACGGGTCTATCATGGGACTAACTCTCTTCCAGATCCTCGTAAATGATATCCAAATCACCATCCGTAGACATTTATGCAGACGACACCACAATAAATGATAACATATCAAAGGCCAATAATGACCAAGATCTTTCTACTGATCTTAATAACGTGGTGCAAGTAGGAGAAAAGGGTGTCTAGTTAATTATTATGCATAGAAAAACAAGCATTTTTTATTCATCGTAATTAGTCTGATACCCATAACGTCCTAAAGTAAATCAATGGGCCATGTTTTGGGGATCGCCATGTATTTACATACTTCTGATACTGACTAACACCCCTGATCTAAAATCGAACACACACATCAAATCTCTGGCATGATTGGTTAAAAAAATGTAGACCCCTCTAGGATTTATAAGAGCCAGGTACACTATAAAACGGAGTACCGTTGGCATATGTGGGAAGCAGCTGACTACGAAACTTAGTAGGTAATGCTTTTTATTATATTCGCGAAACCTCTTCTTCCGCAGAAAATACATTACGAGCCTGTTTCAGCCCTATCGTTATTTTCATGGTAAGTGTTCGGCTTAAGTTCAATCTATAGTCCTCTTGCAAAATTACTCGAAAAGCTACAGCCACTATTTACAATTTTCATCAGTCTCTATGTGTGCCTAAATCTAAATGCAGATTCCACGAAACAGGTGTTTTACCCAGGACTGTCCGCATGTGAAACACTGTTTCGCTTGCGTCCTGTTGAATGCAACATTGTAGCTTTCATACCCAATGTAAACAAATTCTTGTTGAGCCGCCTCATAAATAATTTAATTTTACCCAATTTACACTACTAACGATTACTACACTACAACCTTACATTTATTAACGCTTTTCTTCGAGTGGCTTCGGGCCTCGATAACTGGTGCCTCCACAATAAAATAAAATATGGTAAACATGAAAACCACAAAAAAGTTTCAAGTTACTCAAGATGACTGTGAAATATATTTGTTGGCATTCGATTGAATGAGTAGTTTAGATTTCTAATCTAACTGTGCAGTCGGGTTTGAATAACGTTTAATTTTGGAATAGAAAATACAGAAGTAACATGATGAATAAATTTAGTATCTGGTAATAATTGCAGGAAGTTTCAGAGAAATTAACTCCGTACATGCTAAAATAGAATATATAATCTACTTTTTAAACAGTAGTTAAAGCAGTCATTCCCAACGTGGGGCGCATGCCCCACCGGTAGGGCATGGCAATATTTTGGTGGGGCATGGGCAGGACGTGCACCCTTGGGCTTACTATACCAAAGATTATAGGGCAATTTGAGAATGAGTTATTTTTGATGATTATTATTATTATTAGTAGTAGTAGTAGTAGTATTATTATTATTATCATTATTATCATTATTATTATTATTATTATTATTATTATTATTATAATATTAAAAGTGAATTGTTTCATAGTGAATCTTTGTATTAAGAGGAGCGTCCGGTTGTGTATATGTGCGCGATATATATATATATATATATATATATATATATATATATATATATATATATATATATATATATATATATATATGCAAGTAGTAGTAGTAGTAGTTCTGCTTTTAAGCTTACTTCGCTGAATAACAGAGCGATTTTTAATAACAAAAATTAGATATCACAAAGGTGAGGCATCAGGAATTAAGAAATGCCTAGGTGGGGCATGGCCCAATAGGTTGGGAACCACCGAGGTAAAGTCATAGCAAAAAGTAATAAACATATTCAGCAATTTGACTAACACGTAAGAATGATAAGACACCGATGGATAAAGATAATTATGGGGAAAACATACACTTATAAACATGTGAATTCCTATAACACATTTTGTGTGAAAAGAGTCATAGTAGGAAAAGCTTCTGGATGTTTGTCACTTAATAAAGTCAACCATCAATTACTGTTAGCATTAGTAAAGAAAATGTGTATAAAGACGTGTTCCCAAAGCAATTATTTATATAATAATAAACTAACGCGGGTTCTAAGATAACATCGATTTTACATAACGTTTAACTAATTGACACAAGATTTAAAGAGGCATGGATACATATCTGCACTGGTGAATTCATACTCGTCTTAAAACATATTTAGAACTTATGCGATATTAAATAAACGTCACATAAAATTATAACTTTACATGTTTCAATCTTTTGCCAGTGATATAGTTTTGCAACATCTTTCCTTTAAAAATAAGACTGTTTTCGATTTCCATTGAAATTAATGATTAGGTAATAAACAAAAATAAAACAATAGAATTCCAGTTCCTTTATATATATTCACAGTGAGCCTTTAATATTATAGAGTTTCTAGAATTTATATCATGCTATCATTATTGATGATAATTAAACTATTGATCAACCCATGTCATAATACCTAAATTATATTTTTTAGTAGAAAAAAAATTGGGCAATGCTGTTCCGTTCAGAAAAAAAAAAATTTCTTTTTCCGTTTCTGCAATGTGTCTTCTTAAGGTAGTTGTATCTTCCATTATATATAAACAAATTTGTGTGCGTATGTGTGTCATATTGTTCCGAGTAGACTCCGCAAGGGCTGGCCCGATTTTTATGAAATTTCACAAAAATATGTCCTATATATATCTCATGGTGTTCTTAATTAGGGGTTATATAAAATGTATTCGTTAGGTATTGATTAATTATAATCAAATAAATACGCTTAAATTGGAACGATCGATTTTTACTAATGCTTATACATCTAACATCACCAGTGCAATCGGGAAGTTTTGTTAGCACACAGCCATAAATGTTCCGTATATAAAATCAACAGTAGTTACTTTGATAATATATAGGCACGTTCGGAGTGAATGTTTTTGTTTAGAACACAATTGTTGGCCTTTTTCATTTTTAACGTAAGTTCAAACCATTATCTTCGCACAAGCAAACAAGACCAGGCATATAAAATAAGTAATAAGTTATTGTATATTACAGGGGCGCGTTAGAAATTAATGTTTTTGTTTAGAGAAAAATTGTGTTATAGTGGATGACGTTTGCATTTTAAGCTTTAATCGAAGTTGTTATATATAAAAATGGTTATTAAAATCAACTGTAAGATCACTTCGACTAAAATGCAATGCAGATAAAATTACTGCACAAAGGCGTGTTAAGATTCCTCCCGGTGCACCGTGATGGGGCCCTTACTAAAGCAGGCAAGCGAACGATTTGTTTGGTAAATGATCTCTGTCACTAATTCCAATGACAATAAAAGTATGACGTTGTGAAACTTTCGTTGATCATCATTCAATGGCTGGCAATGCCGAGTGTCCATGTGGGTTATTATTAAAAAAACAACATTTATCTTAGGTGAAAACAAAAGTTCATAAAGTAACTTAATAGACCCTCGCATATTTTACTTAATATAACATTTCTGTTATTGTCATTTAGAAAGCTATAATCAGTAGGATGACACCTGGTACATTTTTTTGTATACCAATGGAGATCATATTAAAATAAATCTGATATAGCGTATATACTATATAACACGCGTGAGATAGCCGTACCTTTCACAATTACGATGATATCCTTAAGCAGTGTACGTTTAATGTTACGAAAGAAACTTGTAAGAAGTGATTGCTATTGCTCAGCAATGCTATATCTCTAGGTGAAACATATATTCAACTTAAATATATAATTCTGAAACAAATCCTCAAACCCAAATTAGGAAGTCACGGTATGTGTTTGAACTGAATAGTGTTTACTAATATGGACTTTTTCTGTCTGTAATTATCAGTACATTACTTGTAATTCTTTTAATTGTACCTTGTTTATTCGTATCGCAAGCTACTATACAATTGGATGAAAACGTGTGCTTTTGACTAATGTGCCAACACATGACTATGTTAATCGTCTAAGTACAAGAACGGCTACTTGTAATAGTATTGTGTAATTATCGAACTGTTTATTAGAATATCTAATCACGATAAAGAATACATGCATTTCACGATACGACACGAGCCACTACACGGCCAGATGTGTATACGGATATATTTTAGACACATGAATATATACCCGGAATATAGACGGTATATAAAAGTAAAACAAATAAAAACGTGTTACAGATTCATAAATTGCTGACGAAAAAGCAGTACCTCTATCAGATGAACAGGTTAGACTGATTTAGCAATATTAAACAAATTTAGGTCACGCATTTAATATTAACTGTTTGTAAACGGGTTAAGTAGCCATCCGAATATATCTTTGAAAACAAATGAAGACGTAAGGTATTAACGATGGTTGCAAATAGATCATTTTTGTCATGGGTGAAACTGAGGCGTAAAAGCCTCCCAGAAAATATATTGAATTCATCTTATGTTTTGCACCATATAATTTATTGTAGAAAAAACAAATATGTAGAAAGTACTCATCCAGGCACTATTATGTAATCTTGCTAGCAATGCATAATTGCAGTCGTTAATTTAACAGCATTCACTACTTGCGCTATGGATATTTATTTGAAAAAAAAAAGCATCTATGAAGCATTTTATAATTAATACAGTTTCTTTTTCTAATTTCCTGCAATATTGGATCATCATTTGTGTTTTTAAATATTTCCGAAGAGCTCATTGTTAGTGTGATACGTGCTTCTTTTCATGATCCCTGGAGAACAACCGAAGAAGTCGGAAATAAAATAAAAGAAACAAAGAAGCGATGAATTGAAATAATGGAGTATTCATTCGACTTCAGACTAAAAAAATATTTAAAAAATTCTTACGATCCAATTCGATACAATAAAGAATGCATTGAATAACAATTGTGCCCGACCCATATTTCTATTTAATTATGCAAAAGCAGCAGCACATATGCATCGAAAAACACGTATATATAATATATATATATATATATATATATATATATATATATATATATATAAATTCGTTATACTGTTTTTTTGTTTGTATGTTTGTACACAACTTTATTAATATATTAAAATATTTATTACTGCCCTACTTAATTTTCATACTGGAAATGTTGTTTTATTTATTACTATATATAATATGATTTTTTCAATAAGATACTCAATATTTGCATATTATTTTAAGGAAAATCGATTTTGCTAGATAGCTGTATTTTAGTTACCGTGTATACCGATAAAACTGTTTTAAGCGTTCCATTTAAGAGTGTTATTTAAAGTTGATTATATTATATAGACTAGCGAGGGTACCCGGCGTTGCCCGAGTGTTTGTTTCAGGGACGGGGGGGGTTAAAAATTTGATGGTAGGTAAGTAGGAAGGATCAAACCCGGAGTCATGAGTAAATGTAGGAAAATATAGTGTGAAAAAAAAAACATCTGCAACGTTAACAGTTCGGCCACCAAGAAAAGTCAATTCCAGTTGTTTAGGAAAAAAAAAACGACTACGGTAGGTCGGCGCGAACGTGAAAATATAATGTGAATTGTCCAGCACGCTAACCACTACGCCACAGAGCACTGCAGCTTAGTTTAGTGATTTTAAATAACTTCACATGAAAGAACTACGAAGCCAAACCGGTGTTCTCTTCTCAACTGTTCTTTGTGAACGATCCCCAAACGGTGTTAAGTGGTGGCAGGGGGAGGAGGAATTTATTAGAGAGAAAATATTTTACAACTTCCATTGATCTTAACCGATTTTGGCCGTGACTTCTCAGCAGAAAAAGTATAGAAATCTAAGATTATCGAGGAATTTGAGAAATAATAAGCCTATAACACACCTCAGATAATGTTCTGCCGTTTGTGCATATTATATTTGCATGAAATATCTTGATTTTTAATCCTATTAAGGTCAAAATCAGACGGGAAAAAAGGAGTTCATTTTATTTATATAGAGAAGAAGAGATAATGTATCTAATTTAATTTATTTTGAATTATTATTATTATTATTATTATTATTATTATTATTATTATTATTATTATTATTTTATTATTATTATTATTACTGATATCGATGTTTATAAAAGGAGTTTCGAATTATTTCCCCTTGGCGCCACTTGTATCAATTACAATAATTCCCCTCGAAAACACTTAACACTGGGTTTATGTTTCATATATATTAGAAATTGCCTTTATGAAAAAAGCCAGTTAGTAAAGTGCTTTTACACAAAAAAAATGAAGTAAAATAAAGGCTAGTTATAGGAATTTACTTATTTTTTTAACTGCTCAGTAAATCATCTTTTCCCCCAACATTTACAAAACTATTTTAACTGCGGCGAATTACATTATATACAAAGAAAGTGAATTTGCGAACAAAACGCCGGAGAAAAAAGTAAATGAATTCCATTTTTTCTTACACTGTTCACCGCATCATACGTCTGCTTTAAAATGCCTTTTCTCCAGCTCAAATGAATTAGAAAAGGTGTCAGCTGCTATATCAAATACAATATTTCCCTTCATAAACTCTTTAAACTGATGCAAATTGCGTTTATACTCATGAGAATGTGTCTTTACGGAAAAAAGGCAGTAAAATTCAATTTCGAACGGATCATTTAATTAATGCACAGAGGTGTTTTGATTTCGTCTGCCATATTTTTAAACTTCTATTTCAAAAAGTGCGTCATTTACAAATGAATTCTAACTAATTTACACGTTACGACTCAGTCGTTACAGAACATTACAGTAGGAGAGAGAGAGAAAGAGAGAGAGAAAAAGTAAAACATGCTACTCACGAGAATAATATTTATATATATTTATACATATATATATATAAATATATATATATATATATATATATATATATATATATATATATATATATAAAGTTTTGAAGGATGAGACGTCGGAAAAAAATTCCACATGTTTTTCATATATGGAAAATAGACTCCATGCTGTTCATTGTTAAAGTGTTTTTATTCAAAACGTCTGAGGAAAGACTGTTCTTGTGAAAATTTCTAAACGACATAATGTTTGAATTTTTCCGAATGGTCTTGAAACAATTGTATCTAACGATGAAATACACTATTTGTTGCTATCAATTTATTCCTTGATATGTTGATTTTATGATGACAATATATATATATATATATATATATATATATATATATATATATATATATATATATATTGTTAGAAATGCAGTGAAGATTACCAACCTCACCGAGATATATCTGAAAAATGCCGGATAAAAAATCGTCTTAAACTTTGTTAGAACAATACATAAATGAAAACAGTTGTCTGTGTAACCCCAATTATAATATAATCATTGTGTATCTAGAATGTTCAGAAATATACACATGTGCCAGTAAACTATTTGCAGAAATATGCAAATTAATATAATTTACATATGAGCAAATAGCTCATATTTGTAAACTGAAACCAACCAGGAGAGGTTGTTATTGAACGCTTAATTAGCATTATACACTGCATATCAACAGCGTCGACGATAGGATACTCTCTGTTTTGCTGCTAATGTGAGAAACAAAAAGTTGAAAGACAACAAAAAACAAGGAGGGTAAAATGAAATCACTGACTTGTTCATGGCTAATACTGATTGTGAAGCAATTATGGAGGTCGCTACAATGATTTACCCTCGAGAACTGTAAGAAATGATTTGGAAGAAATAGGTTAGATTATTAAGCGAAACAGGAAGCCGGTGATTCAGAAAGGACTAAGTTTATTGCAATGAACCAGGAAGTGGATGAACTGATAGTAACATATTAAGGTTAAGTTGTGCGAGTAAATATTGTGGATGAGAAAAACTAGGAACATACGAACAGACAACAGATGAAGAGTTGATCCAATTAACTGAAGGTACGCATAATTAAGCACATATATATAAGCTAATTGAACAGTTACAACTTACAAACATTGCTTATAATATGTGCCTAGAATGTATACAACAGCAAGAATTAATACATATATACCACCAAAATAAAAATAACTTCCACGAGGAAATTATGGCCGGAGCGTATACGATAAAACGATTAAAAAATTCATTAAATGAAAAAAGAAGAATTCCCAGCGTTTAGAAACAAAAACATGTTCAAAATGTTTTAAAAAAAGTATAATTTCAAAGAAGTACGTAAAACAAAAAAAAAATGTCGAAAGAATAGAGAATAGAAAAGAGACAAATTTCCAATGTAAAGAAGGATAGTTTACAAGATACTGGATCTAAGAATGGAGATAGAAAAAAATGAAAAGCAAAAATTGTGTTGTTGAAATGCAAATAGACACTGGCAGTGAACTGACAAAAATACCCAGAAATTAATGGGAAAAATTAAAAAATCGTTTTAACAAAAAGCAACGTACAATTATGTTAGTTAGATTGCTCGATTATAGCAATGATGGATTAATTTGAAGGTGCACTAGAATTAAAAGAAAAATATTAAGTGGTACAATTATAGTTACAAATTGCCGAAAAACGCATGGACTATTGGGAAATGACGTATTAAAAATAAATTCAATGAAGATGATTAATTAAATAAAAATTGAAAAAACAGGATTTAAAAAAAAAAAAGATGAAGCTAGCTAAAATAGGGCTGAACCTTAAAGTTGGCACATATTCGTACCCTATTCCTATTGTGGAAGTAGCTTTACATAAACGTGCCGGAATGAAAGTATTTTCAAAGATACACTTAAAATCGGCTTACAACCTAATACCATAGATACAAATTTTAAAGAAGTGACGACCATAAACACACCTATAGGCCTGTTAAGGTTGAAAAGGATACCGTATGGCATAAAAACGGCAAGTGCCATTTTTTCCAAAAGCTATTGAAAAAGTAATAGGAAATGTTGACGATAAGATGCTTTATGTGTTGGAGATTTAAATAAAGATGATTTAAAAACAAACAAAAAAATACTGGAAATATACTAAACCGGCTACAAGATGCTGGCATGACAGTAAATACAAAAAAGGTTTGTAACCAACTGCAATGAAATCTCAGTTTTGGGTTACTCTCTATCAAAGGAAGGGATCTCTTCAGATAAAGCACCAATATATAACATTCTAAAAGTTGTTCTACCAAAAAATAAGAAGAGTTGGAGTCTTTCTTGGGTTTGGTAATTTTTTTATAGAAAATATGTACCAAAATATAATGAGTTGACAGAACCATTTGCGAAGCTAAAAAAAATGCTGAGTTTATTTGGTTAGAACACCAACAGAAAGCCTTAGAAAGCTTAAAAAAGTTTCTCGCGAAAAAGCAAATAGTACAAATTTTTAACCCTAAGAAAGACAGCACTCTAACTATTGACGGTACTGAGCAATCCGTATCCGGTATTTTGTCACAATATGGCCATCCCGTAATACACTTATTGAGGAGAAAACAACGACTGAACTTAATTATTTGAATATAGAAAGGGAGGCACCAACCATAGTGTGGACAACGGATAAAGCAAGATATTCTTGATGGGAAAGAAATTCTTCTTGAAAGTGATCACAGACCACTGAAATTTATTTTCAACCCAGGAAGACAAATACCGAAAGTTACAACGTCTGGGTGTAGATAGTTTTATATTTAGTATTTTAAAAGGGAATACGATACCACATGTTGGTACCTTATCAAAATTGAGGTTTTATAGAGAGGTTAAGGACAAAAAAGACGATGAATTTGCAGACATATGTCTGCACCTTGTAGAACCCGATGTAATATCTGTAGATAAAATGGCTACTGAAACTACAAATGGCTCAATGTTAAGCAGAATAGTGTTGAGGATAAAGTAGATCAGCCGGGAAAATTGTTCAATGGCTGAAAGGTCATTCAAAGAAATACGACATAAACTGACTATGGAAAACAAGGTAGTATGTAATGGAGACTTGGTACTTCGCCCAGAAACACAGAGGAGACAGGTTATAAAAAGTATACAGGATTACGTACATTGTGAAGTGGCAACTACGTAAAGAAGATTTAAGTTGGAAGCATGGTGTCCGGGGTACTCAATAGACGTATAAAACTACGTAAAAAATGCAAAAAATGAACAGAACACAGGAATTTCGAAAAGCAGAACCATTGAGCAGAGTACACTTGAGTCATGCCTAATTCAATGGCATATGACTATTATTAAAACTAGTAGACGCATATTCATGTTGACCTGAAGTGGTAACAGCATCTGAGAAAAAAAGCGAATGACCATAAAACAAATATTAAGAGTAATATTTTCGAGAAACAGGATATCGAGAACATTGCTGACGGATAACGCACCAGAATTTGCAGATGCTGATTTACATGAATGACTAAGAAAAATAAGATGTAGGCCCTACAAGACTCTCCTTACCACACACAAAGTGACGGATAGCGGAAAGAATGGTCCAGGCGATCAAGAAGGGCATAAAAAGATGTTTGCAACAGAAGGAGAAAATCGATACTTTTGTTACATATTGGTCCTTTTGAGAGAGTTTTAGAGAGAGTTTTATTAAGAGAGTTTTAGAGAGTCTTAGTGAGAGTTTGTCTTAAGGGAGATTGTTCGTTTTATAATGAATGTTGTTTTTTCTATTATGAAGCGATTCATATATATTAAAACTGTTCATACTTAGACGTGTAGAAGAAGAAAGCTCTTAGAGTGAAGAGACATTGTTCAGACAGTCTTAGTGTAGATATGAGATGTGGAGTTCACATTGTAGATATGTATGTCATGACATTTTATAATATAGACATATAATAACAATTCAATTCACCTTTTGCTGGAATCACAACACAAAGACGACGTTTACAAAAACACCTGATGGTTTTATTTCTTCACGACCGGCCGTAGTTTTCTCATCAAGAATTCAAAGCTTCACATATTAAGTTTCAAAGTGACCGTCTCGCTTCTAGACGTTCGAATTCCAACCTCTCTCTGGGTTTCTCATTCTGCTTCTGTCTGCTTAACTCTCAAGTTTTTCTAACTATCTCTAGAACTTTCTATTTTCCATGACGTCATATACATGTTAAAACATGTGCCTTCTTTCACGTGTTCTGGACATGCGTGTCCAAAACTTTGATTTTTTTACAAAATGAATTTTAACCTATACTCAGTAACCTATTTTTCCAATATGTTAAAAACATTATCTTATAGCTGCATTCTTTCAATTAAATTTTCATAGCAAAATTGACAGTGCACATTTTTTCTTGAAATATTTTATCTCTATTCTAAACAATCGTTTGCTTTACATTCCTTTTTCTAATTCTCACACGTAATCTATTTCTAAACCTAAAATACGAGGTTCGAATTTCGTCTATTGCTATTTCATGTTCATTTTAACTAAATCTCTTACTTATACTTACATGAAACGGGGACAGCCCTTATCATGTAACACTTTCCTACCAATATTATTATTAAGTTACAGAACAATTCCGCATGCAGGCAGGCCAGAACGTCCATTGTGGGCACACAATTAAGATCCCCTTTGACTATGTCGTACGCCACAAATCAAAAGATATGTCACAGAAGAAATACGAATACGGAATAAGTGAGATTATAGGGAAAGTTGTGTGGATACAAATCTCAAAGGAAAAGGAGTAAGATAAGGGAAGATGTTCAGGAGGGCACGCGAGGAAGTACGTTATAGGGATATGTAGTGATGTGCAGATTAAGTATAATTTACATATGAGCAGATAGCTCATATTTATAAACTGGCACCAACTAGAGCAGATGGTTGTTAAACACTTACTTAGCGTTATACACGTCATATCACTATTTAATATATAATATCTCATTGTTCAGTCGGCGTTTGTTCTTATTTCTTTTTTATATTTTTACATTTTTTATAAAGTCTTTACGTTTTAAAAATCAGTCTGGATTGAAATTTTAGTTATATGAATACTTTTTATATTATTGAGTTACATAGTAAAATGTAAGTTTAAATGTAATTAGAATTTAACATTAATGTTCAGTTTGATTAAAATGGGAAGGCAAATACAATGAATGATAAATATGAATTTAAAGATAAATTAAAATGAAATTAAAAGTTTATATAATAACTATCTGAATTACAATGAAAACAATGTAAAATTTAAGACAATATTCACTCATCTAGATGCAGCTTGCGCTTACTTTTTACGAAATAAACATTGAATATTTGTGTGTACGTACTTTTTCGTAGAAAAATAAAGTTATAAAAAATTAAAAAGTCTTCATCCTTTTTGGATGGAACGCGTAATCATATTGATTTTGTTTGTGTAAATGTACGAAAGAAGTTTTTTGTCTTTATTATTTATTTATCGCGATTCAATGCTATATTTGGCTTATTTATTGCTGTAAAGTTACAGCAAATTTAAATTCTTTAAATATTGATGAAAGTATATTTAATATAAAATTGTTTCCATTCAGGATTTTTTTTTTAATGCGAAACTCATTAAACGATATCCAATGAGTATACAATGCTATAACTAACTAATATTTTACAGACTAATTCACTTCTGCATGCTTTTCAATAGACACAATTAGTTGAGTCTTATGTATACATATGCTAAATTAAATGTGCCCTCCAACTTATGTATATACGTACAATGTAAGTAAATTGTAAAGTTTTAACGCCTCTATCCACTGCGCCTTTACGGCCCGTGACACAGTGGATAGAGACGGAGAATCTCTACAGATTCAGGTAAACATTGTTTAAGATATCGGTTTCAGTCCCACTCAAAGCCGCCCTGAGGATTAGTTGGCCAAAATCTGTGGTGAGACAAAAACAACAACTATGGAAAACAGTAATTACTGAATATACATGTGAAGATTCCCCTATCCTATTACGCCGGGGTTAAAGATTAGGATAATAGTCCGCAACTAAATAAATAAAATATACAAATTATTGATCGTAAAAGAATTTCAATAATTAAATATAATATTAAACATTTGGCATGCTACGCGTTTAGATAGAGTGCAAAAGTATCATAATGTGTAGTATTAATTTCAATAATGGTCTAAACTAAGTCTTTCAGAAAAAAACATGATAGTGATGCATTATCTATGATGAATTATAATTAACTATTACTATTGGGGAGATGAAATGATCTGATACTAATAGATAAAAGGAAAGAACGAAATGTTATTACGTTCGTCAGAATATCATAAATATATAATACACAAATAAATAAAAAGCAATTGTTAAGAAAATATAATTATTTTTTTTTTCTTATAAACAAGCATTTTGATCTTGTGAGAACATCGTGCATTTTCTAAATACATGTCATGCAAATTAGCAGACATCATTTGTGTTAGCCAATAAATAACCGATTCAGTATTATAATATTAATAGCCGAGTGGCTTTTGACATACATATGAGGAAAGAGAAGAGATTAAACTCCGACAAAAGTAACATATTGCAGATCTGTGCATTTTTAAAGATGAAGATCTTATCAAGATTCGAGGCTACTTAAGAAGAATATTTATATTCATTGTCGGTTAGCCAACGGATGTAACATGCACGAATTGTAAACAATGACTGGAATAGACAATAGATTACCCATGATTGTTATAAATTATTCAGGAGAACGGCTGAAAATAAAATTCTTTACCAGAATATTTAGTGGAAAGTTATTATTTTTTATTATCTTTAAAAGAAATCAGGTAAGATTCTGATCTTCAAATATATACTAGAGCAAAACAACAAACTCAAATATCGTTCCTTTTTTGCAATATAGAAACAGAAACGTCATAAGCTGTACTTTTAGCAAGTACTATTTTAAAACAAATTTTAGTAAATTTAGTTCAACCGATGCTATTTAATTTACTTGAATAAACAAAATTCTAGAATAATTGACACCTAAATAAATTAGAATTAATATTTTTTAATATTAATCTGTTAAATAAGTATATCATTTATTGTTATAATTATTCGGTTTACTGACTTCATTCGATGTCATTATAATAGCGGGTCGGCAGATTCACATTTGAAATGATGAAATTTCACTCGCAAATCTGATATTTATATGATACTGGGTATGAGTACAAAGTACTTTTACTTCATACTCCTCTATATTATTAATATATCTTCCAATGAAAAGTGTATTTTTTGACTCAGAGAACATGAAATGCCAATTAAACACTGTAGCGCATTATTTTTGTGCTATTAGTCTATATCGATATATCTAAATTATACTCAAAGACGATTGAATTACAAAAGACTCTCTTGAATAAGCTCATAGGATAAATCAGCAGGAAGACTGAAAATAACGTTCAATTTAAAAATCGTAATCATACTGATACAAATAAAAGATAAAAGTATCAAGTATTTTCCAAATTCGATATATCCTTGTAATGTGTTTCTCCAGGGATTGGCAACATTTTTCGCCAGTATTTTTTACAATTAATTACCGCACAAACATCGACCGTCATTTTGTTTAATGTTTCGTTATATATATATATGTATATATATATATATATATATATATATATATATATATATATATATATATACATATATATATATATGCACATGCATATATATGTATATATATGTATATATATGCATATATACATATATGCATATATATGCATATATATGTGCCTGAAGATATGCATATATATGTATATATGTATATGCACATACATATATATGCATATATGTGCATATGTATATACATATATGCATATATATGTACATAAAGATATGCATATATATGCATATATATATATGCATTAGTATGGATATATATATACATGCATATATATGCATATATATACATATATATTGAGAGAGAGAGAAAGAGAGAGAGAGATGTAGATATGTCGCATATTTTGAGATTATGATAACATATACAGTAGCGTCCAAAACCAAGGAACAAAAGAACAAACAACATTATTTTAACAAGGTGGTCACAATTTATCAAGGCTCGGAAGTCACTCGGGTATAAGGGTTATTGTGTGTACAGTACGTTAATGGCCAGATTTGATGAAGTATCTACTTAAGGGGGGTCATCAGGAGTCTGTTTATGTTGGACTTGAAGACATTCAAGTTGTAGTCAGGTGGGAAACAGGCATAAGGAACAGAGTTCCACAGGTGTGTACTTCTAAGAAAGAAGCGTTGTTCATGGAATCTCCGTTTTGGTGTTGGCACACATAAAGAGTGGGGAAATTTTTTACTGATTTCAGCTAGACAGGTGTTTTTCGTGAAAGATTGGCGAGGGGGGACACGGGATTTGAGCTCAGACAAGCACCAGCTATGGAAATAACGATACCATAAAGACAGGCGCGCAACGTCTCTTATGTGGGAGAGACGTTGCAGGGAAGAGAAAAGGGCATCCTCCACTAAGCCACGAAGATTCTTTTGTACTCTGCCAAGGCAGGATTGGCTGTTTTAGCAGCTTTTGGCCAGATTTGGGAAGAGCACTCCATCCTTGGACGTACTTTGCTTTTATATAAGTAGAAAATTGATTCAGCAGTGAGATATCTTCTAGAGCGATAGAAGGATCATACCATTTTTCAGCGACCTTGGCAATAGACTTAATGAACGCGTATCATTTCAGATTTGAAGTAAAGGTCATTGATGATGTAAAGAGTGAAGCTTGGTCTTAGATGCATTAAAAGTAACCAGCCATTTCTGCCCCCCCTAATGTACCACGCGCTCGAAATTAGAGGAGAGAGAATCAGAGAGAATTTTATCACTTACAGCCTTTGATGTGCTGCCATAGATTGCTGTGTCATCAGCACAGATGTCAACTAATTATTTAAGTATGTATTTTGGGAGATCATTAATGTAGATATGGAAAAGTTTTGGGCCCAGCATTAATACTGAGGGACTCTGATTTATGCCTATCAACCACTACTCTTATGGGCCTATCAGAGAGAAATGATTTAATGATCGAGAAAACATTTACAGTTATACCGTAGCTGGAAATCTTGTGAAGTAGCCCCTTATGTCATACTTTATCGAAGGCTTTTGATATGTCAAGAGCAATTGCCCTAGGGAGGAAGCCTTTGTCAATAGATGAACTTATCCTATGCCGTATAACCGTCAGCACATCTACTGTAGATTTAGCGGAACGGAAACCATATTGTATGTCACTAAGAAGTTTACTTCTGCTGAGGTGGTTTACTACTTCTCTATTTAAAATGGATTCAAGCAACTTACTCATAACACACAGGAATCTTATTGGTTTGTACGGAGAGGGGGGCGACTCATCACCTGAATTCGTAAATACATAACATACTGATGAGGTTTCTAGGATGTTGGAAAGCACTACTCTTTAAGGCAACACTTAAACTGTTTTGTAAGTATGGGGGCAAGTTCTGGTTGAAACTTTTTCGCCACTATAATTGGAATGCCGCCAGAGTTAGTTGCTTCACTGGAATCAAAGTTCTTGATTAGATAAGCAACATCACGCACAGATATTTGTATGTTGCATAGCGTGTTGTCTGTTATAGGAGGAAATACGGGGAGTTGGTAGTCTTCGTCGTGTAGGGTAGAATTTTCTGCAAAGTTCTTAGCAAATAATTTAGCCTTGTCTGATACTGACGAGATAACCTCATGTCCATTGATGAGTGTTGGGATAGAACGGACGCTTCTGTTCAGGATCCTGTTTGATATTTGCCAGAACTGGTGGGAATCAAGCCGCGGCTCAGCTACTTTGGATTTAACGGATTAAGCATATAGCTCTCTTGCATTTTTAGTACTCTTTTACAGTGGTTGCTGGCAGTTCTGATAGCCGCTTCAGTCACAGTGCATCTATTACGTTGTTAGCTATGGAAAAAGTGATTTCTGTGCTCGATGGTAGCAGCACATTATGGGCAGAACCTGGGCTGTCTGTTAGGTTTTTGTTGAAATATTTCGGATTGTATGAATCGGTCTATGCCTACGATAAACCGTTCTTCCAGTCCTGGTACTATGGAGGGCAAATGTTGTTTAACATGGAATGTAGTGGTAGATCAGATATAAATATACGGAAGCTATCCCAGTCAGCCGTAGAGTATGGATATACTGTAGGGTGGAGAGGTTCGTCTGAAGCCATTGCATTTCGTTTTTTTTTCTTAACACACACAACAAAATGGTTGGACGATCCCAGAGGGGACAGAACGGAACATGAACATAGTTCAGAGGAAGTTGTGAGAAAAAAGGTATGAAAGGCTAGCGTACTGACAGGAAGCATCGGGCACACGAGTGGGTTCGTGAACAATTTGAGTGAGGTCGTAGGCAATTGCGAAATCATGACAGCACCTCACCTCATCTTCTGTCTTGTTCGAGTGGGTAAGCCATTCCACATTGTTGACATTGAAGTCAACACAAATGTTGATGTTAGCCGAAGGATAGTAGACAGGATGTGGTCAATTTTCTCAGATATGCTCTTAAAGATAGTAACTCCGCTGTTTGGGGGCGATAGAAGGCAAATATAAATGCAGTGGTGTAAGCAAGTGCAACCCGGGAGCACATATAAGGTAAGTTAAGTAAGAGATCTCCCTACCAATTTTGAAACCATCTTGAATGTAGGCACAAATTCCATGCCCATGGCGATCTTGGTAGTCAGATTTAGATTTTAAGTTAGAGTATCCTTTAATAATCAATTCTTCTAGGGAAGTGGTTGGCCCTATTTCAGTTTCACTTAGAGAGAATATGTCCGGTTTCGTCTCCTGTAATGGGGTTTCAGCCTCTGAAAGGTTGGAACGTAATCCCCTGATGTTGGAGAAGGAGGCATGGTAGTAGGAGTGTACGTTGGGGGATGTGGTTCTATGTGTATGCGTGATTTTTTTCTGGAGATATTTCATGTTGAGGATTTGGGATTTGTGGAACAGGTCGACAGACTTGTTTAGAGAAGGACAGAGAGGGAAAGTAGGAGAGAAAAAATGGGATTTTTTGTAGCACATCATAAAGTAAAGCCGTAACAGGTACCCACTAGTATTGCATCAAGAGGCCTTACCAGAAACTACTGAATAGTCCAGAATCAATTCACCATATGGCAATACAGCAGCTCCAGTACTTCGCACCTGCTAACAGGACAGTATCCTTAGTGTCCCTGACTATCAGGCGGATAACTTCAACCCAGATGAAATGTTTGCCTCCAGCCCCTTACTAGTTGCATGGCCACACAGATAGATATAAAAACAGAAGATTAACGACATCTCAGGCTACTATTCACGAAGCACTGTCGTCCTGGAAAGCAGTTTTATCTTCACCTTTTGTCAGAAAATTTACTCATTCGAAATGAGGACTGAGGGACAAATAAGGAGAAGCGAGAGTATCGAGAGCTGTCGATAACGCATCCACAATGCGTTGTCTTATCTCCATTAAAAAAGGGGCCTTAAGGACTTATTAATGATTACTTAGTATAAGTCTGTGGCTCTAATTCGAAATTAAAGATATTTGAAGATAAATTCACGTCCCATGTTTACAAATGAAATGAAAATAAAATACATTACTGGAATTTTCGTTTAAAGTATTAAGCTTGCTTCTTATCACGGATACGCCTCCAAAAAATTATAACAAGGATATTTAGCACCAAAATAATTTAAAAAAATAACGCTGCGAATTTTTTTACGTGTTGACATATACATTAAACTTATTTCTTTTCCAAAAGACACCTGTAGCGCGGTTGAAGGCTTTTCATTCATTGACTTGATTTCTAGTTTGTCCTTATGGCAGACTGGGTGAGAAGGGTCGCGGTGGGGGAAGGATTTCGTTTATATTTATACAGAAAAATTTAAGTAGTAAATCCTAAAACATTTTTTTTCTTTTTTTCTTTTCCGGGGGGGGGCATGCATTCTAGAGTATTTTTGCATTTAACGGCTTACTGAAATAAAATATGTTAGGCGAAATTAAGTTAAAATAGACAAATTATAACATTTTAGCACCAACATAATTTTTTAAAATACCGCTGCGGAGTTTTTACGTGTTGACATAGTCATTAAACATTTCTTATCCAAAAGACACGGTTGAAGGTTTTTCGTTCATTGACATGCTTTCAAGTTTGTCCTCATGTCAGTTTGTGTGGGAAGGGTCGGCATGGGGGAAGTATTTCGTTTATATTTATACAAATATAAACTGTAAAAACGGAAACTTTGACAACTGGTAGTCGTTATCACCCATAATAACATACTAAAATTTGAATCGTTTGCAAAGTATTAGAAAAAAAAAAGAACTAATACAATTATTTATTTATTTTCAAAATAGGAACGCGCAAAATAAAAGGGCAAAATTGAGAAAAACAATGTAAATACTGCGCTGCATTCAATTCTTTTATTTCTTCTAATGAATAAGTCTTAGTTAGTCATTTGTAAGCGTTGCATCAGCCGGCACCATGAAACGCCAAACACTTGATTACTCTGTGAGACAAGCTATTGGGAAGCTATACAAGGAAAGCCTACCATTAGAGATAGAGAAAGTGAAACATTCCAAGAGTGTTTTATGCAGGGTTTTAAATTATACAATGATACGTGCAAAATAGTTACTGCTTTTAAAACCGGCATACCCCGAAAAATTTGGGAAAGAGAAGATCGAATAATCCAGCGTATGTTATTAAAGGCCCATTTTAAGACTTGCACAGAAATTAAAAGGGGTATGAATAGTACCTCCTGTGTTAATGTGTCAAGACAGACCGTTTCTACACGACTGCAAGAAATAGGGTTGTATAATCGAACTCCAGGGAAGAAACCACTTGTTATTTCGAAGAATAAAGACGGGGTTAGAGTTCACAAACAAGTATGTAATTTGGGCATATAAAATTGGGCAACAGTATTTTTAAGTGATGAAAGCAAGTTTAATTTATTTGAAAGTAATGGAAAGACACGCAGAGGCACACACTCAAACAATTCGCCTCCTCCCTACAACTATCCGAGGACTAAGAACTAATTAAGATGATGTATAATAATATCTCCTGGCACACCCCTCCCGGATATATTAGCACTAAGTGAAACTAACTTGCACTCCTCTATTCCATCTGACATCTTTAACATGTCTGGTTATCTTCCACTTTGTCGTAAGGACTGACAGACACATGCACGGACTTGGAGTCTATATCCGTAACACTCTCCCCATATCTAGGGAATCTAAACTAACATCAGATAACCAGCCCTTCATCTACTTTACAACATAGCGTATGCTACCTGTACTTTCTTTATCGCTCTCCCTCCAACCATGACTGTACTTTAATCAACCATGTCTCTGACAGCATAGATGCATCACTCTCCCTTGACACTAGCGCCCTATACATATATTTGGAGATTTAACGTCCATCACAGAAATTGGCTTGGCTTCTCTGCTGGTAGCGTCATCCATAACTTTGCTATATTCTATTCCCCGTACATATACAGACACATTCCCAACCCGTCTCCCAGATCGCCAGGATCAGGAAGCTTCACTTTTGGATCTATTTCTGACAACTGTCTCTGATGATTGTGTAACAAATGCTCATTGCCTACACTGTAATGCTGATCACACTGTAATAATGATAGACATTACTTTAAACTCCTGACCCCAAGTTGAAGAGTTGTTGCTAAAAACGACTAGGTACTACAATAAGACCGACTGGGATGCAATTAGCGATCATATCTTAGACGCCCGGTGGGGCAATATCTGTTCTCTTCCAGCTGAGCAGTGTGTAAATGAAACTACTGTATGTTCCAATATCGCAGTTGATGCACAGGTTCCTACACGGAAGTTCTTCAGTAAGACCCGCTCTCCCCAATTGTTTACTACTACATGCGCAGCTGCCATTGGACAGACGCAGCATGCATACCGTAGATTTATCCGGCATAAGTCCTGTACAAACAGACCAAAACTCGTGATTTCTGGAAAATCTACAGTAGTGTAGTTAATAATGGGCAATCGACAATATCCCCACTATCAAACAACCATGAGGTTGATTGCACAGCAACTGAGAAAGCTTACACACTTGCTCGTCAGTTTGCCTCAAACTCTACCTTAGACTCAGCAAGCAATTCCCTCCTTGATTTTCCTCTGCGGACAGAAACCACGCTAGATGAACTAATGATCACGCCCTCCCAAGGACATGATATTATAAAAAAAACTAGACACCTCAATAGCATGTGGAACTGACTTCATCCCGGCTGTGCTATTAAAAAATGCTCCGCTGATATCGATCCTGTTCTCAAAACTCTTTAACAGATGCCTTTACGAATCTTACTTTCTTGGCTGCTGGAAAACAGCTTCTATGGTACCAGTTTACAAAAACTCTGACGAAAGAACTGATCAATTAAACTATCACCCCATTTAGCCACCTCCCTCTTTTCGCCAAAATATTTAAGTCTTTAATTAATCAAGTCCAAGTTATTGCAGCTGCTAAACTTCTGTCAGACAACCAATATGGATTCAGGCAAGCCCGTTCTACTGCAGAAATTTTAACTGTAATATCTGAATGTGTATACCAAGCAATGGTTAAAGCAGGGAATGGGAGGGAAGTATCCCTTCATATATCTAAGGCTTTTGACTGGATATGACACGATAGTCTTTAGATAAAAATAAAATTCTATGCTATTACTGGACAAATGCCTAGCATAATTAGATCCTTCTTAAATGAGAGAATAATCCAGGTTGTCCTCGATGGTCGTATGCCCAAAAAACTTTATATAAATGCGGGTTTTCCACAGGGATCGATTCTTGGACCTTTGTTATTTCTGATATTCACAAATGACTAGCCTGATAAAATTGTCTCCGAGATGGGTATATTTGCCGACGACACCAGGATATCTAAGGTAATGGCTAAAACACTATGAGAAGACATATAGTCTGTAATGGACTCGGGTCAAAAATGGATGGTAACGTTCAACGCTGCCAAGACAAAGCTCGTTTCTTTTTATAATTACATGAAGCATTACCAACCATCAATAGTTATGACTACAGATACTTTACCTGAGAGCACTTCGTTCAAGCTCATCGGCTTAACGTTCACCGGAAACAGGAGTTGGAATAGATACATCGAGTTATTGCTAAGGCTACTGCAAAGAAAGTGGGCTCTCTCTATCGAGCTAGAAAGTTACTTCCGCATGAAAGTATCATGTACCTCTACAAAGCAACCATTCGCCCATGTATGGAGTACTGCTGTCACATTGTGGCTGGTGCATCTGCGACTAGTCTCTCGCCCCTGGGCAAGGTTTAAAAGAGTGTCGCCAACCGAACAGGTCCCGAACTGTTATCTAAACTTTAGCCCCTGTCCCACCGACGAGATGTTGCATCCCTCTGCCTATTTTACAAGTATTTTAATGGTGGATACTCTGACGAACTACAAGCCCTTGTACCCCCTCAAGGAAAATACCATCGACAAACACGACAAGAAGCGAAGTCCAACAACTATACAGTTGAGATCACTAGATGTAAGAACACCGTTTTCCCTAGAATTCCAGGACTTTGGAATTCTTTACTAGTTTCCTGCTAACCCAACTGTACTGACACGCAGATGTTCAAGTGTCATTTTAACAAACATCTTGCTGCTTATACCCCTGCAACTAAGGTCCCTGATAGTAGCTCCCTCCATAAAGTTGCAACGTGCCTTGTTCGGGGTGAAAATATTAAAAAAAAAACAATGTAAAGAGACGTATGCGTGGAAGATAAGTGCAAGTGTACCATGAAAACTGTCAATTTGGAGGAAGAAGCGTCATGGTATGTTGAATGTTTTCAAGCCAAATTACAGGGGCCCCTTGTCCAGACACAAACTCGTGTAAACGCTCAGGTCTATAAAAAATATTGTTCAAGATAATTTTGTATCAATCATATAGAATTCCGGTATCGATAGGGCTATCTTCATGCCACAAGACAAAAGTGGTAATGAGTTCGATTAGCGAACACGATTTCGAAATTATGGATTGGCCATCGCAAAGTCCTGACTACAATCCAATAGAAAGAAGAATTGTCTAAAATTAGCATCAAGGATTGTCAAGAGCGGATTCGTTCTTGTAGTCGAAGATGCACAGCTATTACTGAGAACAAGGGTTCATTTACTTAAAATTGGTTGTATATGAATGTTTATTGTTGTTGCTTGTTTACATTGTTTTTCTCACTTTTTTTCCCTTGCTTTTGGGCGTTCCGAGTTTGAAAACAAAATAATTGTTATACTTCTTTTTCTATACTTTGCAAATGATTCAAGTTTTTGTATGTTATTATAGATGAAAACGATTGCCACTTGTAAAAATCTCAGCTTTTTACACTTGTAATTTCTAACAAATATTAGATTTAAAATGTTGTCCCTTGGTTTTGGACGCTACTGTATATTTGTAAAGTAACTACTGTATATTTGTACAGAAGTCTGTCCATATGCTTGTTATAAAACAAGCATATAGACAGACAGTATTTATTTTAATTAAAAAGAGGTCATTTGCAACAGAAATATTTTCACACTTTTTAAAATTCCGGTTAATCGTTTGAATTATTGAAAAAGTATTAATAGTAACCACATCCTGTCTGCTCATCTTGCGAGTAAATTTCACATTTGCGGTGACTTCAATGTCCATAATGTGGAATGGCTGACCCATTCAAATAAGACTGATGATGAGGGGAGGTTCTGTCATGGTTTTGCCATTGCCTATGACCTCACTCAGATTGTCTGCGAGCCCACCCGTGTGCCCGATACTACCGGTCAGTATACAAGCCTTCTAGACCTTTTTCTATCCACTTCCCCTGAGCTATGCTCATGTGCCGTTCTATCTCCTTGGGATCCTCTGACCACTCCGTTATACCAGCTAAGATAAAAATAAAATATAAAAAGTCTACAGACGTACCTCTCCACCGTACTGTATACCGATACTCTATGGCTGACTGGGATAGCTCCCGTACATTCATATCTGATCTACCTCTCCATTCCATGTTTAAAAAGGATGTGTCCTCTATAGTATCAGATCTGACCGAATGGTTACTTGTAGCCAAAACCAAATCATACCATCCAAAATATTCCAACAAAAACCTGACAGCAAGCCATGATTCTCCGCTGAATGTGCTGCTGCCATCGCGCACAGAAATCACTTTGTCCATAGCTACCAATGTAATAGATGTACTGAGACTAACGCTGCTTTCAGGACACCCAGAAACCACTGTAAAACAGTAATAAACATGCAAGAGAGTTATATGCTCAGTCCGTTTAATCCAAAGTAGCTGAGCAGCGGCTTGGTTCCCACCACTTCTGGAAAATAGCAAATAGGATCCTGAACAGAAGCGTGTGTTCTATCGCAACAATCATCAATGAACCATCAGTATGCGATGAATTCAAGTGATAAGTCATCTCCCTCTCAATACAGACCAATAAGTCTCCTGTGTGTCATGAGTAAGTTGTTGGAATCCATATTAAATAGAGCAGTAGTCACCCACCTCAACAGAAATAACCTTCTTAGTGACACGCAAAACGTTTTCCGTTCTGCTAGATCTACAGCAGATGTGCTACAGTTATATAACATAGAATTAGCGAATGTCTCGACAAAGGCTTCATTTCTAGGGTAATTGCTCTTAACATACCAAAGGCCTGCGGTAAGGTATGGGATAAAGGCCTACTTCACAAGATTTCCAGCTGCGCTATAACTAGACATGTTTTCTCAATCATTAAATCATTTCTCTCTGATAGGCTCATAAGTTCAGTGGTTGATGGGCAGAATCAGAGTCCCACAGGATTAATGCTGGAGTCCCTCAGGGGTCCATCCTGCTTCCAAGTCTTTTCGTTATCTACATCAATGATCTCCCCCCAAAATACTAAAATCATTGGTTGACATCTATACTGACGACACGACTATCTAAGGCAACACATTAAAGGTCATAAATGACAATGATTCTCTCTCCTCAGATCTTGAGCTCGTGGTACAGTGGGGGAAAATGTGGCTGGTTACCTTTAATGCATTTAATACCAAGCTCCTATCATTAGATCATAAACGCTCTGATCCCCATCTGACATCGATTGAAATGTATGGCTCTCGTGTAGAGGAGCCCCCATGTTTTGATAAGCTTCTGTGTTTGATCTTTACTCCTGATCTGAAATGGAAGACATACACCAAGTCTGTGGCCAAGGTCGCTGGGTAAATGGTGGGTTCCTTCTACCTCCCCAGTAGATATTTCACTAATGATGCAATTCTCTATCTATATAAAAGTCTATCTATATAAAAGTCAAGTACGTCCAAGGATGGAGTACTGCTACCCCATCTGGGCAGTAGCTGCTAAAAACAGTCTGCCTTGACAGTGTAAAAATATACTTCGCGGTTTGGTTAGAGTTGCCCTTTTTTCGTCCCTGCAACCTCTCTCCCACAGAAGAGACACTGCGAGAATTTCTCTGTTTTATCGTTATTACCATGGCAAGTGCTCGTCTGAGCTTCATTTTCTGGTCGCCCCTGGCCAATCTATCACGAAAAACACCCGACTAGCTGAAACCACTGTCAATAATTTTCTCCACTCTTTATCCGTGCCTAAATAAAAATATAGATTCCATGAACATAGATTATTGCTTAGAACTGCACGCCTGTGGAACTCTCTGTTGCTTGCCTGCCCCCCCCCCGACTTTAACTTGAATGCCTTCAAGTCTAACACAAACAAGTTCCTGATGAACCGCCCCCTTAAGTAATGAGACTTTATCAAATCTCAAATACTAACTATTACAACAATACTATCCCATTGATTACTGTACACACAATAACCCTTATCCCCGTGTGGCTTCTGGGTCTTGATAAGTGGTGGCCTCCATGAAAAAAATATTAGCGTGCATAGCAATAGTAAATAAATAAAATATGCTTAAATGGGACTTTTGGGACTTATCGTCATAAAAAAAATGACAATACGCCACTTTTAAATTTCAAAATGACTACTTCTCGTATATGCGTTACAGTTTGGCTATCCGTGGGTATATCGATCTTAATATTCTTTATTCATAAGTGATGATCTGCCTCTTGTATCAAATTGGTCATAAAATGTTGGCATTCCGGGATAATAAAACGTAACGGGTGTACGCTACA
>NC_136500.1:26291350-26321350 GCF_053919585.1 Euprymna scolopes
TATATATATATATATCTATATATATATATATATAATTATTTCCGTTGCAAGACAACATTTCAGCCAGCAAGAGCCACGAAAGCCAACAAACCCGAAGTCCAATACTCGACCCTCATTTGGACCCATCAGTTAGACATATCCGAACTCAGGATTAGAAACTCGAGCCTCTTGCATGCGAGGCAAGCACTTTACCCACTAAGCAAACGCGCCTCACACAAGAAACTCTTATGAACTATCATAGATCAAGCAAACCGCAAGGAAATCCGATAGTGGAATGAACCTACTTTCGTCTCGAACAAGGGATGTGATAATCGCAATCAGCCTAAACCTAAGTTGATGCCTCACTAGCAGGAACTTATACTCGCTAAGGACGTCATCACTACAAGCCTATCCTTATGAGTAATAAGTATTTGTCAGAATGCGTGAGAGAATATATAATTATTTCCACTGTCAGACAATATTGCAGCAAGAAAGGGCCACGAAAGCCAACAAATCGGATGTTCAAGACCCGAGATTTGCCCTCATTTGAGCTCATCAGTTACACACATCCGAATTCAGGATTCGAAACCCGAGTCTCTTGCATGCTAGGCAAGCACTCTAGCCACTGAAATTAAATGCGGTAGTCTGCCAGTGTGTAAGTTCATTATTTCCGGTGGTTTGAACACTATTGGTTTTCTAAAAAGTGAGCTTGTATGTGGCATTTGTCTTTGTTAATTTCTCTAGATTCTCGAGCAGTACGTGGTTTATTGAATGGTAGCAAGTGTGGGCAACATGGCTCTCTATCTGGGTTCGAGTCTCCCGACTGGTTGCAAATGCTATTTCTTGCAATATTGATTGTGAATACATTTTTATATAAAATAATTATTTATAAGTGTAATATACACACGTATGTTAGAGTGAATCTGTTGTCAGCACATTATATTGATATTCAGAGACAGTAAAGAAAAAAAGTGGGGCTGATAAATAGACAGATGTTGCCGCAGAAGATATCAAATAAATAATGAGGTGTAAGTATACACGTAATAGTTACTAGCCAAATAATACAAGAAGATTATGTGTACCTAGATCTACAATCTTTTCCATTCAACTATTCTCATATTTATTAAATTGTCCTACATTTTTAATGAATTCGACTGGTAAAAATGCGTTCGTATTTATTGTATATAGACCAAGCAGAACATGATTCAGCAGATTATTGCCTGTCAAGTTTTAGCTTGGTCGATGAATTTTATCGTAACATAAATAAAGGAATAAGTGAAGTAACATAACTGTATTAACCTAAGGGGAAGGAGTTGCTAAGTTGTTACGCTTTTCTTATGATCATCCGAGCCGAGAAAAGGAAATAAGAATGTAAAAAGAAACACACCATTAAAAGACTCGCAAGGATTTTTTTTAAGTACATTAACGGCTGAAGTGCAGCACGACATTTAACACATCCTGCAGGTTCCTGTCAGAGAATTCTCTTTTTTCATCAACTCTTTCTTTTTATTAGTGAATCATCAATCTTTCCTTGCTTATTGAAATACTGGATACTTTTATCCATCCTTTCAGAATATTGATTTTAGACTGCTGGATCAAAGGAAGTCGACATCTTCCTTAGCACATGTTTTATAGAAGGAATTTAATGTTTTTTTTTTTACTTTATTGTTTTTATCCTAGACCAGTATTAAACCTTAAATCCTCGCATAATGTCTTATTTATCAGTAACCTACCAATACATTTCTACTGTTATATAAATTACTCATTGTATGCGTGAGTTAATCTGTACACAATGTTAAACAGCTTGGCCAGTTGTTATGAAATTGTTAACACATTAACTTCATGTATCTGATGATGTTCTTAGCTTGGTTTTGCATCGGAAGGTCATTAATAAGTATCGAAAATTGATAATCGAATAAGCGGATAAAAAAGAACAGGCGATGTTGATTACAGTTGATACATCATACAGCTTTACATCAAAAGTGTCCTTGAGAAGTGGTATTATTATAAAAGCAGTACAATAAATCGCAGCATTTAAATCAGCAGTGAATCGTTTGATATGGAAGGAATGTGTTAGAACTTGATGTTTCTGTTTTGAACGCAATCAAAGAATGATACGTGACGTTTGTAGTTTAAACATTAATTAAAAACATTATATATATATAGAAATAACGTTATGCTATCAAATGTGTGTTATCCACAATGCAATGAAGACTATAATTTACTGTGAATCAAGCCATTGCGGGGAGGCGATGCGTTCTTAGTAAGAGCAGGTAATTAATCGATTTAATTGAAAAATGTTCGATTTCACCCATTTTTATGACAATAAAAATATGCAAGTGTGAAACATTCGTTGATCTCTTTCACCCTAGCATCGCCAGGTGTCACTACTAGTATACTTATAATTATGCAGCCTTTTAATCTCATCACAGCTCTTAATTCCTGTTGGATTTAGTTTATCGCTGAGATTAAATATCAATTGATTATAAACCACTCTGACAAGAAGTAGGACCTTTAACCACTACAGCACTATACCAGCCCGTAAAATATCGTGTTTATATACTTATACATACATATATACGACGGATTCAATAGAGTTATAAGGGGAAATGTGTTACTGTACGATGCACGGTTTCTTCGCTCACAAGCGAGTTTCTCAAACTACTGGGAAACTATATTAGTCCTCTATTACAGCTAACCCCAGACGTGGCGGGTGTTTTGTTATAGGTTATTAAGTAAAGTGTATTTAATTACACTTATCGCCCTATGCTGACAATTGTGGAATTTTAAAATAGACAAGATGATGTGGTAAGTAGCCAAGTGTTATTTGTAAAGAAAACTAAACACCACTACTGACATTTCTTTTAATATTTTCCATTTTACTCATATACTTCGACAAGCTCAAGAGGGATATTGCTGCTAGTTTTCATTTGAACTCTCTATTATACATAGATATCCACATTCTAGTAAAGATGTTCCCCTACTTCTGAAACCTTGGGTTCGAAAAGAATTAAAGAACGCTGATTTTCCTCTCCTCTGTTGGATACTTTACTGTGTTAGAGTGTATAATTATGTGAGGTTGTTTTTCATGATGTTTTCCTAGTATGATAATTCATCTTTTCTGCTGACTACTAGAAAATAAACCATCACTCGAGTGACACACTCTGTCAGCCAACATTTTCCGCATCCAAATTCCCACAAGTGGTGCTAAAATTTCTGCGCGGATCGAGCGTTCTGCAACTGAGATCACATATTTTCAGTTAGGTTTAATGTCTTCACATTGCACCAAAAAGTAGAGTATTTGAGGCAAACATCTGCTGATATAAATTGAGGAATTACATGTAACATTTAATATCACTACATTCCCAAATGGTCTGACATTGCCACACATCATGCAACGATCGACCAAGCGCCTCAAGTGATATTTTGCGTGCCATTATGCATTCATCCCAAACAATTAGTTTGCATTTCTCCAAAATTTTGCATTATACTTGATGCTTAGAGATGGTGAACATGGGATTTTTGAAAATTAGAATATTTAATAGTAGTTTCGACGTAGACTGAGCAGGGTTTCTATTGATGGCAAGGTCGCAGGTATTTTGCATGCATCAAAAGCTAAGGATGTGTCATTTTATCACCGAATGGCTACAAGAAATTTAATTAAAAAGGTTTTACTAGTTACTCCTGGCGCTATTTAAAGTATCAGTACATTCCAAGTAACTGCTATTCTCACAGTAAGTAAATCAGAGGATTAAAATATGGATTCATCCATGTTTTGACAATGCCTTATTCACTGTAATTAATTCAGGAAACTAAAATAGGATAAGGGATTACAGATGAATAGATAAAGAGTAAGATAGAGAGATAAAGATAGAAAAGAGAAAGTGAGAAGGAAATAGTATATAAAGAGAGATAGAGGGATTGAAAGATAGAGACAGAAAGAGAGGGAGAGTTAGAAACAGAGAAGGAGAGATACAGGAAAATATAAATCGGAATTCTCAGCTAATGTTCAACAGGCGCACGCGCGCACGCGCGACGTTGCAATTAGCTGATCACCATGTTACGTCAAGCAGAAGCTGTTTATCACCATGTTACGTCAATCAGAACTGTTGATGTCGTTTTCCGGAGAAATTCGAACAGAACGTTGAGTTACGTCTTTTTTTTACCTGAATAAGTACCTAGTAATTTTATTTTCAGTTATGCTTTATTTCTTGAATTTACCAATTTCTGTTTACTCTTTAAAACATTGGTCTGTTTTGTACGAACGTATTTTCAGAATAGATATTTTTCGTCATTTAAAAATTGTCGTTCGAAAAAAAAACGATGTCGAAAATGTTCTTCTTTTAATATTGCAATATGTTTTTACTTTTAAATATGTAAAAACACGCTTGGTCTAGAATCAAACATATGACGGGAAAATGGCATGTAGCTTTCTAAGTTACTTGAAGCCGAAAAAAAACAAGTTTCATTGATATATATATATATATATATATATATATATATATATATGTGTGTGTGTGTGTGTGTGTGTGTGTGTGTGTGTATGTATGTATATATACTCATAAGCAAAAAATAGGCCAAGAGTGAAAGAAAGAAGATATCGATTTTTCAATATTTTTCCATGAATATTTGTTAATTTGAACTGGAAATTTCTAAATTGCAGATCATTATTATTATAGCATATAATAATGAGTGTAAAAATAATTAGTAAAAATGGTAAGACTGCATCTTGGTGAGGATATAAAAAAACGAATTTCAGGATTAAGGCAGTCCAAAATGACTTACAACCAGATTTTTCATATTTTAAGAAAAAAATGTGAAAATGTCTCTTACTGTAGTGAAGCGAATTAATTCACGGCTCGAATGCGAACACTTGTGAGTGAGGATATCTGGATCTGGTCGCCCTGGAGCATCGACGTTGAAGGACGAAAAGAAAACAAAACAGGGGTTGGAAATTCTCTTTCTAGATATATAATATCTAGACGAATGTAAAAATGATATTTTCCTCTAAAAGATGGGCAAAGAAGCCACTTTTATCTAAGAACATCAACGATAGAAAGAGATTTTTCTCGTGTTATGCCAAGAAAGATACAGACTGGTTGCAGAATGTTTTCTGGTTAGATGAATCAAGATTTTGTCTTGTTAGTGATGCTCCCGATGCTCCCGAACGGTGCACTCAAAGAACTGGGGAAACATTTTTACCAAGTTGCATTAAAACGACATTTAAACACGGGGATGGAGGGTTAATGATATGGGGAACTTTTTACCGTAGCAAGCGTTGGGGAACATATAAGATGTGAGAAGTCAATCAATGCAAAGGAATACATTGGAATATTAGAAAGAGGGCTGTTACTAAGTATCC
Source organism: Euprymna scolopes (assembly GCF_053919585.1). Classification (NCBI taxonomy): domain Eukaryota; kingdom Metazoa; phylum Mollusca; class Cephalopoda; order Sepiida; family Sepiolidae; genus Euprymna; species Euprymna scolopes. The sequence continues at coordinate 26,296,692 of NC_136500.1, forward strand.
AGAAGCTGGGAATATTCCAGAACATTATTTTTCAACGTGATAATGCCTCTGCACATACTGCCAAACTTACAAAAAAATGTTTTTTCTGATAATTCAATTAATGTGATATTTTAACCAGGTCGAAGCCTCGATTTAAATCAACTCTAGAATATTAGGTCCAGAATATCTCGTTCATTGTCCGGGAGAACTTTTGAGAACAATGACAAACTATGGGAAGTTGTGCAAAGCGAATGGAATAGCATATCCTCTTCACAGTGTTCCACTTTGGTTGAGAGTATGCCTAAAAGGGTTGATCTTTTAAAGAAATTAAAAGGGAATGCGAGCCCATCCTTAGCATTTATTAAAGTTTGTCTTGTTTTGTGTTATTAGCCTTGTTTAAGTTTCCTTGTTCAATTGTTCTTTGTTCAATATAGCTTTTAGTGCAATAAAAGGTATAACATTTGTTTGTGCCATATTTTTTTACTCAGCAATGTGTGTGTATATATATATATATATATATATATATATATATATATATACATATAACAATCGACATAAAATACTGTTTCGGTGTTTCAAAGCTAATCAGTGCGGCTAGACAAGCAGCCACTTCTAGCCAGAATCGTCCAGATGGCAGTAAAAGCTTCTAACCGTTGCGCTATTCGGCTGCTGCTACGCTGACAGTGAATTACATTTTAATCGTCCCCATGCACTTCCATTTTATTTTTCTTGCATTTTATATAATTGTATATATGGTATTTTTACAAATCTTAATTCGGGTTTTTTTGGGGAATTTGCTCTCGCGACAATTGAATTTGCTTTTTACTACCAATGATAAACTCTTGATGAGTTTTTTTTTCGTGGAAAGGGGTCCTGAGGTTGATCCAGGTATGTTTTTAAAGTGCTGCATATCTATCTATCAATCTGGTAATCTATTCCACTGATCCTTCTCTCTCTCTCTCTCTTTCTCTCTCTCTCTCTCTCTCTGTATATATATATATATATATATATATATATATATATATATATATATATATATTCAAACACGTCTGACTGAACACGACATGTTTTTTTTTCTGATTTTCGGGATATTGTTTCCATTCACCTTATGGTCTTTTTTTAAGTTCAGCTGGCATGTAATAAAAATGTCGCCTAAAAGTTGATGTTGTCAGCTAAAATAAAAAAGAAAAACACAAGGCGAATTGAAATGGCATTCAAAAAAATTGCGGGAAAAGAATAACTATGTTGTGTTCAATCATACCTGCTTGCATAATATATATATATACACACTAGCCGGACTGAGAAACCGCCTTAGCCCGATGGAAGCGTGTAACACCTCCCCTAATAAACAATTAAACTACGGTTTTGTTGGTAGCCAGTGCCGTCCCCGGAAAATTGCGGACACTGATGGCTGTGACCGAAATAAAATAATCTCGCTTTTCCTTGCAATCAGTGCTGGTTTAGGGCGATAACTTGCAGGTAGTGTTTGATCGCCCCCCAAGCAATTAAGGAAATTAATTATAAATAAGAGTTTTACTAACGATGGTCCATTATGTTGCATACTGGGTGTTCATATTAGAGAGAGAGGGACGGAGTATAAGACAGGGTACATTTTAAAGAGACATGTAATGCAGTTGATGAGGGAACGATATAGAGATGCATTTATACAGTTTGTGAATCTTATAACATATGTTTTCTATAACATATATTGAGGGATCGGTTCTAATGACACAAGGAGGGGACAGTCTTGATAGAGAGGGGATACATTTCTTTAGCTGGAGAAGAGGCGCATTAGTTAGATGGGTTTACACACAAAGTTCATTACACAAATACAATTTGACTTTACCTTCGTTTTGGTAGAATGACACAACACAAGACGGCAGTTACAAAATGATTATGCTCCTTTATTTCTTGACCTGTCAACGATTTTACATCAAGGAATTCAACGTTCTACATCATTTCAACTTCGAACATTTTGCTTCCAAAGGGAGATTCCTACTGACCAATGTCAGCTCTGCCTGTCCGACTCTGTCCGACTCTGTCCGACTTTTTCTCGACGCTGTCTCGACCCTCTCCTTCTCTTTCTCTTCTCACTAAAAATCCAACGATATGAGAACTAATCTCTTAGCCATGACTTCAATGCCTGGCCAACAACGTGAATCTGGACTCACGTGCCTGTTCACACGTATCGCCAACAAGAGTTCCCTAACCCATTTTTCCACTAGTCTATTTTTCAATATGTTTAACATTTTCTATTGTTCGTTTGGAAATTCCTTTTCCAATAGCATTTTAAAACAACGAATACTGTTTCCAGAAACATATCTGCTATTTATTTTAAAATCTCCTAAATCTTCCAAACCTAGATTTCCAGGTTCGAATTCTCGGACTATCCTATCTCAGTTTTACTTAATTACAAGAAACCTGTTCTCGTAACACATTAGAATAGAAAGTAAAAACGGAAGTTTTCGATGTTATGGGTTATCACTCTATATTAACTCCTTATAGTGATAAAAAAGTGGTAGCATTCGTGGTTTTTTATTGTTCTGGATTCGGTTTCTCCGTGTATCAACTGGACCTTGAAGAAAGAAGAACGCTAAGTTTTTCTCTGCTTGCTAGCAGTTATGAGAGGCATGCTTTTGTCGAGGCGACAGAGGGAGGTTTAGGGAAATGAGTCGTTCACTGCTTCTCAGCGTGACCTCATTTTCAAACGTAGGATAATACGAATTAAGCTGAAGAAGGTTCTCTCTCCGGCATATTTCAACGACAGGTAGGTTAAATTTCACGACTTTACAAAGTTATTGGAGATAATCTTGAGTTCATTTTTGACTTGACTTAGGTTTAAAGAATTTTGGCAACCTTGAACAAACACTGACACTTCATCGAACCACCTAGAATAGTCTAGTTGGCCAGTTTTGTTTATTTGTAAATAGAGTATGCATGTTGGCATCATCCAAATCCCTTTTTAGTTTGCCCCTGTTCCATCTCTCCATTTGTTCTCCTCTCTTTAGGTTCGGTAATCCCAATTCCCGGCCCTATTTAGGTGACGGATATGCTGCTTGTCAGTGGCGTAGGCCCACTTTTTGGTGTTCATTTAATAAAGGCAGTTTTCGGGGGGCCTAAATATTTTCGAGTTACAAAACTTTCTACCTGCCACAATTATTAGTGAAAAGGTCCTCCTACTAACTAACATTTTTTCATTGTACATTCTCATTCCGGTTTTTGTAACTAAGATTTTTTATCCCCAACACCCACATCATGTATATCTTTCATTTCGGGTTTAATTAGGATTTCCCACAGAGTTATTCTGGTATTTTGGTGAAAGAGTCAACTTAAGTTTACTGTATATTAGTTATGCTGTGCTTACATTTTGGAAAGTATTCCACCCGTGCGATGAACTAGTAACATGTGTGCGTTTACATATTGTTGGTCCATCTGTGCAAAGAAAGACTTAGCAATGCTCGGGAGTATGTCAATAATTTCCAATGCTTTTATTATAAATCAGTGTATTAAATTGTGTCAGGGTTTCATTGTTTTCTTATGAGCTTTGTTTAGCAGAATTGTTCATGCTTAGAATTGATATAATTTCATGCTGGTTAAATTATCCAGAATTAAAAGAAGTTATGTATATATTTTGTGTTTACTTGTGCACGTTTGTTGCAGTCTTTATGAAACAGTATGATAGAGCGACGACCACACAGCAGGAAAGTAGAATGTAAAAGATAAGTGTGTGTGCGACCACCGACTGTAAAAAGACATTATGCATATATTTTTCTGTTTACTTATGAACAATGAATTATGTAAAAGTACTTGCCAGAATCTAATAAACATTATGATAATTGTACCGTTAGCGGTATTGAATTTTCTGTTTATGTGTTATATTATGTTTGTAATTATTTTTAGCATTGTTACCCTCTGTAGAGAGCGATGCCGTATTGTAAATCTTCTGAAGCATTCGTTTATGAAGTAAATAACTGTAATCCGGAATGTGTGAATTAGCAGGTATCAGTCAATCAGGGCAAGGAGACTTCTATTATTTATAAATGGGAAATTCGAAAGTTTATGCAAGGTCTATGTAGCTATGAGTCAATTACGATCGGTGAAATCTAGGCTTGCCTAGATAATGTAGAATTACTTCCGGTGGGAACTGGTAACAGTCGAGAGACTTAATACTTAGAAAGAATAAGAATGACTACTCCCTCTAAATATGTTGCGATTATGATTGTGTTGCAGTAGGATACAATGTAGCATTTTAATATCACTGCTAAATGTGTCTAAAATAATGTTCGAAAGATACATAGGATAATGACTAATAGTCATGAGGTATTGCATATTTATGTGCCATCTGTTGTGGCAAACATCTAGGACTTTTTTACGATGGGGGAATTTTTAGTAGTTATATAATTATATAGGAGATAAAGCATTTTTGTTATTTAAAAAATATTATATGTATTGGGCACGATATAATAACTAATAGCGAATTTGCTCCAGACAAATAAATACGAAATATTCTGAATTAAAATATCATATTTAAATATATCTTAAGAGCGGGCAAGGCTATACCACTTGCTAGTTCTTCTATAAAATTAATATATTATGATCTGCTGTAGGACAACTAATTAGAATATGCCCCCTGCAAACGACTACTCGACTTCTGATACTATGTGTCACTGCTTGAGAAACCACAAAAAAAATTAAATGCAAGGAAGAAACAGCTAACACACAGCGACTGAGCGTATTTCCTAGTGAGAATGTAGTGAAGCCGGTCTCGTTAATAAACCACAGCGTCCAACACCACTTAGAGTCGACCCAGAATATGCTTTGCAAATTAAATTTCCACAAAAAAAATGACCTCCAGCGAACAAAAAAAAAATCCTGGCACGAATTTGACGAAGACATATGTAACATCATTTAAGCAAAGCTTTCACGCAGTATAGACTGACGACTTCAAACCATGAGTAAATTATTGTCAGCTACGCGTCGGAGAGATGTAGGTAAAAAGAGAGACACACAAATAAATTCTACTCTTCAGACAAGCGAGTTTAGTAGATGGAACGTGTAATAAATCCATGGAAATCTAAAACGAATCAATTTAAAACTGTCAGCCCAGGTGAACGCAGAGCACTTTTAAAATGGCGCGACATTTTAAGAAAAATCTAATAAAAATGTATTGATAGAAGAACACTATAGTCCAAGAAAGAATTCGAATTGTTTATTTCCAATCTATTTGAGTTTGCGTGTAAACCCCCCCCCCAAAAAAAAAAAAACATACCGCGGTAAAAGAGGAGCGGCTGTCTTGCTTGCAGGAATGAAAAAGTAGGAATGAGCAATTATACCCTAGTAGTCACTATATTAATCTCAATACCCTAGAAATAAGTTTCAATTCCAGAGCTTCAACCTTACGCGAAGACAAATGCAATGATTGCTAAAACTGTTTCGGTTTTAATACCGAGCCGCGGGCCCGAGTCTGTTTACAAGCGCGGAAAAGGCGTAGTCTCATACGGAATCTGTGAAAAAACATGACAGAGAGGGGCAGTACCAAATAAATGGATGTATGCAGAAAGTATTTGTGTGCCGACAGAAGAGAAGGCTAAAATATCGAGAAGTGTCGAATTATTTAATAATTAAGTTCCAAGAGCAAAATATTTTTAGTATCATATTCCGAAGGTGTTTGTCATTTCTACAAAAATAGGGAAATTGACACTGGAATGCCGAATTTTGCTCTTTTCTCAACTTCTAAAGGATACTAGAACAGCAAATCGAGATCCAGAATTCATTTCGTTAGTCATGACCGACGCCTGATGAATTCCACTAGTCGCGAAAAAATCTTAATCAGTCATTTTCTACTGAGCAGAACCTGGGGATTCTTCACGGATCATCATAATCGATTGCACTTAAGGGTTTCATCATTGATTGTAATCTGACACATGACTCGTAAGAAGAATCATTACCTGTTTTACCTTTTTAGTTACAGAGTTTATTCTTGCAAATATTATGCTCGTATAATCCGCGAGGGTAGAATGCTATACCAACCTATCCGGGCCTACATGGACGATCTCACGGTTACTACGTAGTCAAGGACATGCAAAGAAATATTGCGTGGTTCTAAGAGATAGAACGTGTGGACAGAATGAACTTCAAGCCCTGTAAATGTGTATCTGTGGTCATATATGTGATTATATGAGCAAGTAGTTCATAGGAAATTAAGCCTTTTTTTAGCAAAAGTTTCCATGAATGTATTTCCGCAGTCGTATGGGCTTCACGGGGTTCGGTGGAAGAAAGAATTTCGTTAATATTGTTTTTATGTCATCGCAGTTCGAATTTGTTTCCTATATTAGAATCAAGTTACTCTCTAAGTTTTAAGGTATAATGACGAGCTCTGAAACTTTCTCTCATGTCATTTAATCCAGCTTAATCTTCAGTAGCAGAAATGTGTCCGCATCATCCTCCAAAGAGAAGGTGTAAAATTAGAGCCGTTTCAGATTTTCTCTAAACAGTAGCATTAATTTCAAACGCGCCCTTGTTTTATCAAAGAACAATCTGTTCTTTTTATGAAGTTATTTTTACGCAGGCAATTGAATTGTACAAAAGGCATCTATCATGGTAACGTTTTACTCTGTAAAAAACATGCATTTCGAACGCGACACTGTCTTTTAAAAAAATCTAGCGTGTATTTCAAACGCTGCCTTTCTGCTTGTGCCATTATTATAATTCTCCGATGCATATGTGATATTAGCTCGTATAAAAGTGTAAACGTTAGTCAAAATCAAATTTCCATTCTTTAATCAAATTGTTTCGAAAATTGATATTCGACACTAATCAGAAGTATTGCGATAGAGATACTATATAAATACACAAACTTCCGGACATATGAATACCTACGTGTGAAATAAAAAAAAATCCACATGGCCGGTTCCAAGTTTATAGGAAATGGACTGGTACACATAATAATTTCCTTGTATATAACAGTATACAATATATATATATATATATATATATATATATATATATATATATATATATATATATATATATATATATATATATACACAAGCATTTCGTCCCGACGTTGCCGGGGTGTTTGGATGTGTATGTTGAGAAAGAAAAAATAAAACAAAAGTGGTAGTAGGAAGTATAATATGATTGTGGGATCTATGTTCGCGCCTGACCTTTATAGAATGGAAATCGGCACACACTTTAATAAGGACTTTTCATATCTATCTGCGTAAGTATACTTTCATAATTATGTTTCAGTTTGAAGAAATATGGTATAATAAAATTATGGGGTGTTCGTTCGCGTCTGACCTTAATAGAATGGAAATATGTCCCAATGTTTAACAAGGTTTTTTTTTTAATATAGATTTCCAGAATATTGTGATAAGTGTTTCAGTGTGAACAGGTATGGTATAATCAATTATGGTGGTTATCTATTTTTACTTTCATCATATTTGGCTTTGGTTTTGATACCTTCAAATTCGAAGCTATCTTTTTACAACCCTTCCTTCTCATTACCTATCATACTTTCATAAATCACAGTCCATTTTCTGTAGTGCGTTTTTGAACCCAGTCAACGACAGGCACTTTTGCGTGTATATATATATATATATATATATATATATATATATATATATATATATATGAAGGGAGATAGTTTGTTATTGTTATTGTAACGTAAGGTTTGCTGCAATATGTCAGAATAATAATCCTCGCCTTAAATACGTCTAGTGTTTTCAAAGGATTATTGCGATAAATTTCATCTCTACATTTAAAGATATTTAAAGAAATCGAAACTTTAATATTGTTTTTATTTATTTTTTAAAAATATTTCGCCAAAACACTCAAGCAGTTTTGTATTGTATTATTGATTTTAACTAAATGCTGCATTCACGGGCATTTTATAGATCAGAGAAACTTGAAGATGTCGGGCTTCAATGCAATGACCGTATTTGTTAACATTTTGATATGCGATGAATGATTGTTTTTATCATTCTTCCTATCTCCCTTCATGACAGTTTTTCGCTAGGCGATGAAATCCAAGTCTTGATGCCCCCGCACCCACATACCCACACACATACCCACACGCACACACGCACACACACGCACACACACACATATATATATATATATATATATATAATGCTATAATTTTGTGTGTAGTGATATTCATATAAACACTTTTTCTTCTATTTGTTGGTATTTATTGGCTTCCCTACGAAAACAAAATGCGACACAAGGTCGTTTTTAATATGGAGGAAAACCAGCTCCTCTCAGAAAAAGAAAAAAACTGGGCGCTCTGGTTGGAACCAAAAATAATAATTGTTTCAGTATAGGGAGTTTAGCCTACATTGACTAGACAAATTAAGAAAAATGTAGAACCAGAACAGGTAAAACACTTTGATCTTTGCCCGAAGGTCAAAAACAATTCTTTTTTTCCATTTTTTTAAAACAAAATACAATTTAATTATATATGAGTCGTGGCATTTCATTTATCTGCAAGCGATCTAGCTAATTTGCATATTCTTTAAAACATTAATTTTAATTAATTTCCTATTAGATTTTCGGTTTTCCTATGGGATGATTACCTTTAGTTTACTATTACGTGTAATGTTTGTGTAAAACGGTTATAGCAAACACATACCTCTTTCTCTATATATTTATGTATGTGCATATATATTTGTTTTAAAACATTGCCTACCAAACTCCTCATTTAGTTTTTGATCTACAGACATGAAACCTAATGTATAAAGCATTCGAACCCATTTGAAACTTTAGGTTTGGGTTTTAGTGCAAAAGTGTGATAATTTAAAAATATCGACTTTTTCTGGTAATGGTCAAATGACGGCATTAAGTATAAGCATATGTAACATAATAGGTATTGGTTCCTGTTTTCATTTTTAGTCTTACAGTGAAAATGTATTATTAGCACAGACATTACCGTCAAATGAAAAAGGGAATTGTAGGCTAAACGTTTTGGTTTCGATTCTCGTTGGTGGTGCACGAGTCATTTATTTTAGCTTTTAAAATCATTACTGTATATCGGCTCTAATATAATATAATAATAAATACGAAATCTGAATTAATCAACATATCATTTAAGCATATTTTACGACCGGGCCATTTAGGGCCGCCTGCTGGTATATATATATATATATATATATATATATATATATATATATATATATATATATATATATATATGTGTGTGTGTGTGTGTGTGTGTGTGTGTGTGTGTGTGTGTGTGTGTGTAATATGCGAGGAATTTCCAAAAGCAATACCTTACAATGTGATTTCGCACAAGGAAATGAGAGGAAATTGCATACTAATTTTTTTATGATCGCCGAACTGATGCATTCCTGACCTTGAAGCTTCATTACTTTGTTTAAGTTATTGATGGTGTTAAATACAGTGAAACCAGCTCTTGTCAAAGATGGACATCAGAGAAATGGATGGTTCTTTGAATTCCTACGTCCTAAAAAATAACACAGAAACATTGACTGGATCCTGCGGAACGTTTTCGAAGCTGATGCAGTCAATGTTAGCAGAGTTAGATGTGCAAGTTGGTTTTAGAGATGTGACAGAGCTTTTATCTTCTTAATAAATGTGTATGTTTTAGCTACGTTATTAAATACTTGCGCTATTTCTCGTACGTAATAACACCCAATCACATTCATTGTGAATATAGAAAATTAGGACACAACCCATAAGGTTTAGAATCTAAAAATACAAATAAGATAAAATATTTTAATTCAAAATTATAAATTACAGTTCATTATGGATGTGCTAGTTGTTCATCGACCTTGATATACCTTTTGCAATGTACGATTCGATTGTTAAAGTGAGTCTTCAATAATCTCCAGAAGTAAAGAAAAATTAGTGTTACACTCACACTATATATATATATATATGTATATATATATATATATATATATATATATATATATATATATATATATATATATATATATAGTAATGTTCAACCCAAGATAGGAAGCATTATAGTCATCTACATATTGTACTTGTTCGCTGTTCCTAGCTCATCAGTGCGGTTAGACAAACAACTACCTCAAGCCAGGATCGAACCCCGACTGCCCAAACGACAGTTGGAGCTTCAACAGTTGCGCTATATGGCTACTACTATGTGAATAGTGAATTAACAATGTTTTGACATGGTACGAAGTACCTGAGCTCAATTTTTAAAAAGAAATATCATCGCTTCATACACTAATGTATTACGATACATACAATACTGTACTGTACGTGATATACACTAATTACTTCATTCATACATTCATACACTAATGTACTTTACGTGATTTACACTAATTTCAGTTTACATTTTGGAATCGGCCGTGTTTTTGTTGAGATAAATGTTTTCAATTTTAATCATACTTTCTATTTTTAGATTCAAATATTAATAACTCCATTTTATTTCAGTATTTAATTTATGTATTTCTGTTTTATTAAATGCTAACTTTTTTCTCGTTCATAAATGTGTATTTATCTACCAAGTTGATTGCAAAAATAGATTACGAATTTGTACTCATTCTTAGTTCGTGGGAGGGGAATCTATCACCATATTTTCCCTTAAACACGTCCGTTGGACTTTTATTAAGTAGAATACTTAATAGTTTCTTTTTTGTTTTGTTTTTTAATGGAGAGTAGAAAACGCATTGTGGATGCGTTATCGGCAGCTCCTGTTACTCTCGCTTCTTCTTATTTGTCCCTCAGTCCTCATTTTTTAATGAGTGATTTTTCTGACAAAGGGAGAAGAAAAAGCTGTTTTCTAGGTTGGCAGTATTTTGCGCGAACAGTTGACAGAGATGGCGGAAATTTTCTGTTTCTATGTCTATCCTTGTAGCCATGTCACTAGTAAGGGTGCTGGAGGTAAACGTTTTGTCTGGACTGACGTTATGCGCCTGATAGTCAGGGACCCGAACCTTGGATTAACCACCAAGGAGGCTGTCCTATCAGCAGGTGCAAAGTACTGGAGTTGCTGTATTGCCATTTGGTGCATGGATTCTGGACCATGCAGTAGCTTCTGGTGGGGCCTCGCGAGGCCATACTAGTGGGTAATTGTTACGGCTTTACCTTATCATTAGCTACAAAAAAAAAATCTTCGTATCTTTTTCTCTCTTAGTTTCCCCTCTCTGTCCTGCTCTAAGTAAATCTGACGACCTAGTCCACAAATTCCAAAAATTCATCATGAAAAGTTTCAAGAAAAAATACACGATTAAACCCGGTTCTCCAACTTCCAACGTAGACCCCTACTACCATGTCTCCTTCTCCAACATCAGGGGTCTACGTTCTAACCTTCCAGAGGTTGAAACCCAATTACAGGAGACTAAACCAGACCTTTTATTTTTAAGTGAAACTGGCATTGGAAAGGCTATTTCCCTGGAAGAGTTCGCAATTAAAGGATACTCTAACTTAAAGTCTAAATCTGGCCCCCAAGATCGCCATGGGCATGGAATTTATGCCTATATTAGGGATACCTTTCCATATGGTAGGGACATCTCCCGGGAAGATCCTAACTTACCCTATATGTGCTTCCGGGTTGCTTTAGCTCACACTACGACATTTATATTTACTCTCTATCGCCCCCACAACAGCGGAGTTACTATCTTTCAAAGCATATCTAAGAAAATTGACCAAGTCTTATCTGCTCATCCTTCAGCTAACATTCACGTATGTGGTGATTTCAATGTTCACAACGTCGAATGGTTGACTCACTCTAACAAGACCGATGATGAGGGAAGGTTCTGTCATGATTTCTCCATTGCCTATGACCTCACTCAGATTCTTCAGGAACCCACCCGTGTGCCCGACAATGATGGCCAGTATGCGAACCTACTAGACCTTTTTCTCACAACTTGCCCTGAACTATGTTCAGTTTCTGTTCTGTCGCCTCTTGGCTCTTCCAACCACTCTGTTGTATCAATTAAGATAAAAATGAAATGTAATAAGTCCCCAGACGTACCTCTCCATCGTACAGTATATCGATACACTAAGGCTGACTGGGATAGCTTCCGTACAATTATATCTGATCTACCTCTGCATTCCATGTTTAAAAAGGAAGTGTCCTCTATAGTATTAGACCTGACGGAATGGTTAATCGTAGGTATTGACCGTTTCATACCCTCGAAAAAGTTCCAGCAAAAACCTAACAGACAGTCATGGTTCTGTCCAGAATGTGCTGCTGCCATTGCGCACAGAAATCACTTTTTCCACTGTTTCCAACGTAATAGATGTATGAAAACTAAAGCCGCTTTCAGGACTGCCAGCAACCATTGTAAGAAAGTAATAAAGAATGCAAGAGAGGTGTATGCTCTATCTGTTAAGTTCAAAGTAGCTGAGCAGCGGCTTGGTTCCCACCAGTTTTGGCAAATAGCAAACAGAATCCTGAACAGAAGCGAGTGCTCCATCCCAACTATTATCAATCGACCTGAGGTAATCTCGTCAGCATCAGACAAATCCAAACTCTTTGTCAAGAACTTCGCAGCTAATTCTACCCTTTGCGATCAAGGCTGCCAACCCCCAATATTTCCTCCTGTATCAGAAAACATGCTATGTGATATACGTATAGCTGTACGTGATGTTGCCAAGCTAATCAAAAACCTTGATTCGAGTAAAGCAACTGGCCCTGACGGTATTCCAAATATTGTACTCAAAAAACATCAACCTGAAATAGCGCCCATGCTTACAAAACTGTTTAAACGTTGTCTTAAGGAGAATAGTTTCCGATCTCCCTGGAAAATGTCATCAGTATGCCCTGCATTTAAGAATTCAGGTGATCGCTCATCCCCCTCTCAGTACAGGCCAATAAGTCTCCTGTGCGCCATGAGTAAGTTGCTGGAATCTGTATTAAATACAGAAGTAATCAACAATCTCAACAAAAATAACCTTCTTAGTGACACTCAATATGGTTTCCGTTCTGCTAGATCTACAGCAGATGTGCTTACAGTTGTATCTCATAGGATTAGCAAACCTCTCGACGGAGGCAACATTTCTAGGGCAATTGCTCTTGACATATCTAAGGCCTTTGATAGGGTATGGCATAAAGGTTTACTTCATAAGATCTCTAGCTATGGTATATCTGGAAATGTCTTCTCAATTATTAAATCATTTCTTTCTGGTAGGTTCATAAGAGTAGTAGTTGAGGGGCCAAAATCAGAGGCTCACAGTATTAATGCCGGTGTCCCTCAGGGGTCCATCCTGGGCCCAACTCTTTTCCTGATCTACATTAATGATCTTCCAAATCACATCCTTACATCATTTGTAGACATCTATGCTGACGACACTACCATTTATGGTAGCACATCTAAGACAGTAAACGACCAAGTTCTCTCCAATTCTCTCTCCTCTGATCTTGAGCACGTAGTACAATGGGGTAAAGAATGGCTGGTTACCTTTAATACATCTAAAACCAAGCTTCTCTCTTTACACTATCAACATTCTGATCCACATCTGACATCAATTGAAATGAATGGCTCTCGTCTTCAGGAGGGCTCAAGTTTTGACAAACTTCTTGGCTTGACCATTACTCCTCATCTAAAATGGAACACGTGCATCAAATCTGTTGCCAAGGCTGCTGGAAAAATGGTGGGATCTTTCTATCGATCCAGTAGATATCTCACAGCTGATGCTATTTTCTATCTATATAAGAGCCAGGTACGTCCAAGGATGGAATACTGTTGCCACATCTGGGCAGGAGCTGCTAGAAAGGACTTGTCCTGCCTTGATAGAGTTCAAAATAGACTTCGTAGCCTCGTAGGAGATGTTCTTTTCTCTTCCTTACAACCTTTATCTCACAGAAGAGATGTTACGAGTTTGTCTCTGATGTATCGTTATTTTTATGGAAAGTGTTCGACTGAGCTTCAATCTATGGTCCCCCTACCCAAACTTTCACAAGAAACAATCGTCTAGCTGTAAACACTATCAAAAATTCCCCCACTCTTTATCTGTGCCTAAACCTAAACCTAGATTCCATGAACAAGGTTTTTTTATTAGAACTGCACGCCTGTGGAATTGTCTTCCGTTATCCTGCTTTCCGGCTAACTACAATATGGTTGTCTTCAAGTCTAACGTAAATAAGTTCTTGATGAGCCGTTCCATATAAGTTATCAACTTTACCAAATTTACATTACTAATGATTACTATAATGTCCAATTTCTACTGTACACTCTTTAACCCTTATCCTTGAGTGGCCTCTTGGCCTTGATAATGTGGTGATGCCTATGTAAAAAAAAAAATTAGTTCATTCATACATTCATACACTAATGTACTGTCCGTGATATACACTTATTACTTCATTCATACATTCATACACTAATGTACCGTACGTTATATACACTAATTACTCAGGTAATTGTGTATATCATGTCGTAAATGCTCAACCTAAGATAAGAAGCAGTATAGTCACCCACATACAGTACTCTTTCGCCGTTTCACAGCTCATCGGTGCGGCGAGACAAGAAACTACCTCAAGAACTCCTCACGATAAAAAACGTGGGATATTCTGTGTAACTTAATTTCAACATATATTTTTGTAACTTAATATATATATATATATATATATATATATATATATATATATATATGTATATATAAATATATATATAAATATATATATATATATATATATATATATATATATATATATATATATATATATATAGGTCGAACTGGAAATATATGTAAAAGATGAAGTGCTATATCTCTATTACATGCTCTGAATAACAAGTATTCTCATTATAGGTTTTTAATCTAATGAATCTGCAATTGAATTAATCTATTTTAGGGTGTGATTTAATTGCAATTTTCTCTATGATTAGCACGTTTATTTCTGAACTCATTTGATCAAGACCAAATAACCTATAAACATGTTATTAATTTTAACGGATATGCTAGAAGCGACTGACCTCCTTAATATATGAGCGTCAATATTCACCTTCCATTCCGATCATGGAATAGATGTGTATTTTCTATCTCTTTATAGAAAAGCCGAAATGGGTGTGTTTGTGTGTGTGTTTCTATGGCTAGCAAAATCTTTCGACAGAGGCGACGAATTTTCAGGAGATTGGTATCATTTTTAATCCCGACATCTTGAACGTTAAATATCGAAACATTGGCATTCATTCCTTCACCCTAAAATCACCAGTTTTGTACAGGAAGGGGATCGCAAAAAAGGGTTTCCTCAGTTTCCCTTTCTACGACTACTGCGACGATGACGTCATGTTTGACTTAGAAAACGTTGCTGTTAGTTTGACTTGCTGGTTTTTTAAACGTTCCAATCTGTCTCTTTAGTGTCGGTATAACGTGTCAGATTTTTTTTTCCGCTTTGGCCTTGAGGTTCGGGTTCAAGATTACCTACTGACCAAAACGTTTTTTAATCACCCAGAAAACGTTTTTTTTTAAATTCAAACATAGTTATTACTTCGTTTAATCTTTAGTTTACCTCCCCCTACACATACATAGTTGTTATCGTAAGATTGCAGGTCGCACCGGCAGGGTTATTTATGCCATTTTTTCTGCTTTTAGCTGTTTTTCTCGGGGGGGGGGTCGCTTTTTTATTTTCAGTTTTTTCTTTTAAATCCTTTTTTTTATAATATTTATGCAAGGCTATTACTTACCCTCTACACACACCTAAAAACATCCGGCCACCTCCGCTAGTCTATCTATATGAAAGGCAAAATGCGCACAAAAGATTTTTTGTATGTCCAAGAAAGGCTTTTTTCACCGGGGTTTCCGGGGTGATTCCTATCGCTTAGAACTTTTTATATATCCTGTAGATCATAAACTGTACCAATTGTGAACGCGCATCGCGGCTAGATTTATTTACATTGAGTTTTACACAATTCTTGCTATTTCGGCCCCTCTTGTGTTGATTTGGCATTTTCGTATCAAAGCGAAACTGATATGAAAATAAGGCGCGGGTCTCGGCCATATGGGCCGGCATCCAGAAAACATAAAGACGTTTGGTCAATGTCGGTTTTCATCGGCATTCAAAACAATTACTTTCATTTGGACACTCCCCTAATAAACGGAAGAGATTGTTTACCCCAACACGATGGGATAACAAAACCAGAAAAGTTTGGATAAAAAAAATCAAGGGATCTATTCTCCAGTTAAAGTTAAGTGAACTACCCTACAGTTAAAATTAAGTGAACTATCCTGCAGCTTAAATTAAGTGCGTGTGGAGTTGCCATCATTTAACACGCACTTAACAACTCTCTCGCAGAAAGTGTTAACTGCGGAATAGCGTGATGTTTGACATCAATTTGAACTCATTCACTTTTTGATAGGCGAATTAAACACGTTATGCATCTTACGTCACCGTATCGATGGTGTATGTCGTCAGCCTACTGGCCTCTAGGCTACGGGTCCTGCCTGCAATCAGCCCCACTTTTTTTTCTTTTACACCTACAAAATATATTTTCCAGTTTTTAAATCGCTGTTCTTTTGTTTTATTTTTTTTAAGAAGATTAACATCGTTTTTTTTAATATTTAAACAGGTTAAGTTTCCTTTTTCTTCTGCTTTACACCCCCAACACACACCTACAAACAGCCGGGCAACGCCGGGTACACTGATTAGTCTATAATATAAATCTCACCTGCATGTTAATGTGTGTGTATGTATGTTTGTATGTCTGCCTTAAACTTTTAACCGAGGTCACGGATTTACACGATGTCTATATAATTTTGAAGCTCGACTCTTCGGACGACAGATACCGAATAATTGTCCAAAAAACAATTATTCCATTAATCTCAACTCGGCACATTTCTACAGGAAGGGGTCGCTTTTTCCGCGGATATTTTCAAAATGCATCGCGTCTTTTCGATTGTCTAGTAAGGCTAGTGTGAAATAATTCATAAAAAATGTTACATTTTAATATATTTCAGCGAAAACCATATTGTATCATTGATTGGGGATATTGCAACCGCAATTTTTAATCTGCTACACATGTAATATCGATTTTTTTTCCGTGAAACTTCACCCATTATAGAAAAATAACCTACTACTTTTTCGAGAAAACTTACGTTTTCCCGAACAACGGCAATTCCCCAAGTGGTTTTCAAAAACGTCATCCTAGTGTTTTTACACTGAAAAGTGTAATGACAGTAATTATCTCATATCTGCATCCCGATATACGTGTTCCACATAATTGTTAGCTACTATTTTCTTCGGTATAATTATGCTTCCACAGAGT
This sequence comes from Euprymna scolopes, assembly GCF_053919585.1. Taxonomy (NCBI): domain Eukaryota; kingdom Metazoa; phylum Mollusca; class Cephalopoda; order Sepiida; family Sepiolidae; genus Euprymna; species Euprymna scolopes. Next base: position 26,313,875 of record NC_136500.1, read on the forward strand.
TTTTCTACCTAGTGACCTACTACATACAAGCGAATTACAATGCAACGCTTGAATTATTAATTTTGGACTTGTATAACACCGTCCTTGTTATATTATAGGATACATATCTAAATAATTACGCCCCCTTTAAAAAATGAAACAAATATCATTGTAAAAAACTTGATTGTCTGGAATGTCTGTATCTTTTAGTAACTTAACTCCTTTCTCATTGTGTAAGCAAGACTTGTTCTTTTGCAAATGCCACTAAAACAATGATGTCAGAATACAGAAATAGTTTTCATCCGCTAACCCAATCATATACTTCTTTTCGAATAAAACATACGATTATTAAAAGAGGCAAGGGTATCGATTTTTAAAACGTTACAAAATAAACAAATATTTTATTTTAATATTTTTACAAGTAGTTCACCACTAATCAAGACCTGAAGGCCCCTCGGAGATAATATTTTATGGGTGTTGGTGGTCTGTTATCCAATGGATTAGGGCCCGACCGTGATTAAAATTGGAAGGAATTTGAATATTTAACGGGGAGACTTAAAAAGACGCTTGTTGACATCAGACTTTAGGATGATTATCTTGATGTTAAGCTGAACGCTGGTATGGATTTCCACAGACAGGCAGTTTTTTTTTGTTTGTTTGTTTTTTCATTACATTTTCACCCGACACAAGGCAGGTTGCCACTTTGATGTAGGGGGCTACTATCAGGGGCCTAAGTTGCAGGGGTACTATGTAGGGAGTTTCGCAGAAAGATGTTTGTTCACATTACACCTGAACTTAAGTACAGTTGAGGAAGTAGGAAACCGGAAGGCAGTTTCAAAGTCCCGCAGTTCTGGGGAAGAATCTATTAGAGAAAACAGGCCTTCTTATATCTAGGGATCTCACCTGTATAGGGGTTGGACTTCGCTGCTTGTCGGGTTTGTCAGAGGTATTTTCGTCAAGGGCTTGTAGTTCGTCAGAACATCAACCATTAAAATACTTGTAAAACAGGCAGAGGGATGCAGCATTTCGTCGGTGGGACAGGGGCTGAAGCTTAGATGATAGATCGAGACCTATTAGGTGGACGACTCTCTTTTGAACGCTGTCCAAGATCGAGAGGCCAGTAGCAGATGCCCTAGCCCAAATGTGACAACAGTACTCCATTCACAGGCGAATAGTGGCTGTGTAGATGTACAGAATACTTTCAAGCGTAAGTACTTTTCTAGCACGATAGAGAGAGCCTACATTCTTTGCAGCAGCCTTAGCAATAATATCGATATATCTATTCCAACTCATGTTTCCTATGAACGTTGAGCCATGGAGCTTGAACGAAATGCTCTCAAGTAAAGTATCTCTAGCCATAGCTATTGGTGGTTGGTAAGGTTTCGTGTAATTATTAAAAGAAACGAGCTTTGTCTTTGCAGCGTTGAACGTTACCATCCATTTTTCACCCCATTCCACTACAGACTTAAAGTGTCCCTCTAGTGTTTTGGCTAATACCTGAAATATGTGCTCATTAGTTTTCCCCACGTGCCTGGTATAGAGCGTGGTGTCGTTGTCAAATATACCCATCTCAGAGACAAATTTATCAGACAAGTCATTTATGAATATCAGAAATAACAAAGGTCCAAGAAACGATCCCTGTGGCACACCCGCATTTATATCAAACCTGGATTATTCTCTTATTTAAGAAGGATTTAATTATGCTAAGCATTCGTCCAGTAATATCAAAGGATTTTATTTTTATCAATAGAGCATCGTTCCATGCTCTCTCAAAAGCCTTAGATATATCAAGGGCCACTGCCTTCCTCTCCCCTGCTTTATCCAGTGCTTGGTATAAACGTTCAGAGATTACAGTTAAAATATCTGCAGTAGAACGGGCTTGTCTAAATCTATATTGGTGGTCTGACAAAAGTTTTGCAGCTGTAAAGTGTTTGACTAGAGCTTTATTAATTAAGAAGTCAAATATTTTGGCGAAAAGAGGGAGGAGGCTAATTGGGCGATAATATAATTGGTCAGTTCTTTCGCCAGAGATTTTGTAAACTCTTTTTTGCTTTAACGCCGACTAGTTAAGAAGTCACTCTCCGCGTGAGAGGAGGGGGGCGACTTCTTCCCCTCATGTGAAAGAGACAGATATATGAAACGCTGAATATAAGAAAAGAAAACGCGAATTTCTTGTTTAAAAGTTTCTTTCACCCACACGCGGATCCGCTCATCCTGAATGCATCGCGGGCAAGTTATGAAAACCTGTGAGTTTACGATTCGATCTTTCTCTCCTCAACAACCGGATTAATCTCGAACCGCCTACGTCGTTAGCAAGTTATGAAAACAAAAAGAAAAAAGGAGAAAAGAAAAGACATGTGAGTGTAAAAACTTCGTTTCCCTTTTCCAAGCTGACAATTTAATTTTCCCTCGTGGTATCGCGTAAATCCTAATTACGCTGTTAGACCCTTTTCCAAAGATTTTCACTCAGTTCATAAACTCATATATATCTCCAACTCCACAACTTTGAATACATTACCTTTTCTTTCGTTAATCTTCCCTTTTTTAACTTCAATAAACCTATTTTTGTATTATTTGGAAAAGTGTTTGTTACTTCGTTTTTTTTCTCGTGTTTTTGTAGTGTTCGGATTTCGTTTCTCTATTTGTTTTTTTTTTGTTTGTTTTTTACCTGTGTCACATGTGCGATAAACACTTGGATTTGCTTTCTCGTAAATTCCCTTTTATCCCCCTTTTGATAATGTATTACAGACATAATAATTTATTTGCTATTGTCGTGAATTTCCGTTCGTACACATACGTCTGCTTAACACTTACCCCCCTCTTTATCGCATAATTTATTTATGGAATTTACGTTCAGATAAAGCCACAGAGAAGCGGGGGGTAAATCGTCGGAGGTGTTTTGTGGAAGGTAACACTTTTGTGAATATTCTACATGGGAGCATAAATATTGGCTTGGAAATAACGTAGAATCAGGATGAACTAGACACGTTTCCTCTATGAGAAAGGCCTCGTACGATGTCAAGACTGCTTTTTAACTCTGCCAGAGCAAGAATATATTTAATTACTTTATTTCCAGACCTACCAATCATTTATCATAAAATCTTTGTTCGGTTCACATTTTCCGGTTTCCTAATTTTCGCCCATATGCATTGCCGTAAAAAAGTTAAACTAGTTATTTCTCGATAGTAATCTTCATTTCCTATTTGCTTACTTCAAATTACAGCGTATTTTCTTTGTTTCAATTGAACAAAAAATATCCCCATCGCCCAACTTTTTAACGATTTCATTTTTCTAAATAAATATATTGCGACTTGAACGAAAAATATTTTCACGTAAACAATATCAGTTTTCAATTCAATGACTCATTTTCATATTTAAACGAATATGAAAATCAAATACTCACAAGCAATTGAAATGATTTAACATCGATTTCCGAACACTTGTCGACTACATTTGGTGTTTCGTTCATTACATATAAGAATCGAGTAATTTAAGAGCAGTGTTTCACTATTGGAAAATTGAGCGTCTTAACTGCAAGCTTTTTTTCCATAATTTTATTAAATCGACATTTTAAAAAATTCAGACGGATTACGCCATCATAAAAGAAGCAGAGAACCTATTCGCTGCATTTCAGACTATAAAATCAATAAGTACATAAAATATAACCATTTGCCTACGGCACTGCCTATAAAAATGAATGATGCCTTTGTCTACTAGGATTTATTTTAGGCTAAATAAAAAGTATTTTCCGTTTATACTGCCCTTACTATTAAATATTTATATCTAAAAGGACTCATGGAAAAAAAAAACGAAATGAGAATAATTTTTAATCAACATATATGTTTTGATAAAACGATTTTGGGGGGAATAACGCAAATATTAGTATTACTGGAACCAAAACATTATAACACAAATAATATGCGTTACATGAGTTACATTTGTATGAAAATAGGGCCATTGTATTTTAAATGTTGAACATACGCAAATGAGAGAAACCAATAAGCATTAATAAATACGAATAGAGTAATATTTTGCTACATAGTTCAGTACAAATAATAAAATCATATTTAAGAGACACATTTTTTAGTTTATTGCTTCAGTTCAACAACTATTGACAGAAATTTTTTGTCATGTTTCTTCTGAATATTCCCTTCTTTCCTTATGTTTCTCTGATTTCTTCTTTAGCGGGAAATGCTGTTAGAAGAACTTATTACGGGCTACTCTCACATTTCAACAACGATTATATATTATTATAATGATGATATTCGAAAAGTGGGCGACATTAAATCGATGCAACTCCCATATTCGCATCTACGATTGCAGATTTGCCTTATTAAAGCAACATTTCTCGAATTTTACATATAATCATGTTTGGCCTCCCAAACTTATTAAGCTTTCTTCATTGCGTGAATACGGACTAAGGATGGAAGGAACAAAATAATATATAGATTGTGTTTGATATAAACAAATGTTTATCTTTGTTAAACGAATACGTATTAGTCATTTTTCTTTGAATTCATTATGTTAACTTTATATATATTTAACAAAGCAGATTATGTTTAATGCAAACAGGTCACAAACTAGATTTTAAAAATATACTATGCAAACTTATCCAAAGCAAACAAAAAATCAGTTCAAATGCTTTAAATTCGGCATTTTAAAATAATTTCAATCAAGTATTTAGTTTTAGGCGAATAAAAAAGGAGTTATCGACAATATCACGCTCATTACTAGGGATGTAACAAGAGAATATTCTTTTTACTGGTTTGACTCTCGAGTATATGGGACACAGTTAGACACAGTTAATCAATCGAGAAACACATCACTCTATATAAAATCATATAAGATATTACCTGATATATACTCGAAAGTCAAAATAATGAAAGGGATATTCTCTTGTCACACCCCTACTCATTACGATGTTTTATTCCTCGTTAACCGAACACATGCCCTGTCTTTCGCCTGTATATTTGATTGGATTTAAAACTCGAAACATTTGACAAAAAATGTATCGACTGTAAATAATTTACGCGAGTCAGATAAGATATAAATTACTTTAAATAGCATTAAATCTTTACTGTCACACCCGGCACAGTTTAACTCTTAAAATTTGAAATAATTGGTTATATTTGCGATCACATGCAAACCGCTTGAGGATATCACCGGTAAATGTGACAAAACAAAAGTAAAATTCAACAGGGATCAATGCCCTCACATAAATTCAACTTAAAATGGGAACCAACTTACTACACAGAAACTGAGAAGTACAGAGAAATAATTGCTTAATTTACTGGCGTGAGAATTAGAGTAAGATTAGATTATCAACCAAATGCTAGGCAATAGCAGAGTCCAAGGCTGGCGAAGGAGAGAGACTACAGGATACTACACTCCTCTGTATAATCCTAGATCGAACGTGCTGGTTTATACGATATAGCATATGAAAAAATGTACGCTTATGCACTAAATAGCTTTAATCTTCGGTAGAATCACATATATCAAACTCAGTTAGATTGCTTAAAATATAATAGGAAACATTTGTAATAGTTCACGTGTATTTTAGATCTATTTTTTGTATCGTTCCTCATTATATTGTTTTACAATAGGAATTTACATAGAGCATCTTCATCCTTGGAAATATCAATTAATTTATAACTAAATATTTTACCAAACCTTATCTTTTTTTTTTTAAATTAAAATCCTCAAAAGATTATGGGAATAAAATTTAGAAATCTAATATTATTTTCTAACAAAATCACATTTCGTATTGAGTCTTTTATTAAGAAAATAAATCAATTAAAAGCATGTTAAACTAAAATGCAAGCTTTTAAACAAAAGTCATACGTAACACAAAATAGGTCATTAATGGAATTTGAGAAAACAATTAGCTATGAATCTATTATGTAAGCTGTAATTAAAATGCGCATACAATTTTTAGAATAACGTTTATTCGCTGTTTTGAAGCATTCTCATGTAGTGATCAACGTGGATCAAACGTAATAAAATAAATATTTGTATGTTATTCACTGTTTTGCATGGACTGTATTTTTATACTTTATATTACGTCATATAATTAAGAGTAAATTCTATATAATTATATATATATATATATATATATATATATATACATAATACATACACACACGCGTATATATACATGGCTGGCTGAATCCACTGCATATATATATATATATATATATATATATATATATATATATATATATATATATATATATATATATATATATATATGTCTAGCTGAATCCACTGTGAAAAATTTTCCCCACTCTATATCTGTGATTTAATCAACACGCGGATTCCATGAACAAGCTTCTTTCTTAAAACTGCACGCCTGTGGAACTCCGTTTCGTCTGCCTGATTCCCACCGGACTGCAACTTGGATGTCTTCAAGTCCAATGTTAACAAATTCCTAATGAACCGCCCCCTTAAGTAAACACTTCATCAAATCTCCACACTAACTTAATGTACTTGCAATAACCCTTATCCCTGAGTGGCTTCCGGGGCTTTATAAGTGGTGATCACTGTGTAAATTTATATATATATATATATAAATATATATATTTATATATATACATGTATATATATATATATATATATATATATATATATATGCATATTGTATTAACAAAACTTCAAAAAAGGAATTGGTAGCAACAACGCAACAAAAAGTGTATTTCATTATAAGTTACAATTGTTTCAATACCGGTTGGACAATTTAAAGCATTATGGCGTTTAAAGATCTTCACATAACCAGCCTTTCTTGGGAAATATTATTTCATATATATATATATATATATATATATATATATATATATATATATATATATATATATATATGTATATGTATATATCCACATACATATATATATGCATATATGTATATATGTATATATATACACATGTGTGTATATATGTATATATATATACATATATATGTATATATGTATATATATGTATATATATATATGTATATATGTATATATAGGCATATATACATATATGCATATATGTATATATATATAGGTATATATATGTATATGTGTGTATATAAGTATATATATATATATGTATTTACGTATGTATATATATATATATATATTTATATACGTATGCATATATATATGTATGTACGTATGCATATATATATATATATATATATATATAGATATATATATATATATATATATATATGATGCGAGCTAAAAACAATATGGTTAAGATTTAAATTCGGACATTCATCGCCTTGCTGTTAGAACTAGAAAAGAAAAAGGCAAAGCATTTCATTTAAAAGACTCTTACTGTGTAATTTTAAATATTGCAACAATAAAAAATAGAAACAGAACAAACGAGCTACGTTATAAACGGATTATTGTCTGCCTTGGCACAGAGGGAGAATGCCTTTTGTTTACTTTCTTGATATAATCCAAAGCACCTGTCATTCGAACGACATAACCGCTATGATTTATGAAGGGTCCGACG